>NC_048588.1:43246164-43593664 GCF_013265735.2 Oncorhynchus mykiss
GAGGTGGAGAGGTGGAGAGATGGAGGGGTGGAGAGGTAGAGAGGTCGAGAGGTCGAGTATTATATTACAGTACATCTACAGTAATATAAATACAGTATATTACAGTACACCTACAGTAATATAAATACACTATTATATTACAGTACATCTACAGTAATATAAATACAGTATATTACAGTACACCTACAGTAATATACATACAGTATCATATTACCGTTCCCCCATACAGTAATATAAAAACATTATATTACAGTACATCTACAGTAATATAAATACAGTATCATATTACAGTACACCTACAGTAATATAAATACATTATATTACAGTACATCTACAGTAATATAAATACATTATATTACAGTACATCTACAGTAATACAGTAATATAAATACATTATATTACAGTACATCTACAGTAATATAAATACAGTATCATATTACAGTACACCTACAGTAATATAAATACATTATATTACAGTACATCTACAGAAATATAAATACAGTATATTACAGTACACCTACAGTAATATAAATACATTATATTACAGTACATCTACATATATTACAGTACATCTACAGTAATATAAATACAGTATATTACAGTACACCTACAGTAATATAAATACATTATATTACAGTACACCTACAGTAATATAAATACAGTATATTACAGTACACCTACAGTAATATAAATATAGTATATTACAGTACACCTACAGTAATATAAATACAGTATTATATTACAGTACATCTACAGTAATATAAATAGAGTATATTACAGTACACCTACAGTAATATAAATACAGTATATTACAGTACACCTACAGTAATATAAATACTGCATCATATTACAGTACACCTACAGTGATATAAATACAGTAGATTACAGTACACCTACAGTAATATAAATACAGGATATTACAGTCCTCCTACAGTAATATAAATACAGTATATTACAGTACATCTACAGTAATATAAATACAGTATATTACAGTACACCTACAGTAATATAAATACATTATATTACAGTACATCTACAGTAATATAAATACAGTATATTACAGTACACCTACAGTAATACAGTAATATAAATAGTGTATCAGGTTGACACTTGCACATCTAGAGGCCTTAATTAACCAAGGCTTCCAAACTGGCAGGGACTCCATGGTTAAACAGACCAAAAGAACATGGCAACACGCTCAACCATTTAAGGGTAAAGTCTTCCTGCCACTCCAATCTGCCCCCTGTACATTTTAAATGTGTGGGCATTATAACCTCATAGGAGTGCTTGTTTGGTACAGCATTCTCATTCAAGGGTGCAACAAATATAGCCTCTTTACAAGCCACGCCTCAAAATATGTTAATGAGCGAGAAACAACAACACCATGCACCCACTAGTGGTCAAATGTTTTTTTGGACCACCAAAAATACAGCATGTCACTGTATTCTGTGGCGTTGAATTACACTACCTTTCAAAATACAGTAATTATTTCCAAGCCAACAACATTTTTCCCACAATGCACCACCATTTACATGGTGCTGCAGTAAAAAATATTCAGAGCATTTTACTGTTGATTATACCGCAAATAATGATGGTATAATAACAGTTTTTCAGTACAGTGTACATTAGTGTTAGGGACTGGGCCTCATTCCTCTACTCTCTGCTCTGCTAAAGGGATGGACACATCTGGGCAGTGTGCGTGCATGCGTGTGTGTGAATACTTGGCACGTTGGATCGGAGCGAGCGAGCGCTGCGACAGGTGGTTGATTAGTGTAGTCATTACCCAGCATACTTCACAACAACATACCTCCTGATGGAGTGTCGGAGGGAAGGACCACCATATATAGACATGATATAGATATATAGATATCCTATATACATATATACATATATATATAGGACCACCTATACAACAGGAATGGAACTGGGACTAGATGATGGAACCTAGAGACTAAATCACTGGAACTTTGGTTCGCCGTGAGTTTGTGTGGTTCCATTTACTTTCTTAATGAGTTGTGTTTTCATTTGTTCCCTTTAGATAGTTCAGTTAGTTCCGTTAGATTAGTTTGTTTGTTAATTTAGTTAGTTGAGTTAGTTTATTTAGTTCAGTTAGTTCAGTTACTTAGTTCAGTTTGTTCAGTTAGTTTAGTTAGCTCAGTTAGTTTAGTTAGTTTAGTTAGTTAGTTCAGTTAGTTAGTTCAGTTAGTCCAGATCGTTAGTTCAGTTAGTCCAGATAGTTAGTTCAGTAGGTTAGTTCAGTTAGTTTAGGTAGTTTACTTAGTTAGTTAATTTAGTTAGTTAGTTCAGTTAGTTCAGTTAGTTTAATTAGTTCAGTAGGTTCAGTTAGCTTAGTTAGTTCAGTTAGTTAAGTAGATTAGTTCAGAAAGTTAGTTCAGTTTGTTTAGTTTGCCCAGTAGGTTTGTTAGTTCAGTAGGTTAGCTCAATTAGTTTAGATAGTTTAGTTAGCTCAGTTAGTTTAGTTAGTTCAGTTAGTTCAGTTACTTAGTTCAGTTTGTTCAGTTAGTTTAGTTAGCTCAGTTAGTTTAGTTAGTTTAGTTAGTTAGTTCAGTTAGTTAGTTCAGTTAGTCCAGATCGTTAGTTCAGTTAGTCCAGATAGTTAGTTCAGTAGGTTAGTTCAGTTAGTTTAGGTAGTTTACTTAGTTAGTTAATTTAGATAGTTAGTTCAGTTAGTTCAGTTAGTTTAATTAGTTCAGTAGGTTCAGTTAGCTTAGTTAGTTCAGTTAGTTCAGTTAGTTAAGTAGATTAGTTCAGAAAGTTAGTTCAGTTTGTTTAGTTTGCCCAGTAGGTTTGTTAGTTCAGTAGGTTAGCTCAATTAGTTTAGATAGTTTAGTTAGCTCAGTTAGTTTAGTTAGTTGGTTAGTTTAGTCAGTTAGTTAATTTGGTTAGTTGAGTTAGTTTATTAAGTTCCGTAAGTTCCGTTACTTAGTTCAGTTATTTCAGTTAATTTAGTTAGCTCAGTTAGTTTAGTTAGTTGAGTTAGTTAGTTCAGTTAGCTTGTTCAGTTAGTTCAGTAGGTTAGTTCAGTAAGTTGATTTAGTTCAGTTAGTTTAGTAGGTTAGTTCAGTTAGTTTAGGGAATTTAGTTAGTTAATTTAGTTAGTTCAGTTAGTTAGTTTAGTTAGTTCAGTTACTTAGTTCAGTTGGTTCAATTAGTTTAGTTAGTTTAGTTTGTTTTCATAGTTCAATTAGTTTAGTTAGTCCAGATAGTTAGTTTGGTTAGTGTTCCTTAGTGTTCAGGGTCTATCTCTGCTCTGTCTAGCTGTTCCCTAATTACCCTACTCTACCTGAATCACATCACAGTGCCCAACATCAGCCCCACTGCCCCATTGACCCAGAGCCCAATTGCCCCACAGCCCCATTGACCCACAGCCCCACAGCCCAATTGACCCACAGCCCCACAGCCCCATTGACCCACAGCCCCACAGCCCAATTGACCCACAGCCCCATTGACCCACAGCCCCATTGACCCACAGCCCCACAGCCCAATTGACCCACAGCCCCATTGACCCACAGCCCCACAGCCCCATTGACCCACAGCCCCACAGCCCAATTGACCCACAGCCCCATTGACCCACAGCCCCACAGCCCCATTGACCCACAGCCCCACAGCCCCATTGACCCACAGCCCCACAGCCCCATAGACCCACAGCCCCACAGCCCCACTGACCCACAGCCCCACAGCCCAATTGACCCACAGCCCCATTGACCCACAGTCCCAAAGCCCCATTGACCCACAGCCCCACAGCCCCACAGCCCAATTGACCCACAGCCCCATTGACCCACAGCCCCACAGCCCCATTGCCCCACAGCCCCATTGACCCACAGCCCCACAGCCCCATTGACACACAGCCCAATTGACCCACAGCCCCACAGCCCAATTGACCCACAGCCCATTGACCCACAGCCCCATTGACCCACAGCCCCAAGGCCCCACAGCCCCATTGACCCACAGCCCCACAGCCCAATTGCACCACAGCCCCACAGACCCATTGACCCACAGCCCAATTGACCCACAGACCCACAGCCCAGTGACCCACAGCCCCATTGACCCACAGCCCCATTGACCCACAGCCCCACAGCCCAATTGACCCACAGCCCCGTTGACCGACAGCCACACAGCCCCACTGCCCCACAGCCCAATTGACCCAAAGCCCCACAGCCCAATTGACACACAGCCCCACAGCCCCACAGCCCCACTGATCCACAGCCCCACAGCCCCATTGATCCACAGCCCCACAGCCCCACTGCCCCACAGCCCAATTGACCCACAGCCCCACAGCCCCACAGCCCCACTGATCCACAGCCCCACAGCCCAATTGACCCAAAGCCCCACAGCCCCACAGCCCCACTGATCCACAGCCCCACAGCCTCATTGACCCAAAGCCCCACAGCCTCACAGACCCACAGACCCAAGTCCCACAGTGGTTCAGTCAGTGTGAGTGTATGGACCACGGGACAGCGGTAGAGAGAGAGAGAGAGAGAGAGAGAGAGAGAGAGAGATGTTCAGTCAGTGTAGGTTTGGTTATAGGGATTGGTCTTTAAGTACCATAGAGGCCTTCTGCAAACAACATGTGGAAAGGCTTTGGGCTCTAATGTAGCGTGGAGCGTTTATGTACTGCAGAGGACTGAGACTCCAACCACTGTCCGTTCGTCAGACAGGCAGGGGGACAGGCAGAAGGGAGACAGGCAGGGAGACAGGGAGACAGGCAGGCAGGGAGACAGGCAGGCAGGGAGACAGGGAGACAGGCAGGCAGGGAGACAGGCAGGAAGGGAGACAGGCAGGAAGGGAGACAGGGAGACAGGGAGACAGGCAGGAAGGGAGACAGGGAGACAGGCAGGGAGGCAGGCAGGGAGACAGGCAGGCAGGAAGTGAGACAGGGAGGCAGGCTGGCAGGGAGACAGGGAGACAGGCAGGGAGACAGGGAGACAGGCAGGCAGGGAGACAGGCAGGCAGGGAGACAGGCAGGCAGGGAGACAGGCAGGCAGGGAAACAGGCAGGCAGGGAGACAGGGAGACAGGCAGGGAGGCAGGCAGGGGGCGCATACAACCGTTCAGCCATGCCACGGACGCTGAGCCCAGACACTTCCTACAGAGACAGAACCTCATCATTTCCCTTCCCGTTACACACACACACACACACATACACACTCCTACTGCTCCTGGCTCAACTGTAAAGTGTACGGTAGCTCCTACCCACAATCCTCTCCGAGCAGGTGGTCCCTCCCTCACAGGGCTCTTTGTTTTTGTTGAGTCTCCCAGAGCAGCTGGAGAGAGAGAGAGTGAGAAGGAGAGAGAGAAAGAGAGAGAGAGAGAGAGAGAGAGAGAGAGAGAGAGAGAGAGAGAGAGAGAGAGAGAAAGGGAGGAGAGAGAAAGAGAGAGAGAGAGAGAGGGAGGAGAGAGAGAGAAAGGGGGAGAGAGGGAGAGAGAGAGAGAGAGAGAGAGAGAGGGAGAGTGAGAAGGAGAGAGAGAGAGAGGGAGAGAGAGAGGGAGGAGAGAGAGAGAAAGGGGGAGAGAGGGAGAGAGAGAGAGAGAGAGAGAGAGAGGGAGGACAGAGAGAGAAAGGGGGAGAGAGGGAGAGGGAGGGAGAGAGGGAGAGAGAGAGAGAAACAGAGGTGGTAAAGAGAGAGAGAGAGGGGGGGAGGGGCAGAGAGGTAGAAGGAGAGAGAAAATAGAGAGTTCAGCAGCAGCTGCTGGAAAAAAATGTCCTCCTGCAAATATTGAAATTTAGTGGTTTTAAGAGGGGAAAAAATAAATAAACTGCAAGACTGAATGGAAGACAAAACAAGCATCAAATGAAGAAGATAGGCTTATACGATTATAGTATTGAGCAGTTAGCTTAGCTATCTGGATTGTTTACCAAATGCTAAGCAGTTGCTCTGGCCTCTTCTAAAATAAGCTAACTAGCTAACAAAATTTGAATTAGTTAACAACACAATAGAAAGACAGAAGAAGGAAAGAAGACAAAGGACATCAAAGTAAACCTGCTCTCTAAAGACACAAGAGACAATAATACAAGAAACAATGGCTGTTTTGGGAAAGGTAGGCTTCTATTGCAGCATTGTAGCCAACATCACCAGTGTTGCTATGGAAACTGTTTACCCACCAGACATCCAAAATGGAGAAAGCTTCACCTCTTTGATGATTGGACAGAACCATGAACGCCTGTTTGCAGATCTTCCCAGTGCCAAAAACAAGAGCAGAGAGGGCACATGTGGAAAATTGTTATTTTCAACCATTTCCCTTTCTCAAGCAAAGAGAGGCATCAGCCAAGGATCAGATCAGCATTTTTGAAGAAGTTGACCAGAGCAACACGTAATCAAACAGTAAACTTCTACAATAATGGAACTGTATTGATACAAGGCAATGATTCAAGCCTCCAGGATTTAGAGAATATATTTGCTATCCTAAAAGTAGAAGATGAACTCATCTCAGAAGCTGAGGAGAAAGTCAAGGAGGAAGATGGTGGAGAAAAGGGCCCCAACAGCCTCTGTGACCCAGCAATAAGCCCCTCAGTGTCCCTCTACGTACCTCACCTGCTGCACACAGAGCCAAGGACATGTCGACAACACCAAGAACACCTGCTATGCAACGTTTCCACAACACCCTCTCTCTAGTTGAAGCAGAGGTCATAGAACTCAGAGAGAACAAGCTTCAAGAGGAGGACACTGTCCAGAATCTCAAAGAAGAGATGAAACAGTTCAGGGAGGAGAGCAGAGCATCTATTGCTAAATTACCAGCATAGCCACCACACAGCCTCACAGTCTGTTCCAGCCCATGTCAACCAACCAGCCTCCCAGTCTGCTCCAGCCCAGGTCAACCAATCAGCCTCCCAGTCTGCTCCAGCCCAGGTCAACCAATCAGCCTCACAGTCTGTTCCAGCCCAGGTCAACCAATCAGCCTCCCAGTCTGCTCCAGCCCAGGTCAACCAATCAGCCTCACAGTCTGTTCCAGCCCAAGTCCTACCAGCCTCCCAGTCTGCTCCAGCCCAGGTCCTACCAGCCTCCCAGTCTGCTCCAGCCCAGGTCAACTCAACCTACCAGCCTCCCGGTCTGCTCCAGCCCAGGTCAACCTACCAGCCTCTCAGTCTGCTACAGCCCAGGTCAACCTACCAGCCTCCCAGTCTGCTACAGCCCAGGTCAACCTACCAGCCTCCCAGTCTGCTCCAGCCCAGGTCAACCTACCAGCCTCTCAGTCTGCTCCAGCCCAGGTCAACCTACCAGCCTCCCAGTCTGCTCCAGACTCTCAGTCTGCTCCAGCCCAGGTCAACCTACCAGCCTCTCAGTCTGCTCCAGCCCAGGTCAACTCAACCTACCAGCTTCCCGGTCTGCTCCAGCCCAGGTCAACCTACCAGCCCCTCAGTCTGCTACAGCCCAGGTCAACCTACCAGCCTCTCAGTCTGCTACAGCCCAGGTCAACCTACCAGCCTCCCAGTCTGCTCCAGCCCAGGTCAACCTACCAGCCTCTCAGTCTGCTCCAGCCCAGGTCAACTCAACCTACCAGCCTCCCGGTCTGCTCCAGCCCAGGTCAACCTACCAGCCCCTCAGTCTGCTACAGCCCAGGTCAACCTACCAGCCTCTCAGTCTGCTACAGCCCAGGTCAACCTACCAGCCTCCCAGTCTGCTCCAGCCCAGGTCAACTCAACCTACCAGCCTCCCGGTCTGCTCCAGCCCAGGTCAACCTACCAGCCTCTCAGTCTGCTACAGCCCAGGTCAACCTACCAGCCTCCAAGTCTGCTCCAGCCCAGGTCAACCTACCAGCCTCTCAGTCTGCTCCAGCCCAGGTCAACCTACCAGCCTCCCAGTCTGCTCCAGACTCCCAGTCTGCTCCAGCCAGGTCAACCTACCAGCCTCTCAGTCTGCTCCAGCCCAGGTCAACTCAACCTACCAGCCTCCCGGTCTGCTCCAGCCCAGGTCAACCTACCAGCCCCTCAGTCTGCTACAGCCCAGGTCAACCTACCAGCCTCTCAGTCTGCTACAGCCCAGGTCAACCTACCAGCCTCCCAGTCTGCTCCAGCCCAGGTCAACCTACCAGCCTCTCAGTCTGCTCCAGCCCAGGTCAACTCAACCTACCAGCCTCCCGGTCTGCTCCAGCCCAGGTCAACCTACCAGCCCCTCAGTCTGCTACAGCCCAGGTCAACCTACCAGCCTCTCAGTCTGCTACAGCCCAGGTCAACCTACCAGCCTCCCAGTCTGCTCCAGCCCAGGTCAACCTACCAGCCTCTCAGTCTGCTCCAGCCCAGGTCAGAATACCAGCCTTCCAGTCTGCTCCAGCCCAGGGCCTACCAGCCTCCCAGTCTGCTCCAAATGGGAAGTTCTTAGTCCAGGAAAGATGATTCCCTAGACACCAGGTGTAAAAGTTCTGGTGTCCTACAACTGACAGTGCAATGCAGCTATTCAGTCAGACCAGGATTGACACCCCGGACAACATCATCATCCACACTGGCACAAACGACCTTCATGCCAAAGGTGAAAATGTATCTGGGGCAGTGAGAAGAGTGGCAGAACGGGCACAGGCTATGTTCCCAACAACCAATATAGTTGTGTCCACCCTCCAACCAAGAAAAGACTTCCCAGGACAGTTAATCGACTAAATAAATCAAGACTGTACCTCACTGCTCAACATCAGAACGGCTCACCATCCCACTCTGACATGTGAACACCTACATGATAATGTACCTCGTGATCAGGACAGTATCAGAACCTTTGCCAAGGACCTAAAGAATGCAACACTTGGCAGGGACCCACACACCCATTACCTCAGCAACAGAGGTCCCCCGCCCCACCTTCTGAAACAACAGTACCTTCACCATCCCAAGGAGAGAAGAGACAGACACGGCACATCTCAACACAGCTCTACTAGACCCCATCACAACACGGCTCTACTAGACCCCATCACAACACAGCTCTACTAGACCCGGCCCATCACAACACAGCACTAGTAGACCCCATCACAACACAGCACTGACCACTACTCTAGGGTCGGGCAGAACACTGTCCTTCAGAGAGAGGGAGAAAGAGAGTGAGAGGGAGGGAGGGGGGAGAGGGAGAGGGAGAGATTAAGGTCTGCCAAGCTTTTTTGTTAAATTCATATCTCACAGTGTCTATAAAGGGGTGTTGATGTTAAAATGATCAAGGTTTTTATTAGACAAATACAGATAGTCAGACTGCCCCTGACCTTACTAAGGTGAAGCACAGGACACTGCGCGAATCTCAATTGCGTTTCCTTGATCCCTCGTCCACTCTCCTCGTCCACTCTCCTCGTCTGCTTCTCGTCCAGTGAGCTTTGAGTAGGACACGAGGAGAGTGGACGTGAGGAATCAATGAAATCCAATTTCCACACTGCGTGACCAGGGCCCAGGGTTGTTCCTCAACAGGTCCTGTTGCAATCAGGGAAACTCTGTCCCTAACGAGGACTAACGAGCCGTGTCGAGTTTAAACACACAACCCCCCCATCCCTCACCCCCTCCCAGTAATTCTCCCTCACCTCAACCCCCCTCACCCACCTAAACTGTACAGAATGAGACAGATCTTTCTCTTTCAACTCCCTTCTTCTGACCTCATGTTCCCTTTGTGTGATCCTCAGCCACTTCCACTGATCAGCCTGTCTGCCATTATGTTAAATTATCTCCCCAGTCCAGACCAGTCTAGTCCATGGATAAGAGCCACTGGGCTTTATAAAGAGAAGTGATTACGTTTCTGTCTGCAATCTGTTGTTAGAGATCTACAGGGTTCATCAAAGAGAGAGAGAGAAAATGATGGTGAGTGTGTGTGTGATGCTGAAATTCTCTCATCCTATCCTGGTCCTATCCTGTCCAACTGGCCCTATCCTGGTCCTATCCTGGCCCTATCCTGTCCAACTGGCCCTATTCTGGTAATATCCTGGTCCTATCCTGGTCCTATCCTGTCCAACTGGCCCTATCCTCGTCCTATCCTTACCCTATCCTGTCCAACTGGCCCTATCCTGGTCATATCTTGGTCCTATCCTGGTCCTATCCTGGTCATATCCTGTCCAACTGGCCCTATCCTGGTCCTATCCTGGCCCTATCCTGTCCAACTGGCCCTATCCTGGTCATATCCTGGTCCTATCCTGTCCAACTGGCCCTATCCTGGTCCTATCCTGTCCAACTGGCCCTATCCTGGCCCTATCCTGGCCCTATCCTGTCCAACTTACCCTATCCTGTCCAACCCTGTCCAACTGGCCCCGTCCTGGTCCTATCCTGGTCATATCCTGGTCCTATCCTGGTCCTATCCTGGTCATATCCTGTCCAACTGGCCCTATCCTGGTCCTATTCTGGCCCTATCCTGTCCAACTGGCCCTATCCTGGTCATATCCTGGTCCTATCCTGTCCAACTGGTCCTATCCTGGTCCTATCCTGTCCAACTGGCCCTATCCTGGTCCTATCCTGTCCAACTGGTCCTATCCTGGTCCTATCCTGGCCCTATCCTGTCCAACTGGCCCTATCCTGGTCATATCCTGGTCCTATCCTGTCCAACTGGCCCTATCCTGTATCCTGATCCTATCCTGGCCCTATCCTGTCCAACTGGACATATCCTGGTCATATCCTGTCCAACTGGCCCTATCCTGGTCCTATCCTGGCCCTAACCTGGTCCTATCCTGGCCCTATCCTGTATCCCGGTCCTATCCTGGCCTTATCCTGGTCCTATCCTGGTCCTATCCTGGTCTGATCCTGGTCCTCTCCTGGTCCTATCCTGGCCCTATCCTGGTCATATCCTGGTCATATCCTGGTCCTATCCTGGTCCTATCCTGGTCCTATACTGGCCATATCCTGGTCATATCCTGGTCCTATCCTGGTCCTATCCTGGAACTATCCTGGAACTATCCTAGTCATATCCTGGTCCTATCCTGGTCATATCCTGGAACTATCCTTGTCATATCCTGGTCCTATCCTGGTCCTATCCTGACCCTATCCTGGCCCTATCCTGTCCAACTGGTCCTATCCTGGCCCTATCCTGGCCCTATCCTGTCCAACTGGTCCTATCCTGTATCCTGGCCCTATCCTGGCCCTGTCCTGTCCAACTCGTCCTATCCTGTATCCTGGTCCTATCCTGGCCATATCCTGGTCCTATCCTGCTCCTATCCTGGCCATATCCTGGTCCTATCCTGGCCATATCCTGGTCCTATCCTGGTCCTATCCTGGTCCTATTCTGGCCATATCCTGGATATCTAACAGTCTGTTGTTGGTTCCTGGATAACTAACAGTCTGTTGATGGTTCCTGGATAACTAACAGTCTGTTGATGGTTCCTGGATAACTAACAGTCTGTTGTTGGTTCCTGGGTAACTAACAGTCTGTTGTTGATTCCTGGATAACTAACAGTCTGTTGTTGATTCCTGGATAACTAACAGTCTGTTGATGTCTGGATAACTAACAGTCTGTTGTTGGTTACCGGATAACTAACAGTCTGTTGATGGTTCCTGGATAACTAACAGTAAATTGATGTCTGGATAACTAACAGTCTGTTATTGGTTCCTGGATAACTAACAGTCTGTTGTTGGTTCCTGGGTAATTAACAGTCTGTTGATGGTTCCTGGGTAACTAACAGTCTGTTGATGGTTCCTGGGTAACTAACAGTCTGTTGTTGGTTCCTGGGTAATTAACAGTCTGTTGTTGGTTCCTGGATAACTAACAGTCTGTTGTTGGTTCCTGGATAACTAACAGTATGTTGGTTCCTGGGTAACTAACAGTCTGTTGTTGGTGTCTGGATAACCTCTCTAGGGTATGTGGGACAGTTGCATCCCACCTGACCAACATCCAGTGAAATTACAGAGCCCCAAATTCAAAAACAGTAATACTGATTATAAAAATTCAGAAAAAATACAAGTGTTGTACATGTTATGTTATACATCGGTTTCACGGGGTCAGATTTCAAAAAGGCTCTGCGGCGAAAGCGTACCATGCGATTATTTGAGAACATTGCCCAGCGAACAAATCATTACAAACAGTAACCAGCCAAGTAGAAGAGTTACACAAGTCAGAAACAGAGATAAAATTAATCTCTTACCTTTGATGATCTTCATATGGTTGCACTCAGAAGACAGTCATTTACTCAATAAATGTTTGTTTTGTTCGATAAAGTCTCTCATTATATCCAAAAACCTCTGTTTTGTTTGCGCGTTTTCTTCAAGTAATCCACAGGCTCAAACGCAGTCACAACAGGCAGGCAAAATATCCTAATTGTATCCGTAAAGTTCATAGAAACATGTCAAACGATGTTAATATTCCATCCTCAGGTTGTTTTTAGCCTAAATAATCGATAATATTTCAGCTGGACAATAACGCTGTCAATATAAAAGGTAAACAAGAAAGGCGCGCTCTCTGGATTGCGCATGACAAAGCTCTGGGACACATTAGGGTCCAGTCATTCAGACTGGTCTTACTCCCTAATTTTTCAGAATAGAAGCCTGAAACCATTTCTAAAGACTGTTGACATCTAGTGGAAGGCATAGAGCTGCAAATGGAGTCCTTAGTCAATGGATACTGTAATGGCATTGAATAGAAAACTACAACAACAACAAAATCCTACTTCCTGGATGGATTTTTCTCAGATTTTCACCTGCTAAATCAGTTCTGTTATACTCACAGACATTATTCTAACAGTTTTAGAGTGTTTTCCATCCAATACTTCCAATTATATGCATATCCTAGCTTCTGGGCCTGAGTAACAGGTAACCTACTTCCTGGATGGATTTTTCTCAGGTTTTTCTCAGGTTTTCACCTGCTAAATCAGTTCTGTTATACTCACATACATTATTCTAACAGTTTTGGAAACTTTAGAGTGTTTCCCATCCAATACTTCCAATTACATTCATATCCTAGCTTCTGGGCCTGAGTAACAGGCAATTTACTCTGGGCACCTCATTCATTCAAACTTCTGAAAACTGCCCCTTAGCCCGAAGAAGATAACTAACTGTCTGTTGATGATGTCATTAGTTGGCTGTATGAAACTCCTGGTAGATTAGATGGCTGTATGAAACTCCTGGTAGATTAGATGGCTGTATGAAACTCCTGGTAGATTAGATGGCTGTATGAAACTCCTGGTAGATTAGATGGCTGTATGAAACTCCTGGTAGATTAGATGGCTGTATGAAATGTTTCTACCTAATGAAAATGCCATCCTGTACTCTGCCAGTACGTAACTGGTTGCTGCCATTGGGTGAACACATTTTTGTCCTTCTCATTCCTCTCTCCTCCCCCCTCCTCTCTTCTCCTCCTCATCCTCCTCCCATTGCATCTTTGCCCGTCTCTTCTACTCATTCCTTCTCTCCCCTCTCCCCCCTCTCTCCTCCCCCTCCGTACGCCTCTTTGCCCCTCTCGTCTCCTCATTCCTTATCCCCGCTCTCTCTTCTCCTCTCTCCTCTCTTCTCCCACTCCCTACACCTCTTTGCCCCTCTCGTCACCTCTCCCCTCTGAGATGTCAGCAATCAGTTTTGAGAAGCTTGAATGATTACATTGACTGCCTAGATTTTTGGGATACAGGACTGCTGGATCCCAAACACTGGGATCAATTTCATGGCAAGCTACCATTCCACACACGCTCACACACATGACACAAGCATTCACCAACACACACACACACACACAGCCTAGCCACAATTCCGCACTCCTCCCAAAGGCAACCAGACCACCGTTCTAACCATGACAGCGATAATATGATTTTCTTTGACACTTAGGCGAGTAAACAAACAACACATTAACACAAACAGAGGGGTAAACAAATCACTGGAATTTTCCAAGGAATGCAGAGAGAGGGGAAGAGGGAGAGGGAGAGATTGGGAGAGAAAGAGGAAGAGAGATAGAGAGATAGAAAGGGAGAGAGGGAGAGAGAGAGTGATAGAGAGAGGGGGGAGAGAGAGAGAAGGAGAGAGAGGGGGAGGAGGAGAGAGAGGGGGGAGTGAGACAGAGAGATAGGGGGAGAGAGAGAAGGAGAGAAAGAGAGAGAGAGACAGAGAGAGAGAAGGAGAAAAAGAGAGAGGGGGGAGAGAGAGAGACAGAGAGAGACAGAGAGAGCGAGAGAGAGAGAGAGAGAGAGTGAGAGAGAGAGAGAAGGAGAAAGAGAAAGAGAGGGGGGGAGGGGAGGTGCAGGAAAGAGGGTGAGGAAGAGAGAGAGGGGGGAGGAGAGAGAGAGAGAGAGAGAGAGAAGGGGAGGATGAGGGAGAGAGAGGGGGGAGAGAGAGACAGAGAGAGAGGGAGAGAGAGACAGAGAGAGAGAGAGAAAGAGAGAGAGAGAGAGTGGGCAGAGAGAGAGACCCTTGCTCACCAGAATAATGTCACAAGTCGATAGAATGAAAAGCTTTAATAGTTGACATCTGTACAGTTCTCTGTCGTCTCTCCTTGTCTTGTGCTGAAAAGACGATTAGGGTCCATGGAAAAAATGCAATAATTCCTTAAAAAAAAGATTTTACTTAAAATGTCCAAATTACATCCTTTTGTCAGGTTTTAAGTCAATACAAAGCTGTTAAAACGACCCAACATGGTTCTGATAAGATTTCAGTTTATACAAAAAGCTATTACAAAGCTAATGTTGTAGGAGAGGACCAGAACAGTAGTCTAATGTTATAGAAGAGAGGACCAGAACAGTAGTCTAATGTTATAGAAGAGAGGACCAGAACAGTAGTCTAATGTAATAGAAGAGAGGACCAGAACAGTAGTCTAATGTTATAGAAGAGAGGACCAGAACAGTAGTCTGTTATAGAAGAGAGGACCAGAACAGTAGTCTGTTATAGAAGAGAGGACCAGAACAGTAGTCTAATGTTATAGAAGAGAGGACCAGAACAGTAGTCTAATGTTATAGAAGAGAGGACCAGAACAGATGCACATAAAATCAACAGTTGTAATGTTTGGAATCAGTCTTGTGTCAGGTGAACTGTTGTGTCCTCACCTTGGGTCTAATCATTTTCACATTATCTACAAACTGTTCCCATTATCTCCAAACTATTCCCCTTATCTCCAAACTGTTCCCATTATCTCCAAACTGTTCCCCTTATCTCCAAACTGTTCCCTTTATCTCCAAACTGTTCCCATTATCTCCAAACTGTTCCCATTATCTCCAAACTGTTCCCATTATCTCCAAACTGTTCCCATTATCTCAAAACTGTTCCCATTATCTCAAAACTGTTCCCATTATCTCAAAACTGTTCCCATTATATCCAAACTGTTCCCCTTATCTCCAAACTGTTCCCATTATCTCCAAACTGTTCCCTTTATCTCCAAACTGTTCCCATTATCTCCAAACTGTTCCCATTATCTCCAAACTGTTCCCATTATCTCCAACCTGTTCCCATTATCTCCAAACTGTTCCCTTTATCTCCAAACTGTTCCCTTTATCTCCAAACTGTTCCCATTATATCCAAACTGTTCCCATTATCTCCAAACTGTTCCCATTATCTCCAAACTGTTCCCTTTATCTCCAAACTGTTCCCATTATCTCCAAACTGTTCCCTTTATCTCCAAACTGTTCCCATAATCTCCAAACTGTTCCCTTTATCTCCAAACTGTTCCCATTATATCCAAACTGTTCCCTTTATCTCCAAATTGTTCCCATTATCTCCAAACTGTTCCCTTTATCTCCAAACTCTTCCCTTTATCTCCAAACTCTTCCCTTTATCTCCAAACTGTTCCCATCATCTCCAAACTGTTCCCTTTATCTCCAAACTGTTCCCATTATCTCCAAACTGTTCACATTATCTCCAAACTGTTCCCATTATCTCCAAACTGTTCCCTTTCAAAAAAAGGTATTTATTTTACTAGGCAAG
Source organism: Oncorhynchus mykiss (assembly GCF_013265735.2). NCBI lineage: Eukaryota > Metazoa > Chordata > Actinopteri > Salmoniformes > Salmonidae > Oncorhynchus > Oncorhynchus mykiss. The sequence continues at coordinate 43,261,957 of NC_048588.1, forward strand.
TCAGTTAAGAACACATTCTTATTTTCTATGACGGCCTAGGAACAGTGGGTTAACTGGTCTATGAACAGTGGGTTAACTGGTCTAGGAACAGTGGGTTAACTGGTCTAGGAACAGTGGGTTAACTGGTCTAGGAACAGTGGGTTAACTGGTCTAGGAACAGTGGGTTAACTGCCTGTTCAGGGGCAGAACGACAGATTTGTACCTTGTCAGCTCGGGGGTTTGAACTTGCAGCCTTTCGGTTGCTAGGCCAACGCTCTAAACACTAGGCTACCCTGCCGCCCCCCTATAATTGCTACCACAATTATGATTTTCATATTTCTACTGTATAAAAATTTAGCCCAATCCATAAGAAACATCCATATATATAATATATATATACATATATTATCCATATAGGCCAATTCTCATGAGGGTAAAGGGTTAATGTTTTTAAGTTAAAAGAGAGAGAGAACCCATCATGACGCTATACAACTTTACAGGCATTCCTTAAATCACCTTTCTCACACAAAACAAACAACAATCAACAAATGCAATTTATTACAGTAGCAAGTTATTACTAATTTCATTGTCTTAAACAAACTGCTTATTTTAAGTTAAATGAACCATCTGTAACTCATTAACCAAGACATTACAGACTACCTTTGGTATACATGGTACAGAAATTAACTCAGGAAAAACTATTTCTTTGTAACAGTATTTACAAATAATGATAATGTGATGAAGTCAAAGTTAGAATGTGTAAGTTTGAGATCCTCTGGCAGCCATGAACAATTCAACTGCAGTGGGAGAAGATTAACAATTCTACAATTCAACAGAATGGCTACGCTGCCATCTACTGGTGAACATGTGATCACACACCAAACCTCACACACACACAGGCATTTACATAGCAGTTTGCCGGAGGTGTCTTTAGTGTCTGTATCTGTATCTGTAGTGTCTGTATCTGTATCTGTAGTGTCTGTATCTGTATCTGTAGTGTCTATATCTGTATCTGTAGTGTATATATCTGTATCTGTAGTGTCTATATATATATCTGTATATGTAGTGTCTATATCTACATCTGTATCTGTAGTGTCTATATCTATATCTGTATCTGTAGTATCTGTATCTGTATCTGTAGTATCTGTATCTGTATCTGTAGTGTCTATATCTGTATCTGTATCTGTAGTGTCTATATCTGTATCTGTATCGGTATCTGTAGTGTCTATATCTGTATCTGTATCTGTAGTATCTGTATCTGTATCTGTAGTGTCTATATCTGTATCTGTATATGTAGTATCTGTATCTGTAGTGTCTGTATCTGTATCTGTAGTATCTGTATCTGTATATGTAGTGTCTATATCTGTATCTGTATCGGTATCTGTAGTGTCTATATCTGTATCTGTAGTGTCTATATCTGTATCTGTATCTGTAGTGTCTATATCTATATATGTATCTGTAGTATCTGTATCTGTATCTGTAGTGTCTGTATCTGTAGTGTCTATATCTGTATCTGTATCTGTAGTGTCTATATCTATATAGTAGTATCTTTAGTGTCTGTATCTGTAGTATCTATATCTGTATCTCTAGTGTCTATATCTGTAGTGTCTGTATCTGTATCTGTAGTGTCTATATCTATATCTGTTTCTGTAGTGTCTATATCTGTATCTGTAGTGTGTATATCTGTATATGTATCTGTAGTGTCTATATCTGTATCTGTATCTGTATCTGTAGTGTCTATATCTATATCTGTTTCTGTAGTGTCTATATCTGTATCTGTAGTGTGTATATCTGTATATGTATCTGTAGTGTCTATATCTGTATCTGTATCTGTAGTGTCTATATCTGTATCTATATCTGTATATATATCTGTAGTATCTGTATCTGTAGTATCTGTATCTGTATCTGTAGTGTCTGTATCTGTAGTATCTGTATCTGTAGTGTCTGTATCTGTATCTGTAGTGTCTGTATCTGTAATGTCTGTATCTGTATCTGTAGTGTCTGTATCTGTAGTGTCTGTATCTGTATCTGTAGTATCTGTATCTGTATCTGTAGTGTCTGTATCTGTAGTATCTGTAGTATCTGTATCTGTAGTGTCTATATCTGTAGTATCTGGATCTGTAATGTCTGTATCTGTAGTATCTGTATCTGTAGTGTCTATATCTGTATCTGTAGTGTCTATATCTGTATCAATATCTGTAACTATATCTGTAGTGTCTATATCTGTATCTGTAGTATCTATATCTGTATCTATATCTGTATATATATCTGTAGTGTCTACATATGTATCTATATCTGTAGTGTCTATATCTGTATCTGTAGTATCTATATCTGTATCTATATCTGTATATATATCTGTAGTGTCTACATATGTATCTCTATCTGTAGTGTCTATATCTGTATCTGTAGTGTCTATATCTGTATCTATATCTGTAGTGTCTATACCTATATCTGTAGTGTCTATATCTGTATCTGTAGTGTCTGTATTTGTATCTGTATCTGCAGTGTCTATATCTGTATCTGTAGTGTCTGTATTTGTATCTGTAGTGTCTGTATTTGTATCTCTATCTGCAGTGTCTATATCTGTATCTGTGGTGTCTATATCTGTATCTGTAGTGTCTTTATCTGTATCTGTATTGTCTGTATCTGTAGTGTCTATATCTGTAGTGTCTATATCTGTATCTGTAGTGGCTATATCTGTATCTGTAGTATCTGTATTTGTATCTGTATCTGTAGTGTCTATATATGTAGTGTCTATATCTGTATCTGTAGTGTCTGTATCTGTAGTATCTGTATCTGTAGTGTCTGTATCTGTAGTATCTGTATCTGTAGTGTCTGTATCTGTAGTGTCTGTATCTGTTTCTGTAGTGTCTGTATCTGCAGTGTCTGTATCTGTATCTGTAGTATCTGTAGTGTCTGTATCTGTATCTGTATCTGTAGTGTCTGTATCTGTAGTGTCTGTATCTGTAGTGTCTGTGCCTGTATCTGTATCTGTAGTGTCTGTATCTGTAGTGTCTGTATCTGTATCTATATCTGTCTCTGTATCTGTAGTGTCTATATCTGTAGTGTCTATATCTGTATCTGTAGTGTCTATATCTGTATCTGTAGTGTCTATATCTGTAGTGTCTGTATCTGTATGTGTATTTGTAGTGTCTATATCTATATCTGTATCTGTAGTGTCTATATCTGTATCTGTATCTGTAGTGTCTATATCTGTATCTGTAGTGTCTGTATCTGTAGTGTCAATATCTGTATCTATATCTGTATCTGTAGTGTCTATATCTGTAGTGTCTGTATCTGTAGTGTCTATATCTATATCTGTATCTGTAGTGTCTATATCTGTATCTGTATCTGTAGTGGTTATATCTGTATCTGTAGTGTCTGTATCTGTAGTATCTATATCTGTATCTCTAGTGTCTATATCTGTAGTGTCTGTATCTGTAGTGTCTATATCTGTAGTGTCTGTATCTGTATCTGTATCTGTAGTGTCTATATCTATATCTGTTTCTGTAGTGTCTATATCTGTATCTATATCTGTATCTGTAGTGTCTATATCTGTAGTGTCTGTATCTGTAGTGTCTATATCTATATCTGTATCTGTAGTGTCTATATCTGTATCTGTATCTGTAGTGGTTATATCTGTATCTGTAGTGTCTGTATCTGTAGTATGTATATCTGTATCTGTAGTGTCTATATCTGTAGTGTCTGTATCTGTAGTGTCTATATCTGTAGTGTCTATATCTGTTTCTGTAGTGTCTATATCTGTATCTATATCTGTAGTGTCTAAATCTGTAGTGTCTATATCTGTATCTATATCTGTATATATATCTGTAGTGTCTATATCTGTATCTATATCTGTATCTGTAGTGTCTATATCTGTATCTGTAGTGTCTATATCTGTATCTATATCTGTGGTGTCTATACCTATATCTGTAAAGTCTATATCTGTATCTGTAGTGTCTGTATTTGTATCTGTATCTGCAGTGTCTATATCTGTATCTGTAGTGTCTGTATTTGTATCTGTATCTGCAGTGTCTATATCTGTATCTGTAGTGTCTATATCTGTATCTGTAGTGTCTGTATCTGTATCTGTAGTGTCTGTATCTGTAGTGTCTATATCTGTAGTGTCTATATCTGTATCTGTAGTGTCTATATCTGTACCTGTAGTGTCTGTATTTGTATCTGTATGAGTAGTGTCTATATATGTAGTGTCTATATCTGTATCTGTAATGTCTGTATCTGTAGTATCTGTATCTGTAGTGTCTGTATCTGTAGTATCTGTATCTGTAGTGTCTGTATCTGTAGTGTCTGTATCTGTTTCTGTAGTGACTGTATCTGTAGTGTCTGTATCTGTATCTGTAGTATCTGTAGTGTCTGTATCTGTATCTGTATCTGTAGTGGTTATATCTGTATCTTTAGTGTCTGTATCTGTAGTATCTATATCTGTATCTCTAGTTTCTATATCTGTAGTGTCTGTATCTGTATCTGTAGTGTCTATATCTATATCTGTTTCTGTAGTGTCTATATCTGTATCTGTAGTGTGTATATCTGTATATGTATCTGTAGTGTCTATATCTGTATCTGTATATGTAGTATCTGTATCTGTAGTGTCTGTATCTGTATCTGTAGTATCTGTATCTGTATATGTAGTGTCTGTATCTGTATCTGTAGTGTCTGTATCTGTATCTGTAGTATCTGTATATGTAGTATCTGTATCTGTAGTAATTGTATCTGTATCTGTAGTATCTGTATCTGTAGTATCTGTATCTGTAGTATCTGTATCTGTAGTATCTGTATCTGTATCTGTAGTGTCTGTATCTGTATCTGTATCTGTATCTGTAGTGTCTGTATCTGTAGTGTCTGTATCTGTAGTATCTGTATCTGTATCTGTAGTGTCTGTATCTGTAGTGTCTGTATCTGTAGTATCGATATCTGTATCTGTATCTGTAGTATCTATATCTGGAGTATCTGTATCATCTGTATCTGTAGTGTCTGTATCTGTAGTGTCTGTATCTGTAGTGTCTGTATCTGTATCTGTAGTATCTATATCTGGAGTATCTGTATCTGTAGTATCTGTATCTGTTGTGTCTATATCTGTGTCTGTAGTGTCTGTATCTGTAGTGTCTGTATCTGTAGTGTCTGTATCTGATTCTGTATCTGTAGTGTCTATATATGTAGTGTCTATATCTGTATCTGTAGTGTCTGTATCTGTAGTATCTGTATCTGTAGTGTCTGTATCTGTAGTATCTGTATCTGTAGTGTCTGTATCTGTAGTGTCTGTATCTGTTTCTGTAGTGTCTGTATCTGCAGTGTCTGTATCTGTATCTGTAGTATCTGTAGTGTCTGTATCTGTATCTGTATCTGTAGTGTCTGTATCTGTAGTGTCTGTATCTGTAGTGTCTGTGCCTGTATCTGTATCTGTAGTGTCTGTATCTGTAGTGTCTGTATCTGTATCTATATCTGTCTCTGTATCTGTAGTGTCTATATCTGTAGTGTCTATATCTGTATCTGTAGTGTCTATATCTGTATCTGTAGTGTCTATATCTGTAGTGTCTGTATCTGTATGTGTATTTGTAGTGTCTATATCTATATCTGTATCTGTAGTGTCTATATCTGTATCTGTATCTGTAGTGTCTATATCTGTATCTGTAGTGTCTGTATCTGTAGTGTCAATATCTGTATCTATATCTGTATCTGTAGTGTCTATATCTGTAGTGTCTGTATCTGTAGTGTCTATATCTATATCTGTATCTGTAGTGTCTATATCTGTATCTGTATCTGTAGTGGTTATATCTGTATCTGTAGTGTCTGTATCTGTAGTATCTATATCTGTATCTCTAGTGTCTATATCTGTAGTGTCTGTATCTGTAGTGTCTATATCTGTAGTGTCTGTATCTGTATCTGTATCTGTAGTGTCTATATCTATATCTGTTTCTGTAGTGTCTATATCTGTATCTATATCTGTATCTGTAGTGTCTATATCTGTAGTGTCTGTATCTGTAGTGTCTATATCTGTAGTGTCTATATCTGTTTCTGTAGTGTCTATATCTGTATCTATATCTGTAGTGTCTAAATCTGTAGTGTCTATATCTGTATCTATATCTGTATATATATCTGTAGTGTCTATATCTGTATCTATATCTGTATCTGTAGTGTCTATATCTGTATCTGTAGTGTCTATATCTGTATCTATATCTGTGGTGTCTATACCTATATCTGTAAAGTCTATATCTGTATCTGTAGTGTCTGTATTTGTATCTGTATCTGCAGTGTCTATATCTGTATCTGTAGTGTCTGTATCTGTAGTGTCTGTATCTGTAGTGTCTGTATCTGTATCTGTAGTATCTATATCTGGAGTATCTGTATCTGTAGTATCTGTATCTGTTGTGTCTATATCTGTGTCTGTAGTGTCTGTATCTGTAGTGTCTGTATCTGTAGTGTCTGTATCTGATTCTGTATCTGTAGTGTCTATATATGTAGTGTCTATATCTGTATCTGTAGTGTCTGTATCTGTAGTATCTGTATCTGTAGTGTCTGTATCTGTAGTATCTGTATCTGTAGTGTCTGTATCTGTAGTGTCTGTATCTGTTTCTGTAGTGTCTGTATCTGCAGTGTCTGTATCTGTATCTGTAGTATCTGTAGTGTCTGTATCTGTATCTGTATCTGTAGTGTCTGTATCTGTAGTGTCTGTATCTGTAGTGTCTGTGCCTGTATCTGTATCTGTAGTGTCTGTATCTGTAGTGTCTGTATCTGTATCTATATCTGTCTCTGTATCTGTAGTGTCTATATCTGTAGTGTCTATATCTGTATCTGTAGTGTCTATATCTGTATCTGTAGTGTCTATATCTGTAGTGTCTGTATCTGTATGTGTATTTGTAGTGTCTATATCTATATCTGTATCTGTAGTGTCTATATCTGTATCTGTATCTGTAGTGTCTATATCTGTATCTGTAGTGTCTGTATCTGTAGTGTCAATATCTGTATCTATATCTGTATCTGTAGTGTCTATATCTGTAGTGTCTGTATCTGTAGTGTCTATATCTATATCTGTATCTGTAGTGTCTATATCTGTATCTGTATCTGTAGTGGTTATATCTGTATCTGTAGTGTCTGTATCTGTAGTATCTATATCTGTATCTCTAGTGTCTATATCTGTAGTGTCTGTATCTGTAGTGTCTATATCTGTAGTGTCTGTATCTGTATCTGTATCTGTAGTGTCTATATCTATATCTGTTTCTGTAGTGTCTATATCTGTATCTATATCTGTATCTGTAGTGTCTATATCTGTAGTGTCTGTATCTGTAGTGTCTATATCTGTAGTGTCTATATCTGTTTCTGTAGTGTCTATATCTGTATCTATATCTGTAGTGTCTAAATCTGTAGTGTCTATATCTGTATCTATATCTGTATATATATCTGTAGTGTCTATATCTGTATCTATATCTGTATCTGTAGTGTCTATATCTGTATCTGTAGTGTCTATATCTGTATCTATATCTGTGGTGTCTATACCTATATCTGTAAAGTCTATATCTGTATCTGTAGTGTCTGTATTTGTATCTGTATCTGCAGTGTCTATATCTGTATCTGTAGTGTCTGTATTTGTATCTGTATCTGCAGTGTCTATATCTGTATCTGTAGTGTCTATATCTGTATCTGTAGTGTCTGTATCTGTATCTGTAGTGTCTGTATCTGTAGTGTCTATATCTGTAGTGTCTATATCTGTATCTGTAGTGTCTATATCTGTACCTGTAGTGTCTGTATTTGTATCTGTATGAGTAGTGTCTATATATGTAGTGTCTATATCTGTATCTGTAATGTCTGTATCTGTAGTATCTGTATCTGTAGTGTCTGTATCTGTAGTATCTGTATCTGTAGTGTCTGTATCTGTAGTGTCTGTATCTGTTTCTGTAGTGACTGTATCTGTAGTGTCTGTATCTGTATCTGTAGTATCTGTAGTGTCTGTATCTGTATCTGTATCTGTAGTGGTTATATCTGTATCTTTAGTGTCTGTATCTGTAGTATCTATATCTGTATCTCTAGTGTCTATATCTGTAGTGTCTGTATCTGTATCTGTAGTGTCTATATCTATATCTGTTTCTGTAGTGTCTATATCTGTATCTGTAGTGTGTATATCTGTATATGTATCTGTAGTGTCTATATCTGTATCTGTATCTGTAGTATCTGTATCTGTAGTGTCTGTATCTGTATCTGTAGTATCTGTATCTGTATATGTAGTGTCTGTATCTGTATCTGTAGTGTCTGTATCTGTATCTGTAGTATCTGTATATGTAGTATCTGTATCTGTAGTAATTGTATCTGTATCTGTAGTATCTGTATCTGTAGTATCTGTATCTGTAGTATCTGTATCTGTAGTATCTGTATCTGTATCTGTAGTGTCTGTATCTGTATCTGTATCTGTATCTGTAGTGTCTGTATCTGTAGTGTCTGTATCTGTAGTATCTGTATCTGTATCTGTAGTGTCTGTATCTGTAGTGTCTGTATCTGTAGTATCGATATCTGTATCTGTATCTGTAGTATCTATATCTGGAGTATCTGTATCATCTGTATCTGTTGTGTCTATATATGTATCTGTAGTGTCTGTATCTGTAGTGTCTGTATCTGTAGTGTCTGTATCTGTATCTGTAGTATCTATATCTGGAGTATCTGTATCTGTAGTATCTGTATCTGTTGTGTCTATATCTGTGTCTGTAGTGTCTGTATCTGTAGTGTCTGTATCTGTAGTGTCTGTATCTGATTCTGTATCTGTAGTGTCTATATCTGTATCTGTAGTGTCTGTATCTGTATCTGTATCTGTAGTGTCTATATCTGTATCTGTAGTGTCTGTATATGTAGTGTCTGTATCTGTAGTGTCTATATCTGTATCTTTATCTGTAGTGTCTATATCTGTAGTATCTGTATCTGTAGTATCTGTATCTGTAGTGTCTATATCTGTATCTGTAGTGTCTGTATCTGTAGTGTCTATATCTGTATCTGTAGTGTCTGTGTCTGTATCTGTATCTGTAGTGTCTATATCTGTATCTGTAGTGTCTATATCTATATCTGTATCTGTAGTGTCTATATCTGTATCTGTATCTGTAGTGGTTATATCTATATCTGTAGTGTCTAAATCTGTATCTGTAGTGTCTATATCTGTATCTATATCTGTATATATATCTGTAGTGTCTATATCTGTATCTATATCTGTATCTGTAGTGTCTATATCTGTATCTGTAGTGTCTATATCTGTATATATATCTGTAGTGTCTATACCTATATCTGTAGTGTCTATATCTGTATCTGTAGTGTCTGTATTTGTATCTGTATCTGCAGTGTCTATATCTGTATCTGTAGTGTCTATATCTGTATCTGTAGTGTCTGTATCTGTATCTGTAGTGTCTGTATCTGTAGTGTCTATATCTGTAGTGTCTATATCTGTATCTGTAGTGTCTATATCTGTATCTGTAGTGTCTGTATCTGTAGTATCTGTATCTGTAGTGTCTGTATCTGTAGTATCTGTAGTGTCTGTATCTGTAGTATCTGTAGTGTCTGTATCTGTATCTGTATCTGTAGTGTCTGTATCTGTAGTGTCTGTATCTGTAGTGTCTGTGCCTGTATCTGTATCTGTAGTGTCTGTATCTGTAGTGTCTGTATCTGTATCTATATCTGTATCTGTAGTGTCTATATCTGTAGTGTCTATATCTGTATCTGTAGTGTCTATATCTGTATCTGTAGTGTCTATATCTGTAGTGTCTGTATCTGTATGTGTATCTGTAGTGTCTATATCTATATCTGTATCTGTAGTGTCTATATCTGTATCTGTATCTGTAGTGTCTATATCTGTATCTGTAGTGTCTGTATCTGTAGTGTCAATATCTGTATCTATATCTGTATCTGTATCTGTAGTGTCTATATCTGTAGTGTCTGTATCGGTATCTGTATCTGTAGTGTCTATATCTATATCTGTATCTGTAGTGTCTATATCTGTATCTGTATCTGTAGTGGTTATATCTGTATCTGTAGTGTCTGTATCTGTAGTATCTATAGCTGTATCTGTAGTGTCTATATCTGTAGTGTCTGTATCTGTAGTGTCTATATCTGTAGAGTCTGTATCTGTATCTGTATCTGTAGTGTCTATATCTATATCTGTTTCTGTAGTGTCTATATCTGTATCTGTAGTGTCTATATCTGTATCTGTATCTGTAGTGGTTATATCTGTATCTGTAGTGTCTGTATCTGTAGTATCTATATCTGTATCTGTAGTGTCTATATCTGTAGTGTCTGTATCTGTAGTGTCTATATCTGTAGTGTCTGTATCTGTAGTGCCTATATCTATATCTGTATCTGTAGTGTCTATATCTGTATCTGTAGTGTCTATCTGTAGTGTGTATATCTATATATGTTTCTGTAGTGTCTATATCTGTATCTGTAGTGTCTATATCTGTATCTGTAGTGTCTATATCTGTATCTGTAGTGTCTATATCTATATCTGTATCTGTAGTGTCTATATCTGTATCTGTATCTGTAGTGGTTATATCTGTATCTGTAGTGTCTGTATCTGTAGTATCTATATCTGTATCTGTAGTGTCTATATCTGTAGTGTCTGTATCTGTAGTGTCTATATCTGTAATGTCTGTATCTGTATCTGTATCTGTAGTGTCTATATCTATATCTGTATCTGTAGTGTATATCTGTATCTGTAGTGTCTATATCTGTATCTGTAGTGTCTATATCTGTTTCTATATCTGTATCTATATCTGTAGTGTCTATATCTGTATCTGTAGTGTCTATATCTGTATCTATATCTGTATATATATATATGTATCTGTAGTGTCTGTATCTGTAGTGTCTGTGCCTGTATCTGCATCTGTAGTGTCTGTATCTGTAGTGTCTGTATCTGTATCTGTAGTGTCTATATCTGTAGTGTCTATATCTGTATCTGTAGTGTCTATATCTGTATCTGTAGTGTCTATATCTGTAGTGTCTGTATCTGTATGTGTATCTGTAGTGTCTATATCTGTATCTGTATCTGTAGTGTCTATATCTATATATGTTTCTGTAGTGTCCATATCTGTATCTGTAGTGTCTATATCTGTATCTGTATCTGTAGTGTCTATATCTGTATCTGTAGTGTCTATATCTATATCTGTATCTGTAGTGTCTATATCTGTATCTGTATCTGTAGTGGTTATATCTGTATCTGTAGTGTCTGTATCTGTAGTATCTATATCTGTATCTGTAGTGTCTATATCTGTAGTGTCTGTATCTGTAGTGTCTATATCTGTAGTGTCTGTATCTGTATCTGTAGTGTCTATATCTGTATCTGTAGTGTCTATCTGTAGTGTCTATATCTATATCTGTATCTGTAGTGTCTATATCTATATCTGTTTCTGTAGTGTCTATATCTGTATCTGTAGTGGCTATATCTGTATCTGTAGTGTCTATATCTGTATCTGTAGTGTCTGTATCTGTAGTGTCTGTATCTGTAGTGTGTATATCTGTAGTGTCTATATCTGTAGTGTCTATATCTGCATCTGTATCTGTAGTGTCTATATCTGTATCTGTAGTGTCTATATCTGTATCTGTATCTGTAGTGTCTATATCTGTATCTGTATCTGTAGTGTCTATATCCTAATCTGTATCTGTAGTATCCGTATCTGTAGTGTCTATATCTGTATCTGTGTGTCTATATATGTATCTGTATCTGTAGTGTCTGTATCTGTAGTGTCTATATCTGTATCTGTAGTGTCTGTATCTGTAGTATCTGTATCTATATCTGTATCTGTAGTATCTGTATCTGTATCTGTAGTGTCTATATCTGTATCTGTAGTGTCTATATCTATATCTGTAATTGTATCTGTATCTATATCTGTAGTGTCTATATCTGTATCTACATCTGTATATGTATCTGTAGTGTCTATATCTGTATCTGTAGTGTCTATATCTGTATCTATATCTGTATCTGTAGTGTCTATCTGTATCTGTAGTGTCTATATCTGTATCTGTATCTGTAGTGTCTATATCTGTATCTGTATCTGTAGTGTCTATATCTGTATCTGTAGTGTCTATATCTGTATCTGTATCTGTATCTGTAGTGTCTATATCTGTATCTGTAGTGTCTGTATCTGTAGTGTCTGTATCTGTATCTGTGGTGTCTAGATCTGTATGTGTATCTGTAGTGTCTATATCTGTATCTGTAGTGTCTATATCTGTATCTGTATCTGTATCTGTAGTGTCTATATCTGTATCTGTAGTGTCTGTATCTGTAGTGTCTGTATCTGTAGTGTCTATATCTGTATATGTAGTGTCTATATCTGTATCTATATCTGTATCTGTAGTGTCTATATCTGTATCTGTATTGTCTATATCTGTATCTATATCTGTATCTGTATCTGTAATGTCTATATCTATATCTGTATCTGTAGTGTCTATATCTGTATCTGTATCTGTAGTGTCTATATCTGTATCTGTAGTGTCTATATCTGTATCTGTAGTGTCTGTATCTGTAGTGTCTGTATCTGTAGTGTCTGTATCTGTATCTGTAGTATCTGTATCTGTAGTATCTGTATCTCTAGTGTCTGTATCTGTAGTGTGTATATCTGTATCTGTATCTGTAGTGTCTGTATCTGTATCTGTATCTGTAGTGTCTGTATCTGTATCTGTAGTGTCTATATCTGTATCTGTAGTGTCTATATCTTTATCTGTAGTGTCTGTATCTGTAGTATCTGTGTCTGTAGTGTCTGTATCTCTAGTATCTGTATCTGTAGTATCTGTATCTGTAGTGTCTATATCTGTATCTGTAGTGTCTATATCTGTATCTGTATCTGTATCTGTAATGTCTGTATCTGTATCTGTAGTGTCTAGATCTGTATGTGTATCTGTAGTGTCTGTATCTGTATCTGTAGTGTCTGTATCTGTATTTGTATCTGTAGTGTATATATCTGTATCTGTAGTGTCTGTATCTATATCTGTATCTGTAGTGTCTATATCTGTAGTGTCTGTATCTGTATGTGTATCTGTAGTGTCTATATCTGTATCTGTATCTGTAGTGTCTATATCTATATATGTTTCTGTAGTGTCCATATCTGTATCTGTAGTGTCTATATCTGTATCTGTATCTGTAGTGTCTATATCTGTATCTGTAGTGTCTATATCTATATCTGTATCTGTAGTGTCTATATCTGTATCTGTATCTGTAGTGGTTATATCTGTATCTGTAGTGTCTGTATCTGTAGTATCTATATCTGTATCTGTAGTGTCTATATCTGTAGTGTCTGTATCTGTAGTGTCTATATCTGTAGTGTCTGTATCTGTATCTGTAGTGTCTATATCTGTATCTGTAGTGTCTATCTGTAGTGTCTATATCTATATCTGTATCTGTAGTGTCTATATCTATATCTGTTTCTGTAGTGTCTATATCTGTATCTGTAGTGGCTATATCTGTATCTGTAGTGTCTATATCTGTATCTGTAGTGTCTGTATCTGTAGTGTCTGTATCTGTAGTGTGTATATCTGTAGTGTCTATATCTGTAGTGTCTATATCTGCATCTGTATCTGTAGTGTCTATATCTGTATCTGTAGTGTCTATATCTGTATCTGTATCTGTAGTGTCTATATCTGTATCTGTATCTGTAGTGTCTATATCCTAATCTGTATCTGTAGTATCCGTATCTGTAGTGTCTATATCTGTATCTGTGTGTCTATATATGTATCTGTATCTGTAGTGTCTGTATCTGTAGTGTCTATATCTGTATCTGTAGTGTCTGTATCTGTAGTATCTGTATCTATATCTGTATCTGTAGTATCTGTATCTGTAGTGTCTATATCTGTATCTGTAGTGTCTATATCTATATCTGTAATTGTATCTGTATCTATATCTGTAGTGTCTATATCTGTATCTACATCTGTATATGTATCTGTAGTGTCTATATCTGTATCTGTAGTGTCTATATCTGTATCTATATCTGTATCTGTAGTGTCTATCTGTATCTGTAGTGTCTATATCTGTATCTGTATCTGTAGTGTCTATATCTGTATCTGTATCTGTAGTGTCTATATCTGTATCTGTAGTGTCTATATCTGTATCTGTATCTGTATCTGTAGTGTCTATATCTGTATCTGTAGTGTCTGTATCTGTAGTGTCTGTATCTGTATCTGTGGTGTCTAGATCTGTATGTGTATCTGTAGTGTCTATATCTGTATCTGTAGTGTCTATATCTGTATCTGTATCTGTATCTGTAGTGTCTATATCTGTATCTGTAGTGTCTGTATCTGTAGTGTCTGTATCTGTAGTGTCTATATCTGTATATGTAGTGTCTATATCTGTATCTATATCTGTATCTGTAGTGTCTATATCTGTATCTGTATTGTCTATATCTGTATCTATATCTGTATCTGTATCTGTAATGTCTATATCTATATCTGTATCTGTAGTGTCTATATCTGTATCTGTATCTGTAGTGTCTATATCTGTATCTGTAGTGTCTATATCTGTATCTGTAGTGTCTGTATCTGTAGTGTCTGTATCTGTAGTGTCTGTATCTGTATCTGTAGTATCTGTATCTGTAGTATCTGTATCTCTAGTGTCTGTATCTGTAGTGTGTATATCTGTATCTGTATCTGTAGTGTCTGTATCTGTATCTGTATCTGTAGTGTCTGTATCTGTATCTGTAGTGTCTATATCTGTATCTGTAGTGTCTATATCTTTATCTGTAGTGTCTGTATCTGTAGTATCTGTGTCTGTAGTGTCTGTATCTCTAGTATCTGTATCTGTAGTATCTGTATCTGTAGTGTCTATATCTGTATCTGTAGTGTCTATATCTGTATCTGTATCTGTATCTGTAATGTCTGTATCTGTATCTGTAGTGTCTAGATCTGTATGTGTATCTGTAGTGTCTGTATCTGTATCTGTAGTGTCTGTATCTGTATTTGTATCTGTAGTGTATATATCTGTATCTGTAGTGTCTGTATCTGTATCTGTATCTGTAGTGTCTATATCTGTATCTGTAGTGTCTCTATCTGTATCTGTAGTATCTGTATCTGTATCTGTAGTGTCTATATCTGTAGTGTCTATATCTGTATCTGTAGTGTCTATCTGTAGTGTCTATATCTGTATCTGTAGTATCTGTATCTGTAGTGTCTGTATCTGTATCTGTAGTATCTGTGTCTGTATCTGTAGTATCTGTATCTGTAGTATCTGTATCTGTATCTGTAGTATCTGTATCTGTAGTATCTGTATCTCTAGTGTCTGTATCTGTAGTGTGTATATCTGTATCTGTATCTGTAGTGTCTGTATCTGTATCTGTATCTGTAGTGTCTGTATCTGTATCTGTAGTGTCTATATCTGTATCTGTAGTGTCTATATCTTTATCTGTAGTGTCTGTATCTGTAGTATCTGTGTCTGTAGTGTCTGTATCTGTAGTATCTGTATCTGTAGTATCTGTATCTGTAGTGTCTATATCTGTATCTGTAGTGTCTATATTTGTATCTGTATCTGTAGTGTCTGTATCTGTATCTGTAGTGTCTAGATCTGTATGTGTATCTGTAGTGTCTATATCTGTATCTGTATCTGTAGTGTATATATCTGTATCTGTAGTGTCTGTATCTGTATCTGTATCTGTAGTGTCTATATCTGTATCTGTAGTGTCTCTATCTGTATCTGTAGTGTCTGTATCTGTATCTGTAGTGTCTATATCTGTAGTGTCTATATCTGTATCTGTAGTGTCTATCTGTAGTGTCTATATCTGTATCTGTAGTATCTGTATCTGTAGTGTCTGTATCTGTATCTGTAGTATCTGTGTCTGTATCTGTATCTGTAGTATCTGTATCTGTAGTATCTGTATCTGTATCTGTAGTATCTGTATATGTAGTGTCTATATCTGTATCTGTAGTATCTGTATCTGTAGTGTCTATATCTGTATCTGTAGTGTCTGTATCTGTATCTGTAGTATATGTAGTTCCTGTATCTTTAGTGTCTGTATCTGTAGTATCTGTATCTGTATCTGTAGTGTCTATATCTGTATCTGTAGTGTCCATATCTGTATCTGTATCTGTAGTGTATATATCTGTATCTGTAGTGTCTCTATCACTATCTGTATATATATCTGTATCTATATCTGTAGTGTCTGTATCTGTATCTGTATCTATATCTGTATCTTTATCTGTAGTGTCTATATCTGTATCTATATCTGTATCTGTAGTGTCTATATTTGTATCTATATCTGTATCTGTAGTGTCTATATTTGTATCTATATCTGTATCTGGAGTGTCTCTATCTGTATCTGTATCTGTAGTGTGTAGTATATATGTAGTATATGTAGTATATATATAGTAGATAAACAGTAAATGTAGTATATATAGTAGATAAACTGTATAAATAGTATATATAGTAGATAAACAGTATCTGTAGTATATATAGTACATTAACAGTACATGTAGTATATATAGTAGATACTACAGATACTGTTTATATATAGTAGATAAACAGTATCTGTAGTATATATAGTAGATAAACAGTAACTGAGTGATAGAAGCGTAGATGGATTAATTATATATGTATGTAGATATTACAGATAAATATTATTATTGTAAGCATATCTATCTTATTCATATCAGGATCCTTTCACATATGACTGTGGTTAGGATACTTTGTGGGTTTGTGTGTGTGTGTGTGTGTGTGTGTGTGTGTGTGTGTGTGTGTGTGTGTGTGTGTGTGTGTGTGTGTGTGTGTGTGTGTGTGTGTGTGTGTGTGTGTGTGTGTGTGTGTGAGACCATGGTGTTTGTGGACCACACAGCGTGTTGAGCCGACTACTCCATTACAGAAACAATGGGCTGGGGGTATTGTTGTCACCACGGAAACAACCATTAGTTGCTAGGCAACACACATTCCATCCAGAGAGTCTGTAGTGGAGTCTAAAATCACTGCTAATGATGGGATTCCAACAGCTAGTTAAAACACTTGGAGAAGAGAAGAAAGAAGGGGGGATGGAGAGGAGAGAGGATGAGGAGGAGAGAGGGGATGGGGGATGGGGAGGAGAGGGGATGGGGGATGGGGAGGAGAGGGGATGAGGAGGAGAGAGGGGATGGGGGATGGGGAGGAGAGGGGATGGGATGGGGGATGGGCAGGAGAGGGGATGGAGAGGGGATGGGGGATGGGGAGGAGAGGGGATGGGGGATGAGGAGGAGAGAGGATGAGGAGGAGAGAGGGGAGGGGGGATGAGGAGGAGAGAGGATGAGGAGGAGAGAGGGGATGGGGGATGGGGGATGGGGAGGAGAGAGGATGAGGAGGAGAGAGGGGATGGGGGATGGGGAGGAGAGAGGGGATGATGAGGTGAGGAGAGGGCATGAAGAGGAGGAGAGGGATGAGGAGGAGAGAGGGGATGAAGAGGAGGAGAGGGGATGATGGGGAGGAGAGGGGTTGAAGAGGAGGAGAGGGGATGAGGAGGAGAGTGACGATGAAGAGGAGGAGAGGGGATGAGGAGGAGAGAGGGGATGAAGAGGAGGAGAGGGGATGAAGGGGAGGAGAGGGGATCTCCTACTCTTCTCTTCTCTCCTCCCCACCCCCTCTCCTCCCCATCCCCTCTCCTACTCTTCTCTTCTCTCCTCCCCACCCCCTCTCCTCCACATCCCCTCTCCTATTCTTCTCTTCTCTCCTCCCCATCCCCTCTCCTCCACATCCCCTCTCCTACTCTTCTCTTCTCTCCTCCCCACCCCCTCTCCTCCCCATCCCCTCTCCTACTCTTCTCTTCTCTCCTCCCCACCCCACCCCCTCTCCTCCACATCCCCTCTCCTACTCTTCTCTTCTCTCCTCCCCATCCCCTCTCCTCCACATCCCCTCTCCTACTCTTCTCTTCTCTCCTCCCCACCCCCTCTCCTCCACATCCCCTCTCCTATTCTTCTCTTCTCTCCTCCCCACCCCCTCTCCTCCACATCCCCTCTCCTATTCTTGTCTTCTCTCCTCCCCACCCCCTCTCCTCCCCATCCCCTCTCCTACTCTTCTCTTCTCTCCTCCCCACCCCACCCCCTCTCCTCCACATCCCCTCTCCTACTCTTCTCTTCTCTCCTCCCCATCCCCTCTCCTCCACATCCCCTCTCCTACTCTTCTCTTCTCTCCTCCCCACCCCCTCTCCTCCACATCCCCTCTCCTACTCTTCTCTTCTCTCCTCCCCATCCCCTCTCCTATTCTTCTCTTCTCCCCACCCCCTCTCCTAATCTTCTCTTCTCTTCTCTCCTCCCCACCCCCTCTCCTCCACATCCACTCTCCTACTCTTCTCTTCTCTCCTCCCCATCCCCTCTCCTCCCCATCCCCTCTCCTACTCTTCGCTTCTCTCCTCATCCCCTCTCCTACTCTTCTCTTCTCTCCTCCCAATCCCCTCTCCTCCCCATCCCATCCCATCTCCTTCTCTTCTCTTCTCTCCTCCACATCCCCTCTCCTTCTCTTCTCTTCTCTCCTCCCAATCCCCTCTCCTACTCTTCTCTTCTCTCCTCCGCTTCCCCTCTCCTCCTCGTCCCCTCTCTCCTCCTCATCACCTCTCTCCTCCTTATCCCCTCTCTCCTCCTCATCCCCTCTCTCCTCCTCATCCCCTCTCTCCTTCTCATCCCCTCATCACCTCTCTCCTCCCCGTCACCTCTCTCCTCCTCGTCCCCTCTCTCCTCCTCATCCCCTCTCCTCTCCTCATCCCCTCTCTCCTCCCTGTCACCTCTCTCCTCCCCGTCACCTTTCTCCTCCTCATCCCCCCTCTCCTCCTCATCCCCTCTCTCCTCCTCATCCCCTCTCTCCTCCCTGTCACCTCTCTCCTCCCTGTCACCTCTCTCCTCATCCCCTCTCTCCTCCTCATCCCCTCTCTCCTCCCCGTCCCCTCTCTCCTTCTCATCCCCTCTCTCCTCCTCGTCCCCTCTCTCCTCCTCATCACCTCTCTCCTCCTCATCACCTCTCTCCTCCTCATCATCCCCTCTCTCCTCATCATCCCCTCTCTCCTCCCCGTCACCTCTCTCCTCCTCATCCCCTCTCTCCTCCCTGTCACCTCTCTCCTCCCTGTCACCTCTCTCCTCATCCCCTCTCTCCTCCTCATCCCCTCTCTCCTCCCCGTCCCCTCTCTCCTTCTCATCCCCTCTCTCCTCCTCGTCCCCTCTCTCCTCCTCATCACCTCTCTCCTCCTCATCACCTCTCTCCTCCTCATCATCCCCTCTCTCCTCATCATCCCCTCTCTCCTCCCCGTCACCTCTCTCCTTCTCATCCCCTCTCTCCTCCTCGTCCCCTCTCTCCTCCTCATCACCTCTCTCCTCCTCATCACCTCTCTCCTCCTCATCATCCCCTCTCTCCTCATCATCCCCTCTCTCCTCCCCGTCACCTCTCTCCTCATCATCCCCTCTCTTCTCCCCATCACCTCTCTCCTCATCATCCCCTCTCTCCTCCTCATCCCCTCTCTCCTCCTCATTCATATTAGTATGCTGACCGTATTTGTCCTGGTCAACAGTAGTGCACTATGAAATGAATAGGGTGCCCTTTGGGATATAATATTAGTAGTATAGCCTGCCCTACAATATACTAACCATTAACGTGGTCCCCAGGCTCAACTGCTACCACTGATTTAGTTAGTACTGGTTGGGTGCACCAGATTAACTAGCAATTGCTGTAATGTCTTTAGTTTAGTAGTTGATAGGAACATACTTTAGACTCAAATAGAAAATTGCCTGTCTATCTAATCTCTACCTACCCAAATGTGGGTGACTCATTGCTGAGAGGTAGTTAGCCTGTCTATCTAATCTCAACCTACCCAAACGTGGGTGACTCATTGCTGAGAGGTAGTTAGTTATCCTCCTCTTGCGCCCCAATTCCCGATGTAGGTCACAGCTTTGTACCTGGTCCTCGGGGCTCTGGTTCAGAAGTAGAGCACTATGTAGGGATAGGGTTCGATTTGGGACACGTGCTGAGTGTTGTTTTGTTATGCTCCCATTGCTTAGCTAGTTAGTTATTTAATAAAACATGACTGTGGGGAAGGGAAGGGTGTCTCTGCAATAACAACTAACGAGCTTAATCAAACTGGTAAGAGACAAACAAACACTCGAGCCACAGCCACACACACCCTCCCCATCCCACCACACACCCTCCCCATCCCACCACACACACCCTCCCCATCCCACCACACACCTTCCCCATCCCACCACACACCATCCCCAGCCCACCACACACCCTCCCCATCCCACCACACACCCTCCCCATCCCACCACACACCCTCCCCAGCCCACCACACACCCTCCCCATCCCACCACACCCTCCCCTCCCCATCCCACAACACACCCTCCCAATCCAACCACACATCCTCCCAATCCCACCACACACCCTCCCCTCCCAATCCCACCACACAAACAAACACTCGAGCCACAGCCACACACACCCTCCCCATCCCACCACACACCCTCCCCATCCCACCACACACACCCTCCCCATCCCACCACACACCTTCCCCATCCCACCACACACCATCCCCAGCCCACCACACACCCTCCCCATCCCACCACACACCCTCCCCAGCCCACCACACACTCTCCCCAGCCCACCACACACCCTTCACCATCCCACCACACACCATCCCCTCCCCATCACACACCCTCCCCTCCCCATCCCACCACACACCTTCCCCATCCCACCACACACTCTCCCCAGCCCACCACACACCTTCCCCATCCCACCACACACTCTCCCCAGCCCACCACACACCCTCCCCAGCCCACCACACACCCTCCCCATCCCACCACACACCTTCCCCAGCCCACAACACACCCTCCCCATCCCACCACACACCTTCCCCATCCCACCACACACCCTCCCCATCCCACCACACACACCCTTCCCCATCCCACCACACACCCTTCCCCATCCCACCACACACCCTCCCCCATCCCACCACACACCCTCCCCTCCCCATCCCAGCACACACTTTCCCCATCCCACCACACACCCTTCCCATCCCACCACACACACCCTCCCCATCCCACCATACACACCCTCCCCATCCCACCACACACCATCCCCATCCCACCACACACACCTTCCCCACCCCACCACACACTCTCCCCAGCCCACCACACACCTTCCCCATCCCACCATACACCCTTCCCCATCCCACCACACACCCTCCCCATCCCACCACACGCCCTCCCCATCCCACCACACACCCTTCCCCATCCCACCACACACCCTCCCCTCCCCATCCCACTCCCTCCCCTCCCTCCCCATCCCACCACACACACCCTCCCCATCCCACCACACACCCTTCCCCATCCCACCACACACCCTCCCCTCCCCATCCCACTCCCTCCCCATCCCACCACACACACCTTCCCTATCCCACCACACACCCTCCCCAGCCCACCACACACCCTCCCCATCCCACCACACACCTTCCCCAGCCCACAACACACCCTCCCCATCCCACCACACACCTTCCCCATCCCACCACACACCCTCCCCATCCCACCACACACACCCTTCCCCATCCCACCACACACCCTTCCCCATCCCACCACACACCCTCCCCCATCCCACCACACACCCTCCCCTCCCCATCCCACTCCCTCCCCATCCCACCACACACACCCTCCCCATCCCACCACACACCCTCCCCATCCTACCACACACACCCTCCCCATCCCACCACACACACCCTCCCCATCCCACCACACACACCCTCCCCATCCCACCACATACCCTCCCCATCCTACCACACACCCTCCCCATCCTACCACACACACCCTCCCCATCCCACCACACACCCTCCCCAGCCCACCACACACCCTCCCCATCCCACCACACCCTCCCCTCCCCATCCCACCACACACCCTCCCAATCCCACCACACACCCTCCCCTCCCAATCCCACCACACACCTTCCCCAGCCCACCACACACTCTCCCCAGCCCACCACACACCTTCCCCATCCCACCACACACCCTCCCCATCCCACCACACACCCTCCCCAGCCCACCACACACCCTCCCTATCCCACCACACCCTCCCCTCCCCATCCCACCACACACCCTCCCAATCCCACCACACACCCTCCCAATCCCACCACACACCCTCCCCTCCCAATCCCACCACACAAACAAACACTCGAGCCACAGCCACACACACCCTCCCCATCCCACCACACACACCCTCCCCATCCCACCACACACACCCTCCCCATCCCACCACACACCTTCCCCATCCCACCACACACCTTCCCTATCCCACCACACACCCTCCCCAGCCCACCACACACCCTCCCCATCCCACCACACACCTTCCCCAGCCCACAACACACCCCCCCATCCCACCACACACCTTCCCCATCCCACCACACACCCTCCCCATCCCACCACACACACCCTTCCCCATCCCACCACACACCCTTCCCCATCCCACCACACACCCTCCCCCATCCCACCACACACCCTCCCCTCCCCATCCCACCACACACACCCTCCCCATCCCACCACACACCTTCCCCATCCCACCACACACCATCCCCAGCCCACCACACACCTTCCCTATCCCACCACACACCCTCCCCAGCCCACCACACACCCTCCCCATCCCACCACACACCTTCCCCAGCCCACAACACACCCCCCCCATCCCACCACACACCTTCCCCATCCCACCACACACCCTCCCCATCCCACCACACACACCCTTCCCCATCCCACCACACACCCTTCCCCATCCCACCACACACCCTCCCCCATCCCACCACACACCCTCCCCTCCCCATCCCACCACACACACCCTCCCCATCCCACCACACACCTTCCCCATCCCACCACACACCATCCCCAGCCCACCACACACCTTCCCTATCCCACCACACACCCTCCCCAGCCCACCACACACCCTCCCCATCCCACCACACACCTTCCCCAGCCCACAACACACCCCCCCCATCCCACCACACACCTTCCCCATCCCACCACACACCCTCCCCATCCCACCACACACACCCTTCCCCATCCCACCACACACCCTTCCCCATCCCACCACACACCCTCCCCCATCCCACCACACACCCTCCCCTCCCCATCCCACTCCCTCCCCATCCCACCACACACACCCTCCCCATCCCACCACACACCCTCCCCATCCTACCACACACACCCTCCCCATCCCACCACACACACCCTCCCCATCCCACCACACACACCCTCCCCATCCCACCACACACCCTCCCCATCCTACCACACACACCTTCCCCATCCCACCACACACACCTTCCCCATCCCACCTTCCCCAGCCCACCACACACCCTCCCCTCCCCATCCTACAACACCTTCCCCAGCCCACCACACACAATCCCCTCCCCATCCTACAACACCCTCCCCAGCCCACCACACACCCTCCCCATCCCACCACACACCCTCCCCATCCCACCACACACCCTCCCCAGCCCACCACACACCCTCCCCATCCCACCACACCCTCCCCTCCCCATCCCACCACACACCCTCCAAATCCCACCACACACCCTCCCCTCCCAATCCCACCACACACCCTCC
This sequence comes from Oncorhynchus mykiss, assembly GCF_013265735.2. Classification (NCBI taxonomy): domain Eukaryota; kingdom Metazoa; phylum Chordata; class Actinopteri; order Salmoniformes; family Salmonidae; genus Oncorhynchus; species Oncorhynchus mykiss. The sequence continues at coordinate 43,285,470 of NC_048588.1, forward strand.
CCTCCCAATCCCACCACACACCTTCCCCAGCCCACCACACACTCTCCCCAGCCCACCACACACCTTCCCCATCCCACCACACACCCTCCCCATCCCACCACACACCCTCCCCAGCCCACCACACACCCTCCCTATCCCACCACACCCTCCCCTCCCCATCCCACCACACACCCTCCCAATCCCACCACACACCCTCCCAATCCCACCACACACCCTCCCCTCCCAATCCCACCACACACCTTCCCCAGCCCACCACACACTCTCCCCAGCCCACCACACACCTTCCCCATCCCACCACACACCCTCCACAGGCCACCACACACCCTCCCCAGCCCACCACACACTCTCCCCAGCCCACCACACACCCTCCCCTCCCCATCCCACCACACACCTTCCCCATCCCACCACACACCCTTCCCATCCCACCACACACACCTTCCCCATCCCACCACACACCTTCCCCAGCCCACCACACACTCTCCCCAGCCCACCACACACACCTTCCCCATCCCACCACACACCTTCCCCACCCCACCACACACTCTCCCCAGCCCACCACACACACCTTCCCCATCCCACCACACACCTTCCCCAGCCCACCACACACTCTCCCCAGCCCACCACACACACACCTTCCACATCCCACCACACACCTTCCCCACCCCACCACACACTCTCCCCAGCCCACCATACACCCTTCCCCATCCCACCACACACCCTCCCCATCCCACCACACACCCTCCCCATCCCACCACACACCCTTCCCCATCCCACCACACACCCTTCCCCATCCCACCACACACCCTCCCCTCCCCATCCCACTCCCTCCCCATCCCACCACACACCCTTCCCCATCCCACCACACACCCTTCCCCATCCCACCACACACCCTCCCCTCCCCATCCCACTCCCTCCCCATCCCACCACACACACCTTCCCCATCCCACCACACACCCTCCCCAGCCCACCACACACCCTCCCCATCCCACCACACACCCTCCCCATCCCACAACACACCCTCCCCATCCCACCACACACCTTCCCCAGCCCACCACACACCCTCCCCATCCCACCACACACACCCTTCCCCATCCCACCACACACCCTTCCCCATCCCACCACACACACCTTCCCCATCCCACCACACACCCTTCCCCATCCCACCACACACCCTTCCCCATCCCACCACACACCCTCCCCCATCCCATCCCACCACACACCCTCCCCTCCCCATCCCACTCCCTCCCCATCCCACCACACACACCATCCCCATCCCACCACACACCCTCCCCAGCCTACCACACACACCCTCCCCATCCCACCACACACACCCTCCCCATCCCACCACACACCCTCCCCATCCTACCACACACCCTCCCCATCCTACCACACACACCTTCCCCATCCCACCACACACACCTTCCCCATCCCACCTTCCCCAGCCCACCACACACCCTCCCCTCCCCATCCTACCACACACCTTCCCCAGCCCACCACACACCCTTCCCCAGCCCACCACACACCCTCCCCAGCCCACCACACACCCTCCCCTCCCCATCCCACCACACACCCTCCCCTCCCCATCCCACCACACACCCTCCCCATCCCACCACACACACCCTCCCCAGCCCACCACACACACCCTCCCCAGACCTCCCCAGCCCACCACAAACCCTCCCCATCCCACCACACACACCCTCCCTTCCCCAGCCCACCAAACACCCTCCCCAGCCCACCACACACCCTCCCCATCCCAGCCAACACCCTTCCCACCACACACCCTCCCCACCCCACCACACACCCTCCCCATCCCACCACACACCCTCCCCATCCCAGCCAACACCCTCCCCACCACACACCCCTTCCAGCCCACCACACACCCTCCCATCCCCATCCCACCACACTCCCTACCCATCCCATCCCGTCACACACACCCTACCCAGCCCACCACACACCCTCCCCTCCCCATTCCACCACAAACCCTCCCCAGCCCACCACACACACCCTCCCCAGCCCACCACACACACCCTCCCCATCCCACCACACACACACACTCCCCTCCCCTCCCCAGCCCACCAAACACCCTCCCCTCCCCACCACACACCTTCCCCTCCCCACCAAACACCCTCCCCAGCCCACCACACACCCTCCCCATCCCAGCCAACACCCTCCCCACCACACACCCTCCCCAGCCAACACCCTCCCCACCACACACCCTCCACACCACACCACACACCCTCCCCAGCCCACCACACACCCTCCCCTCCCCATCCCACCACACACCCTCCCCATCCCACCACACACCCTCCCCAGCCCACCACACACACCCTCCCCAGCCCACCACACACACCCTCCCCAGACCTCCCCAGCCCACCACACACACCCTCCCTTCCCCAGCCCACCAAACACCCTCCCCAGCCCACCACACACCCTCCCCATCCCAGCCAACACCCTTCCCACCACACACCCTCCCCATCCCACCACACACCCTCCCCATCCCAGCCAACACCCTCCCCACCACACACCCCTTCCAGCCCACCACACACCCTCCCATCCCCATCCCACCACACTCCCTACCCATCCCATCCCGCCACACACACCCTACCCAGCCCACCACACACACCCTCCCCATCCCACCACACACACCCTCCCCATCCCAGCCCACACCCTCCCCAGCCCACCACACACCCTCCCCTCCCCATCCCACCACACACCCTCCCCATCCCACCACACACCCTACCCAGCCCACCACACACCCTACCCAGCCCACCACACACACCCTCCCCAGCCCACCACACACACCCTCCCCATCCCACCACACACACCCTCCCCATCCCAGCCCACACCCTCCCCAGCCCACCACACACCCTCCCCTCCCCATCCCACCACACACCCTCCCCTCCCCATCCCACCACACACCCTCCCCATCCCACCACACACCCTACCCAGCCCACCACACACACCCTCCCCAGCCCACCACACACCCTCCCCAGCCCACCACACACACCCTCCCCATCCCACCACACACAACCTCCCCTCCCCAGCCCACCAAACACCCTCCCCTCCCCACCACACAACCTCCCCACCACACACCCTCCCCTCCCCACCACACACCCTCCCCAGCCCACCACACACCTTCCCCTCCCCACCACACACCCTCCCCAGCCCACCACACACCCTACCCAGCCCACCACACACCCTACCCAGCCCACCACACACACCCTACCCAGCCCACCACACACACCCTCCCCAGCCCACCACACACACCCTCCCCAGCCCACCACACACACCCTCCCCATCCCACCACACACACCCTCCCCATCCCAGCCCACACCCTCCCCAGCCCACCACACACCCTCCCCTCCCCATCCCACCACACACCCTCCCCATCCCACCACACACCCTCCCCATCCCACCACACACCCTCCCCAGCCCACCACACACCCTCCCCAGCCCACCACACACACCCTCCCCAGCCCACCACACACACCCTCCCCATCCCACCACACACAACCTCCCCTCCCCACCACACACCCTCCCCACCACACACCCTCCCCTCCCCACCACACACCCTCCCCAGCCCACCACACACCTTCCCCTCCCCACCACACACCCTCCCCAGCCCACCACAGTTGCTCCCCATTCTAATTAAAAGCCCTTCTTAATTACTAACGTCACTCAAGGTGGGCTGCAATGCATGAGAAGAGGCTCCTTCCAATCGCCTGTGTGTGTGTGTGTGTGTGTGTGTGTGTGTGTGTGTGTGTGTGTTTCATACCCTCGTGGTCTCGGTTCCAATCTGTTTCTACTCTGACTGTCTAATTTGGTTTCTTTATTATGGAGTCTGAGATTATTAATATGTTAATTATCCACAGAGATTTATGGTTGTTTCTTTGTAATTTTATGAGCCTTTTGACTCTCTTACCTCTTCGTCTCTTTCTTTCTCTCTTACTTCCTTCTTCATTAAATAAATAAATATTCCCTTTCTCTCTTACTTCTCACTTCTTTATTTATTCTCCTCAATTTCTTCCTCCCTCATCTCGCTCTTCCTCCATCTCGTCCTTCCTCCATCTCGCTCTTCCTCCATCTCGTCCTTCCTCCATCTCGCTCTTCCTCAATATCGCTCTTCCTCCCTCATCTCGCCCTTCCTCCATATCGCTCTTCCTCCCTCAACTCGCTCTTCCTCCCTCATCTCGCTCTTCCTCCATCTCGCTCTTCCTCCCTCTTCTCGCCGTTCCTCCATATCGCTCTTCCTTCCTCATCTCGCTCTTCCTCCCTCATCTCGCCATTCCTCCATATCGCTCTTCCTTCCTCATCTCGCTCTTCCTCCCTCATCTCGCCCTTCCTCCACCTCACTCTTCCTCCCTAATCTCGCTCTTCCTCCCTCATCTCACTCTTCCTCCATCTTACTCTTCCTCCCTCATCTCGCCCTTCCTCCCTTATCTCGCTCTTCCTCCATCTCGCTCTTCCTCCCTCTTCTCGCCGTTCCTCCATATCGCTCTTCCTTCCTCATCTCACTCTTCCTCCCTCATCTCGCCCTTCCTCCCTTATCTCGCTCTTCCTCCATCTCGCTCTTCCTCCCTCTTCTCGCCGTTCCTCCATATCGCTCTTCCTCCCTCATCTCGCTCTTCCTCCCTCATCTCGCTCTTCCTCCCTCATCTCGTCCTCCCTCATCTCGCTCTTCCTCCATCTCGCTCTTTCTCCCTCATCTCGCCCTTCCTCCATCTCACTCTTCCTCTATCTCACTCTTCCTCCCTCATCTCGCCCTTCCTCCATCTCACTCTTCCTCCCTCATCTCGCCCTTACCCATCTCGCTCTTCCTCCCTCATCTCGCCCTTCCTCCATCTCACTCTTCCTCCATCTCACTCTTTCTCCCTCATCTTGCCTTTCCTCCATCTCACTCTTCCTCCCTCATCTCACCCTCCCTCACCTCACTCTTTCTCCCTCATCTCATCCTTTTTCCCTATCTCACTCTTCCTCCCTCCTCTCGCCATTCCTCCCTCCTCTCGCTCTTCCTCCCTCATCTCACTCTTTCTCCCTCCTCTCTCTTTACCACCATTCTCCATTTCACCTATTCTGTCCCAGTCTCAGAGGGTAAACCTATTCTGTCCCAGTCTGAGGGTAAACCTATTCTGTCCCAGTCTCAGAGAAGGTAAACCTATTCTGTCCCAGTCTCAGAGGGTAAACCTATTCTACCCCAGTCTCAGAGGGTAAACCTATTCTACCCCAGTCTCAGAGGGTAAACCTATTCTGTCCCAGTCTCAGAGGGTAAACCTATTCTGTCCCAGTCTCAGAGGGTAAACCTATTCTGTCCCAGTCTGAGGGTAAACCTATTCTGTCCCAGTCTCAGAGGGTAAACCTATTCTGTCCCAGTCTGAGGGTAAACCTATTCTGTCCCAGTCTCAGAGGGTAAACCTATTCTGTCCCAGTCTCAGAGGGTAAACCTATTCTGTCCCAGTCTCAGAGAAGGTAAACCTATTCTACCCCAATCTCTGAGGGTAAACCTATTCTACCCCAGTCTCAGAGGGTAAACCTATTCTGTCCCAGTCTCAGAGGGTAAACCTATTCTGTCCCAGTCTCAGAGGGTAAACCTATTCTACCCCAATCTCTGAGGGTAAACCTATTCTGTCCCAGTCTCAGAGGGTAAACCTATTCTGTCCCAGTCTGAGGGTAAACCTATTCTGTCCCAGTCTCAGAGGGTAAACCTATTCTACCCCAATCTCTGAGGGTAAACCTATTCTGTCCCAGTCTCAGAGGGTAAACCTATTCTGTCCCAGTCTCAGAGGGTAAACCTATTCTGTCCCAGTCTCAGAGGGTAAACCTATTCTACCCCAATCTCTGAGGGTAAACCTATTCTGTCCCAGTCTCAGAGGGTAAACCTATTCTGTCCCAGTCTCAGAGGGTAAACCTATTCTGTCCCAGTCTCAGAGGGTAAACCTATTCTGTCCCAGTCTCAGAGGGTAAACCTATTCTACCCCAGTCTCAGAGGGTAAACCTATTCTACCCCAATCTCTGAGGGTAAACCTATTCTGTCCCCAGTCTCAGAGGGTAAACCTATTCTACCCCAGTCTCAGAGGTTAAACCTATTCTACCCCAATCTCTGAGGGTAAACCTATTCTGTCCCAGTCTCAGAAGGTAAACCTATTCTACCCCAGTCTCAGAGGGTAAACCTATTCTACCCCAATCTCTGAGGGTAAACCTATTCTGTCCCAGTCTCAGAGGGTAAACCTATTCTGTCCCAGTCTCAGAGGGTAAACCTATTCTGTCCCAGTCTCAGAGGGTAAACCTATTCTACCCCAATCTCTGAGGGTAAACCTATTCTGTCCCAGTCTCAGAGGGTAAACCTATTCTGTCCCAGTCTCAGAGGGTAAACCTATTCTGTCCCAGTCTCAGAGGGTAAACCTATTCTGTCCCAGTCTCAGAGGGTAAACCTATTCTACCCCAGTCTCAGAGGGTAAACCTATTCTACCCCAATCTCTGAGGGTAAACCTATTCTGTCCCCAGTCTCAGAGGTTAAACCTATTCTACCCCAATCTCTGAGGGTAAACCTATTCTGTCCCAGTCTCAGAAGGTAAACCTATTCTACCCCAGTCTCAGAGGGTAAACCTATTCTACCCCAATCTCTGAGGGTAAACCTATTCTGTCCCAGTCTCAGAGGGTAAACCTATTCTGTCCCAGTCTCAGAGGGTAAACCTATTCTGTCCCAGTCTCAGAGGGTAAACCTATTCTGTCCCAGTCTGAGGGTAAACCTATTCTGTCCCAGTCTCAGAGGGTAAACCTATTCTACCCCAGTCTCAGAGGGTAAACCTATTCTGTCCCAGTCTCAGAGGGTAAACCTAGTCTGTCCCAGTCTGAGGGTAAACCTATTCTGTCCCAGTCTCAGAGGGTAAACCTAGTCTGTCCCAGTCTGAGGGTAAACCTATTCTGTCCCAGTCTCAGAGGGTAAACCTAGTCTGTCCCAGTCTGAGGGTAAACCTATTCTGTCCCAGTCTCAGAGGGTAAACTAATTTACATTCTTGTTTTGCTCAGATCCTTTCCAGTTTCCATGACAACACAGATTTATATTTTTCTCCCCCCCTTCTCTCCTTCTCTCTCTCTCTGCCTCAGGATCTCTCTCCTTCTCTCTCTCTCTGCCTCAGGATCTTTCTCCTTCTCTCCTTCTCTCTCTGCCTCAGGATCTCTCTCCTTCTCTCCTTCTCTCTCTGCCTCAGGATCTCTCTCCTTCTCTCTCTGCCTCAGGATCTCTCTCTCATTTCCCATTGTTTCCTACTTCTGTTATTGACCTTCCTCCTAGGTCTCATTTTATTTCTCTTCATGTCTCTCTGGTGCCATCCATCCTTCCCTCCATCCATCCTTCCCTCCCCCCATCCTTCCCTCCATCCATCCTTCCCTCCATCCATCTCTCCATCTCTCATTTCCTCACCTTATTAATTGCTCTCCTCTGCCTGGCACAATCACATACACCAGCACTAGATAATTGATAATCAGAAAATTACCTCAAGAGGGAAGGACTGAGAGCTGCAACCAAAATGTATTCATCAGTGTCCATCATATTTCCACTGTGAAACAATAATCAGTGAAAGGAAATGTGTGTTTGGCTTCCTTCGTGGATCCTATCACAAGCCATATCTCATTGTGTTACTTCTCTCTCTGACTGTGGCTCGGTGCCTGTGGCTGAGTCTAATAATTAGGCTACTGTACACACTCAAAACAAATAGATTGTCTCATCCGCGGTAGGCTGCAATCCATGTGGCCGGTCATTATTACACATTTATACACACACAGACACACACACACACACACAGACAAACACACACACACACACACACACAGAGACACAAAGACACACACATACACACAGACACACACACACATACACACACAGACACACACACACACACACACAGACACACACACAGAGACACACACATACACACATAGACACACATATACACACACAGAGACACACACACACACAGACACATAGACACACACAGACACACACACACAGACACACACACACAGACACACACAGACACATTCATACACACACAGAGAGAGACACACACACACAAACACACAGACGCACACACACACCCCTCGCTCCAACTCTCTCCCCCTTGATTGCTAACCCTCTCCCCTCCACTTTCTACCCTCTCTTCCTGTCTCTCCTACCCTCTACCCTCTCCCTTCCCTCTCTCCTCCTCTCTCCCCTACCCTCTCCCCCTCTCGCTCCTACCCTCTACCCCTCCCCCCATCTAATCTCTTACCCTCTCCCCCTCCCTCCTACCCTCTCCCCATCTAATCTCTTACCCTCTCCCCCCTCCCGTACCGTCTCCTACCCTATTCCCCCCTCTCTCTCCCCCCTTTTCTATCCTCTTCCCCACTCTATACTACCCTCTGCTACCCTCTTCCCCCTATCCTACCCTCTACCCCCCTCCTACCCTCTCCCCATATTTCCCCTCTTCTACCCTCTCCCCGTCTCTATCCTCCCCTACCCTCTTCCCCGTCTCCTACCCTCTTCCCCCTCCCTCTCCCTCCTACACTCTCATACCCTCTCCTCCTCTCTCCTACCCTCCCCTACCCTTCTTCACCCTCTCCTACCCTCTCCCCCCCTTTTCTACCCTCTTCCCCCTCTCTCCTACCATCCTCTACCCTCTACCCCTACCCTACCCTAGACCAGTTAACCCATTGTTCCTAGACCAGTTAACCCACTGTTCCTAGACCAGTTAACCCACTGTTCCTAGACCAGTTAACCCACTGTTCCTAGACCAGTTAACCCACTGTTCCTAGACCAGTTAACCCCACTGTTCCTAGACCAGTTAGCCCACTGTTCCTAGACCAGTTAGCCCACTGTTCCTAGACCAGTTAACCCCACTGTTCCTAGACCAGTTAACCCACTGTTCCTAGGCCAGTTAACCCTCATTGTAAATAAATAACAATTTGCTTTTAACTGACTTGTTAAATAAATGAATGATGACAAAGCAAAAAACTCATTTTTTCACATTTATGAACACACACACACAGTTGAAGTCGGGAAGTTTACATACCCCTGTCACATTCGTTGAACGGAGGAGACCAAGGCGCAGCATGAGACGAATACATACTTCTTAATGAAGACGAAGAACACTTAAACTATACAAAAACCACAAACCGAACGTGACCCCTATATCATACTAGTGCAGACACAGGCAACTAGACATAGACAATGACCCACGAATTACCCAAAGAACATGGCTGCCTAAATATGGTTCCCAATCAGAGACAACGATAAACAGCAGCCTCTGATTGAGAACCAATCTAGGCAACCATAGACATACATAAACACCTAGATGGTAAACAACCCCATAGACGTACATAAACACCTAGATGGTAAACAACCCCATAGACGTACATAAACACCTAGATGGTAAACAACCCCATAGACGTACATAAACACCTAGATGGTAAACAACCCCATAGACGTACATAAACACCTAGATGGTAAACAACCCCATAGACGTACATAAACACCTAGATGGTAAACAACCCCATAGACGTACATAAACACCTAGATGGTAAACAACCCCATAGACGTACATAAACACCTAGATGGTAAACAACCCCATAGACGTACATAAACACCTAGATGGTAAACAACCCCATAAACATACAAAACCCCTAGACAGTACAAAAACACACATCACCCATGTCACACCCTGACCTAACCAAAACAATAAAGAAAACAAAGATAACTAAGGTCAGGGCGTGACAGTAATCTGTCTGTAAACAATTAAGTAGATGTCCTAACCGACTTGCCAAAACTATACTTATTCAACAATACATTTGTGGAGTGGTTGAAAAAACGAGTTTTAATGATTCCAACCTAAGTATATGTCGTATGTAAACTTCCGAATGCAACTATAGGTTTTCAGACCTTTTACTCAGTACTTCGTTGAAGCACAATTAGTAGCGATTAGAGCCTTGAGTCTTCTTGGGTATGACACTACAAGCTTGGCACACCTGTATTTGTGGAGTTTCTCCCATTCTTCTCTGCAGATCCTCTCAAGCTCTGTCAGGTTGAATGGGGAGCGTCGCTGCACAGCTATTTTCAGGTCTCTCAGAGATGTTCAATCGGGTTCATGTCTCGTCTCTGGCTGGGACACTCAAAGACATTGAGAGACTTGTCCGAAGCCACTCCTGCCTTGTCTTGGCAGTGTGCCCCAGTCTGAGGTCCTGAGCGCTCTGGAGTAGGTTTTCGTCAAGGATCTCTCTGTACTTTGCTCCGTTCATCTTTCCCTCGATCCTGACAAGTCTTCCAGTCCCTGCCACTGAAAAACATGCCCACAGCATTATGCTGCCACCACCATGCATCACTGTAGGGATGGTGCCAGGTTTCCTCTACATGTGACGCTTAGCATTCAGGCCAAAGAGTTCAATATTGTTCTCATCAGACCAGAGAATCCAGTTTTTCATGGTCTGAGAGACCTTCAGGTGCCTTTTGGAAAACTCCAAGCAGGCTGTCATGTGCCTTTTACTCAGGAGTGGCTGGTCACTCTACCATAAAGGCCTAATTGGTGGAATGCTGCAGAGATGGTTGTCCTTCTGGAAGGTTTTCCCATCTCCACAGAGGAACTCTGGACTGGAGTTCTATCAGAGTGACTATCAGGTTCTTAGTCACCTCCTTGACCAAGATCCTTCTCCCCCGATGGCTCAGTTTGGCTGTGCTGCCAACTCTAGGAAGAATCTTGGTGGTTCCTAACTTGTTCCATTTAAGAATGATGGAGGTCATTGTGTTTTTAGGGAACTTCAATGCTGCAGACACTTTGTGGTACCCTTCCCCATATCTGTGCCTTGTCTCAATCCTGTATCGGAGCTCTACGGATAATTCCTTCGACCTGATGGCTTGGATTTTGCTCTGATGTGCACTGTCAACTGTTGGACCTTATATAGACAGGTGTGTGCCTTTCCAAATCATGTCCAATCAATTGAATTTACCACAGGTGGACTCCAATGAAGTTGTAGAAACATCTCAAGGATGATCAACGGAAACAGGAAGCACCGGAGCTCCTTTTCATGTTTCATGGCAAAAGGTCTGAAAACTTATGTAAATAAGGTATATATTTTTTTTAAATGTAATACAACATGTGGAGAAAGTCAAGGGGTCTGAATACTTTCTGAATGCACAGTATTCCTCTTTATGGGTTCTGATACTATGTATTCAGCTTTCAGGGTTCTGATCCTATGTATTCAACTTTCAGGGTTCTGATCCTATGTTTTCAGCTGTAAGGGTTCTGATCCTATGTATTCAGCTTTCAGGGTTCTGATCCTATGTATTCAGCTTTCAGGGTTCTGATCCTATGTATTCAGCTTTCAGGGTTCTGATCCTATGTATTCAGCTTTCAGGGTTCTGATCCTATGTATTCAACTTTCAGGGTTCTGATCCTATGTTTTCAGCTGTAAGGGTTCTGATCCTATGTTTTCAGCTGTAAGGGTTCTGATCCTATGTATTCAACTTTCAGGGTTCTGATCCTATGTATTCAGCTTTCAGGGTTCTGATCCTATGTATTCAGTTTTAAGGGTTCTGATCCTATATATTCAGCTTTATGGGTTCTGATCCTATGTATTCAGCTTTACCCTTCCCGGATCCGGGAGCGTTGTCATCAACTACAGTAATTAGCATAACGCAACGGACAAAAAACAGACAAAAAATATTTTATAGAAAATGTTCATATTCATGAAATATAGTGAAACACATCTTAGCCCTGTCATCTCAGATTTTCAAAATATGCTTTACAGCCAACGCTAGACAAGTATTTGTGTAAGTTTATCGATAGCCTAGCATAGCATTATGCCTAGCTAGCAGCAGGCAACCTTGTCACGGAAATCAGAAAAGCAATCAAATTAAATCGTTTACCTTTGATGAGCTTCGGATGTTTTCACTCACGAGACTCCCAGTTAGACAGCAAATGTTCCTTTTTTCCAAAAATATTATTTTTGTAGCCGAAATAACTCCGTTAGTTCTTCACGTTTGGCTGAGAATTCGGCCTAAAAATATTCCAAATTAGCTCCATAATATCAACAGGAACATGGCAACTCAAGGTGTTTTTCAAATATATATTAGATAATATATCCACCGGGACAGCTGTATTTCCAGTAAGACCGGGAGGAAAAATAGCTACCTCTGTCTATTACGCAAGACTTACTCTGAGAGCCCTCAGCCGGACACTTACGCAATGTAGTCGCTTACGCTCATTCTTCAACATAAAGGCGTGAAACTACGTCAAAAGGCTGTAGACACCTTGGGGAATACGTAGAAAAAGGAATCTGGTTGATAGCCCATTCACTGCTCACTAGGGACGCATCGGAACGCAGAGCTTTCAAAACATGAGTCACTTCCTGATTGGATCCTTCTCAGGCTTTCGCCTACATTATCAGTTCTGTTATACTCACAGACAATATTTTTACAGTTTTGGAAACTTTAGAGTGTTTTCTATCCTAAGCTGTCAATTATATGCATATTCTAGCATCTTGACCTGACAAAATATCCTGTTTACTTTGGGAACGTTATTTGTCCAAAAATGAAAATAGTGCCCCCTAGTTACAACAGTAAGGGTTCTGATCATATGTTTTCAGCTTTAATGGTTCTGATCCTATGTATTCAGTTTTAAGGGTTCTGATCCTATGTTTTCAGTTTTAAGGGTTCTGATCCTATGTTTTCAGTTTTAAGGGTTCTGATCCTATGTTTTCAGCTTTAATGGTTCTGATCCTATGTATTCAGTTTTAAGGGTTCTGATCCTATGTTTTCAGTTTTAAGGGTTCTGATCCTATGTATTCAACTTTAAGGGTTCTGATCCTATGTTTTCAGCTTTAAGGGTTCTGATCCTATGTATTCAACTTTAAGGGTTCTGATCCTATGTTTTCAGCTTTAAGGGTTCTGATCCTATGTATTCAACTTTAAGGGTTCTGATCCTATGTATTCAACTTTAAGGGTTCTGATCCTATGTATTCAACTTTAAGGGTTCTGATCCTATGTATTCAACTTTAAGGGTTCTGATCCTATGTTTTCAGCTTTAAGGGTTCTGATCCTATGTATTCAACTTTAAGGGTTCTGATCCTATGTATTCAACTTTAAGGGTTCTGATCCTATGTATTCAACTTTAAGGGTTCTGATCCTATGTATTCAACTTTAAGGGTTCTGATCCTATGTTTTCAGCTTTAAGGGTTCTGATCCTATGTATTCAACTTTAAGGGTATCTAATTCTATAGAATTAGGGTTATTATGTATTGTATACCACAAGAGGGAGTCCTCTGTCCTCACCTGGGAAATGAGGTTATAGATACTACCAAACTCTGTGCCATTATGGGTCACCCTGAATCAAAGGGTATATCAGTTGCCCCCCACGGGAAGCTGCTGAGGGGAGGACGACTCATAATAATGGCCGGGAACAAAGCGAATGGAATGGCATCAAACACATGGAACCCAGGTGTTTGATGCATTTGATGCCATTCCACACTACTCCGCTCCAGGCTTTTCATGAGCCCTTCCTCCACCAATGAAGATGCCACCAACCTCCTGTGGTTGCACCACATTATACTACTAATAAGGCACTATTCATTTAGGTGGGAAGATGCTGTTTTGTCCTTCAACAAGTCACTGACTCTTAGGATCAGCGGTAATGTACTGTACATTTGCCAGATAGCATCAATATAAACATCAACACACAAACAGTAAAACTAGTACAACAATAGGAATGACAACAACAACAACAACAATATAATCAACAAAACAATAGCAAATATAATGTGTAGTTATAACAATCTTATTACTATATAATTATGATTATGAATATAATTATTATACTGTTATGAGACTATTATGCTATATGACATTCAATTGTAAAGAAACATATTTTGAGTAACCTAAAATTACCTGTGTTTCCAACTTAGTAATAATTAGAAATACCAATAACAATACAAAAAAAGAGAGAAAGATTTCAAGGTGTGTTTGAGTGTCTCTATCAGTTTAATTTAGGTATATCAGCTTTATACGGATGTCTGTGCTGAGTGGCCACATCAGTCAGTCAGTGGCTGGCTGGTAATGTGTGTGTGAATGCTATGGACACAAATGCAACGTCCTGCCTTTCCACAGCGCCGATACCGGAGTCATGATCTGCCGTTTGTTCGAGAGGACGCGTCCTCCGTTTTTGAACCCTAAAGTCTAAACGTGAAAACCTCGTATGGTTTTATCACCGTTGTCGAGAAAAAAAAAACACCCTGCAATTGCACCAGAACTGGCTACGGTTTTTTAAACCCGGGAGGAACCTTGCGCAGTGCTAAAAAAATAAGATAAGAAGGAGCAAAGCGGTTGCAGCCTCTTCGGTGGGGAAATGTCGGTTTGGCCGTCACTCCTGACACCACATCGGCCTCCTCAGATACCAACGAAAATGGGGTAAGAAAAGCGACATCTTCCTCTTGAACGATGTCATGACATTACTACCTAGCAGTCATTATAGGGAACATTTTGTTAACCCTCGACATGATATATATACCAAGGCAATAACACACGCCAAACCAAATTAAACTAGCAAGCTAGTTACGAACCAGTTCCAACAAATGGATTAACGTGTAGATAGATGGATGTGTGTTTTGTCACCATCGCACCGAGACCAACGGTAACGTTAGCTTGCTACATGCTAACTGGCTAACTATAGCACAGCACAACGCAGCTTGCTACATGCTAACTGGCTAACTATAGCACAGCACAACGCAGCTTGCTACATGCTAACTGGCTAACTATAGCACAGTACAGCGCAGCTTGCTACATGCTAACTGGCTAACTATAGCACAGCACAACGCAGCTTGCTACATGCTAACTGGCTAACTATATCACAGTGCATCTTGCTACATGCTAACTGGTTAACTATAGCACACCGCAGCGCAGCTTCCTACATGCTAACTGGCTAGCTATAGCACAGCGCAGTTTGCTACATGCTAACTGGCTAACTATAGCACAACGCAGCTTGCTACATGCTATAACTATAGCACAGCTTGCTACATGCTAACTGGCTAGCTATAGCACAGCGCAGTGACTGTGTTAATAACATTCAGGTTGAACTCAGGCCCAGCAATTATATATTAATATTAACTCTAGCCAGACAAAGTTAACTATATAACGATTAATGTTTATGTACGCTTGTGGATCCATTAACCGGACAACGTTAGTTCGCTAACGTTACATTCCTAGACAGATGTACGACTTTTTAACAAGAATGAAAACTATTAAAGCTAGCTAACAGTTAGGCTACTCAGTTAGCTACAATGTCCGAGGACCGTCAAATCGCAGTCGGTGGACACGTTAATATTTCTTGGCGAGCTGGTTTAGCCTGATACAAGTACTAATTATCAAACGAGCAGTACACTTTAAAGTCTTTAACGTATGAATGACCTAACGTTAGGTACATAACTAATGTATGTATTTCGGGGCAAATATATTTATACAGCTAACTTGCCCTAACGTGACTATCAGCTGTGAAAAGTAGTTAGCTAACTGCAGTTTGGCCAGGTCCATAGCATGCCTACACCAGGGTATACTATGCCCTCTCAGCCTGGCTACATTTAACTTCAGTGACTGTATGTAGTCAACTTGGAGAAGGTGTCACAAGCGCCCTGAATACAACAGGTGTAGGTAGACCTCACAGTGAAATGCTGAATACAACAGGTGTAGGTAGACCTTACAGTGAAATGCTGAATACAACAAGTGTAGTAGACCTTACAGTGAAATGCTGAATACAACAGGTGTAGGTAGACCTCACAGTGAAATGCTGAATACAACAGGTGTAGTAGACCTCACAGTGAAATGCTGAATACAACAGGTGTAGTAGACCTCACAGTGAAATGCTGAATACAACAGGTGTAGGTAGACCTTACAGTGAAATGCTGAATACAACAGGTGTAGTAGACCTTACAGTGAAATGCTGACTACAACAGGTGTAGTAGACCTCACAGTGAAATGCTGAATACAACAGGTGTAGTAGACCTCACAGTGAAATGCTGAATACAACAGGTGTAGTAGACCTTACAGTGAAATGCTGAATACAACAGGTGTAGTAGACCTTACAGTGAAATGCTGAATACAACAGGTGTAGACAGTGAAATGCTGAATACAACAGGTGTAGTAGACCTTACAGTGAAAT
Source organism: Oncorhynchus mykiss (assembly GCF_013265735.2). Lineage (NCBI taxonomy): Eukaryota > Metazoa > Chordata > Actinopteri > Salmoniformes > Salmonidae > Oncorhynchus > Oncorhynchus mykiss. Next base: position 43,301,642 of record NC_048588.1, read on the forward strand.
GCTGAATACAACAGGTGTAGTAGACCTCACAGTGAAATGCTGAATACAACAGGTGTAGTAGACCTTACAGTGAAATGCTGAATACAACAGGTGTAGTAGACCTCACAGTGAAATGCTGAATACAACAGGTGTAGTAGACCTCACAGTGAAATGCTGAATACAACAGGTGTAGGTAGACCTTACAGTGAAATGCTGAATACAACAAGTGTAGTAGACCTTACAGTGAAATGCTGAATACAACAGGTGTAGGTAGACCTCACAGTGAAATGCTGAATACAACAGGTGTAGGTAGACCTCACAGTGAAATGCTGAATACAACAGGTGTAGGTAGACCTCACAGTGAAATGATGAATACAACAGGTGTAGTAGACCTTACAGTGAAATGCTGAATACAACAGGTGTAGTAGACCTGACAGTGAAATGCTGAATACAACAGGTGTAGTAGACCTCACAGTGAAATGCTGAATACAACAGGTGTAGGTAGACCTCACAGTGAAATGCTGAATACAACAGGTGTAGGTAGACCTCACAGTGAAATGATGAATACAACAGGTGTAGTAGACCTTACAGTGAAATGCTGAATACAACAGGTGTAGTAGACCTTACAGTGAAATGCTGAATACAACAGGTGTAGTAGACCTCACAGTGAAATGCTGAATACAACAGGTGTAGTAGACCTTACAGTGAAATGCTGAATACAACAGGTGTAGTAGACCTCACAGTAAAATGATGAATACAACAGGTGTAGTAGACCTCACAGTGAAATGCTGAATACAACAGGTGTAGTAGACCTCACAGTGAAATGCCGAATACAACAGGTGTAGTAGACCTTACAGTGAAATACTGAATACAACAGGTGTAGTAGACCTCACAGTGAAATGCTGAATACAACAGGTGTAGGTAGACCTTACAGTGAAATGCTGAATACAACAGGTGTAGGTAGACCTCACAGTGAAATGCTGAATACAACAGGTGTAGTAGACCTTACAGTGAAATGCTGAATACAACAGGTGTAGTAGACCTCACAGTAAAATGATGAATACAACAGGTGTAGTAGACCTCACAGTGAAATGCTGAATACAACAGGTGTAGGTAGACCTCACAGTGAAATGCCGAATACAACAGGTGTAGTAGACCTTACAGTGAAATACTGAATACAACAGGTGTAGTAGACCTCACAGTGAAATGCTGAATACAACAGGTGTAGTAGACCTGACAGTGAAATGCTGAATACAACAGGTGTAGGTAGACCTCACAGTGAAATGCTGAATACAACAGGTGTAGTAGACCTCACAGTGAAATGCTGAATACAACAGGTGTAGTAGACCTCACAGTGAAATGCTGAATACAACAGGTGTAGTAGACCTTACAGTGAAATGCTGAATACAACAGGTGTAGGTAGACCTTACAGTGAAATGCTGAATAAAACAGGTGTAGTAGACCTTACAGTGAAATGCTGAATACAACAGGTGTAGGTAGACCTTACAGTGAAATGCTGAATACAACAGGTGTAGTAGACCTTACAGTGAAATGCTGAATACAACAGGTGTAGGTAGACCTTACAGTGAAATGCTGAATACAACAGGTGTAGTAGACCTCACAGTGAAATGCTGGATACAACAGGTGTAGTAGACCTCACAGTGAAATGCTGAATACAACAGGTGTAGTAGACCTTACAGTGAAATGCTGAATACAACAGGTGTAGTAGACCTCACAGTGAAATGCCGAATACAACAGGTGTAGTAGACCTCACAGTGAAATGCTGGATACAACAGGTGTAGTAGACCTCACAGTGAAATGCTGAATACAACAGGTGTAGTAGACCTTACAGTGAAATGCTGAATACAACAGGTGTAGATGACCTCACAGTGAAATGCTGAATACAACAGGTGTAGTAGACCTCACAGTGAAATGCTGAATACAACAGGTGTAGATGACCTCACAGTGAAATGCTGAATACAACAGGTGTAGGTAGACCTCACAGTGAAATGCTGAATACAACAGGTGTAGATGACCTCACAGTGAAATGCTGAATACAACAGGTGTAGGTAGACCTCACAGTGAAATGCTGAATACAACAGGTGTAGTAGACCTCACAGTGAAATGCTGAATACAACAGGTGTAGTAGACCTGACAGTGAAATGCTGAATACAACAGGTGTAGGTAGACCTTACTGTGAAATGCTTACTTACAAGCCTTTAACCAACAATGCAGTTCTATAAATGAAGTTGAAATTAAATATTCACTAAATAAACTAAAGTTTTTAAAAAATATATAAAATCAATCTAAAAGTAACACAACACATTTACATAACAATAACGAGGCTCTATACGGGGGTATCTGTACCGAGTCAATGTCCAGGGTACAGGTTAGTCAAGGTAGAGTGACTATACATAGATAATAAACCGTGAGTAGCAGCAGTGTAAAAACAAAGGGGGTCAATGTAAAGAGCCCGGGTGGCCATTTGATTAGCTGTTCAGGAGTCTTATGGCTTGGGGGTAGAAGCTGTTAATAAGAAAGCCTTTTGGACCTAGACTTGGTGCTCCGTGCTGGTAGCAGAGAGAACAGTCTATCACTTGGGTGACTGGGGTCTTTGACACTTTTTTTGGGGGCCTCCCTCAGACACTGCCTAGTATAGAGGTCCTGGATGGCAGGAAGCTTGGCCCCAGTGATGTACTGGGCCGTATGCACTACGAGCAGTTGCCGTACCAGGCGATGATGCAACCGGTCACGATGGTGCCGCTGTAGACCCTTTTTGAGGATCTGAGGACCCATGCCAAATCTTTTCAGTCTCACAAGGGGGGAAAAGTGTTGTCGTGCCCTCTTCACTAATGTTTTGGTGTGTTCATGCAAGAAGTGACTGACTGAGGTCTTAGTGTTCATGCAAGAAGTGACTGACTGAGGTCTTAGTGTTCATACAAGAACTGACTGACTGAGGTCTTAGTGTTCATGCAAGAAGTGACTGACTGAGGTCTTGAAGATATATCTACTAGATGGTGAACAATGCATTGACCAAACTCCTCCACAACGTTTTCCCCATCAGACAGGGATCAGAGATTTCAAGTTCTCACTAATACTTTGCTACCAAATGTATTAATAAAGCCCTTTTTACATAAGCCGGTGTCACAAAGTGCTGTACAGAAACCCAGCCTAAAACCCCAAACAGCAAGCAATGCAGGTGTAGAAGCACGTTGGCTAGGAAAAACTCCCTAGAAAGGCCAAAACCTAGGAAGAAACCTAGAGTGGCCAGTCCTCTTCTGGCTGTGCCGGGTGGAGATTATAACAGAACATGGCCAAGATGTTCAAATGTTCATAGATGACCAGCATGGTCACACTTCCTTTCTTTCATTATGGCCTCAGTGATATGCATGCGTCTTACCAACCGGATTAACAGTCACTAATGTTATGTCACATGCTTCGTAAACAACAGGTGTAGACTAATGCTTAATTACAGGTAATTTTCCAACAATGCAAATTTAAAGATAATGATTAAAAATAGTGACACAAGGAATACACAGTGAATAAACCGGCACTGTAAATATCAACTAACTAGTGTTGACAGGCATGGCTAACACAGGTGTAATGTTAACTACTAACTAGTGTTGACTGGCATGGCTAATACAGGTGTAATGTTAACTACTAACTAGTGTTGACTGGCATGGCTAATACAGGTGTAATGTTAACTACTAACTAGTGTTGACTGGCATGGCTAATACAGGTGTAATGTTAACTACTAACTAGTGTTGACTGGCATGGCTAACACAGGTGTAATGTTAACTACTAACTAGTGTTGACTGGCATGGCTAATACAGGTGTAATGTTAACTACTAACTAGTGTTGACTGGCATGGCTAATACAGGTGTAATGTTAACTACTAACTAGTGTTGACTGGCATGGCTAACACAGGTGTAATGTTAACTACTAACTAGTGTTGACTGGCATGGCTAACACAGGTGTAATGTTAACTACTAACTAGTGTTGACTGGCATGGCTAATACAGGTGTAATGTTAACTAATAACTAGTGTTGACTGGCATGGCTAACACAGGTGTAATGTTAACTACTAACTAGTGTTGACTGGCATGGCTAATACAGGTGTAATGTTAACTAATAACTAGTGTTGACTGGCATGGCTAACACAGGTGTAATGTTAACTACTAACTAGTGTTGACTGGCATGGCTAATACAGGTGTAATGTTAACTACTAACTAGTGTTGACTGGCATGGCTAATACAGGTGTAATGTTAACTACTAACTAGTGTTGACTGGCATGGCTAATACAGGTGTAATGTTAACTACTAACTAGTGTTGACTGGCATGGCTAATACAGGTGTAATGTTAACTACTAACTAGTGTTGACTGGCATGGCTAATACAGGTGTAATGTTAACTACTAACTAGTGTTGACTGGCATGGCTAATACAGGTGTAATGTTAACTACTAACTAGTGTTGACTGGCATGGCTAACACAGGTGTAATGTTAACTACTAACTAGTGTTGACTGGCATGGCTAACACAGGTGTAATGTTAACTACTAACTAGTGTTGACTGGCATGGCTAATACAGGTGTAATGTTAACTACTAACTAGTGTTGACTGGCATGTCTAACACAGGTGTAATGTTAACTACTAACTAGTGTTGACTGGCATGGCTAACACAGGTGTAATGTTAACTACTAACTAGTGTTGACTGGCATGGCTAACACAGGTGTAATGTTAACTACTAACTAGTGTTGACTGGCATGGCTAACACAGGTGTAATGTTAACTACTAACTAGTGTTGACTGGCATGGCTAATACAGGTGTAATGTTAACTAATAACTAGTGTTGACTGGCATGGCTAACACAGGTGTACTGTTAACTACTAACTAGTGTTGACTGGCATGGCTAACACAGGTGTAATGTTAACTACTAACTAGTGTTGACTGGCATGGCTAATACAGGTGTAATGTTAACTACTAACTAGTGTTGACTGGCATGGCTAATACAGGTGTAATGTTAACTAATAACTAGTGTTGACTGGCATGGCTAATACAGGTGTAATGTTAACTAATAACTAGTGTTGACTGGCATGGCTAATACAGGTGTAATGTTAACTAATAACTAGTGTTGACTGGCATGGCTAACACAGGTGTAATGTTAACGAATAACTAGTGTTGACTGGCATGGCTAATACAGGTGTAATGTTAACTACTAACTAGTGTTGACTGGCATGGCTAATACAGGTGTAATGTTAACTACTAACTAGTGTTGACTGGCATGGCTAATACAGGTGTAATGTTAACTACTAACTAGTGTTGACTGGCATGGCTAACACAGGTGTAATGTTAACTACTAACTAGTGTTGACTGGCATGGCTAACACAGGTGTAATGTTAACTACTAACTAGTGTTGACTGGCATGGCTAACACAGGTGTAATGTTAACTACTAACTAGTGTTGACTGGCATGGCTAACACAGGTGTAATGTTAACTACTAACTAGTGTTGACTGGCATGGCTAATACAGGTGTAATGTTAACTACTAACTAGTGTTGACTGGCATGGCTAACACAGGTGTAATGTTAACTACTAACTAGTGTTGACTGGCATGGCTAATACAGGTGTAATGTTAACTACTAACTAGTGTTGACTGGCATGGCTAATACAGGTGTAATGTTAACTACTAACTAGTGTTGACTGGCATGGCTAATACAGGTGTAATGTTAACTACTAACTAGTGTTGACTGGCATGGCTAACACAGGTGTAATGTTAACTACTAACTAGTGTTGACTGGCATGGCTAATACAGGTGTAATGTTAACTACTAACTAGTGTTGACTGGCATGGCTAATACAGGTGTAATGTTAACTACTAACTAGTGTTGACTGGCATGGCTAACACAGGTGTAATGTTAACTACTAACTAGTGTTGACTGGCATGGCTAATACAGGTGTAATGTTAACTACTAACTAGTGTTGACTGGCATGGCTAATACAGGTGTAATGTTAACTACTAACTAGTGTTGACTGGCATGGCTAATACAGGTGTAATATTGTAGTAACATCGGTACTATGTAGTAATAACAAAGTAGTGCTCAGCACTACAGTAAATGTGGTGTGATTTGGGACACATCATATGTGGCTAGTCAAGTGCATTGTTGTGTCCCTCCCCCCCCCCCCCAGTCTTTGTTGTGAACACTGACCCAGTCAGTTTTGTCCATATTCAGCCTAAAAAAGGAGACGTTGTTAAGTATGGTGTGATAGCAGGCGGCTGCACTGTGGTCCTGTAGCAGTCTTTCCGTCACTCGGTCTGTGCAGTGCGATATCCTAGACCTATATTTAGCCGGACGTAGCCTGTAACCTGATCTGAATTGTCTTTGAGGGCTATAGAGCAGGCAAAGCAGACCCAGCGCGCACCTTTTGTCATTTTTAAAATAGCCTCGCTAACCCACGTCGTGTCGAACTGAGTTGTCCTCTTGAGGATCCCTATCTAATCCATAGAATTCAATCAAATGTATTTTATAAAGCCACTTTTTTTTGTGTTGTGCTAAGAGTCACAAAGTGCTTTACAGATACCTGGCCTGGACCATAAAGAGCAAGCAATGCAGAAGCACAGTGGATAGGAAACGATCATGAGGCATAAAACACACAGATAATCTGACTGCCGATAGATACTTATCACAGTAGGATGTTCTTTCTCTTGCTAGAACAAAAGACGAGCCTGCGGTTTCTACTTGCTCCTCAGTGGCGGACAATTTGACTTAGAGCCAATCGGAGCGCACAAACCTCCACGTGGGGGGAGCCGACAGGAGTGACAACTTGACTTAGAGCCAATCGGAGCGCACTAACCTCCACGTGGGGGGAGCCGACAGGAGTGACAACTTGACTTAGAGCCAATCGGAGCGCACGAACCTCCACGTGGGGGGAGCCGACAGGAGTGACAACTTGACTTAGAGCCAATCGGAGCGCACGAACCTCCACGTGGGGGGAGCCGACAGGAGTGACAACAAAAAGGAACAAATATTTTGTTCTAGCTATCGAATGACATGCTAACGTTAACTAGCTAGCTAAAAACAAACTGGCTAAGGGCTGACACTGGCAGTATGGGATTATGGAGAGTACATTTCATTTAAAATAAATTGTATTCTTGCTAGCTGGCCATCTGGCATGTAGCAACATGGGTGTTCTACAACAATAGCAATATTAGCGCAGCTAGCTAGTTAGCAAACATTGGATACCTACAGAGCAAAATACACAGGGACTAGCATTGCCAAACCAGTCTTAAGAATGCAACGCTACTACCACCTTCTAGTTCGGAGTATTTTTAACTACACTGACGGCTTCAAAATCTGTGCGGTGTCAACAGAAAAGAGAGACTCTGTTTAGAGGTGCTAAGTACTCTTGGTAAGTAAACGTTTGACAATCCTACTGATGTGTGGAACCCATTAGATGGAACCTACAGAGAAACCAGGCGTGGCCAGTTCACTGTAACGGGAACAGGATTAGACAGAAGGAACCTACAGAGAAACCAGGCGTGGTCAGTCCACTGTAACGGGAACAGGATTAGACAGAAGGAACCTACAGAGAAACCAGGCGTGGCCAGTCCACTGTAAAGGGAACAGGATTAGACAGAAGGAACCTACAGAGAAACCAGGCGTGGCCAGTTCACTGTAAAGGGAACAGGATTAGGTTAGACAGAAGGAACCTACAGAGAAACCAGGCGTGGCCAGTTCACTGTAAAGGGAACAGGATTAGGTTAGACAGAAGGAACCTACAGAGAAACCAGGCGTGGCCAGTCCACTGTAAAGGGAACAGGATTAGGTTAGACAGAAGGAACCTACAGAGAAACCAGGCGTGGCCAGTCCACTGTAAAGGGAACAGGATTAGGTTAGACAGAAGGAACCTACAGAGAAACCAGGCGTGGCCAGTCCACTGTAAAGGGAACAGGATTAGGTTAGACAGAAGGAACCTACAGAGAAACCAGGCGTGGCCAGTCCACTGTAAAGGGAACAGGATTAGGTTAGACAGAAGGAACCTACAGAGAAACCAGGCGTGGCCAGTCCACTGTAAAGGGAACAGGATTAGGTTAGACAGAAGGAACCTACAGAGAAACCAGGCGTGGCCAGTTCACTGTAAAGGGAACAGGATTAGGTTAGACAGAAGGAACCTACAGAGAAACCAGGCGTGGCCAGTCCACTGTAAAGGGAACAGGATTAGGTTAGACAGAAGGAACCTACAGAGAAACCAGGCGTGGCCAGTCCACTGTAAAGGGAAGACAGAAGGAACCGACAGAGAATAAGATGATTTGAATAAACGGATGAACAGGAGTTTTGTACTGTGAAGTAGCTACTAGTAGCATGCCGACACAGTCTCCCTCCCTCCAAGCACGGCAGATTTGTTGTGTGTCCCAATAATATTTTTTCTCTCAGTGTCTAATTGTTCACTTCTCTTGACTGACTGGTATAACAATAAGGTGGAAACCCTCCAATGCTTTTAGGTTTGTGGGAAGACCAATCCAATGCTTTTAGGTTTGTGGGAAGACCAATCCAATGCTTTTAGGTTTGTGGGAAGACCAATCCAATGCTTTTAGGTTTGTGGGAAGACCAATCCAATGCTTTTAGGTTTGTGGGAAGACCAATCCAATGCTTTTAGGTTTGTGGGAAGACCAATCCAATGCTTTTAGGTTTGTGGGAAGACCAATCCAATGCTTTTAGGTTTGTGGGAAGACCAATCCAATGCTTTTAGGTTTGTGGGAAGACCAATCCAATGCTTTTAGGTTTGTGGGAAGACCAATCCAATGCTTTTAGGTTTGTGGGAAGACCAATCCAATGCTTTTAGGTTTGTGGGAAGACCAATCCAATGCTTTTAGGTTTGTGGGAAGACCAATCCAATGCTTTTAGGTTTGTGGGAAGACCAATCCAATGCTTTTAGGTTTGTGGGAAGACCAATCCAGTGCTTTTAGGTTTGTGGGAAGACCAATCCAATGCTTTTAGGTTTGTGGGAAGACCAATCCAATGCTTTTAGGTTTGTGGGAAGACCAATCCAATGCTTTTAGGTTTGTGGGAAGACCAATCCAGTGCTTTTAGGTTTGTGGGAAGACCAATCCAATGCTTTTAGGTTTGTGGGAAGACCAATCCAATGCTTTTAGGTTTGTGGGAATTAGTGAACAAGTTTACACTTCAGGAGACAGGAGAGATTATTGGAACGCACCCTTGGTATGTTGTTGCTGACAAAGTGTTGCTTATCTGGCTAGGTGATCTGAGACTGGCGTTGGGATGAGTTACAAGCAGCACAGTCAAGGTGAAGCTATGAAAGAATAATGTGATATTGAGAAGGCAGAGGGAGAGGAGACACCACAGTACATGGTTGTAAGAGCAGACTTGGATCTATAGGCAAGGCCTTCATCTACAGTAAACAGGGTTGTTATGAACTCAGAAGGACTTGCTGTATGTAAACACATATTCGCCTATCAGGGTAGGCCTCTTTTTAGTTTTGCTTTAGGAGCACCTATCAGGTTAGTTTTACTTTAGGAGCACCTATCAGGGTAGGCCTCTTTTAGTTTTACTTTAGGAGCACCTATCAGGTTAGTTTTACTTTAGGAGCACCTATCAGGTTAGTTTTACTTTAGGAGCACCTATCAGGGTAGGCCTCTTTTTAGTTTTACTTTAGGAGCACCTATCAGGTTAGTTTTACTTTAGGAGCACCTATCAGGTTAGTTTTACTTTAGGAGCACCTATCAGGGTAGGCCTCTTTTAGTTTTACTTTAGGAGCACCTATCAGGGTAGGCCTCTTTTAGTTTTACTTTAGGAGCACCTATCAGGTTAGTTTTACTTTAGGAGCACCTATCAGGGTAGGCCTCTTTTAGTTTTACTTTAGGAGCACCTATCAGGGTAGGCCTCTTTTAGTTTTACTTTAGGAGCACCTATCAGGGTAGGCCTCTTTTAGTTTTACTTTAGGAGCACCTATCAGGTTAGTTTTACTTTAGGAGCACCTATCAGGTTAGTTTTACTTTAGGAGCACCTATCAGGGTAGGCCTCTTTTAGTTTTACTTTAGGAGCACCTATCAGGGTAGGCCTCTTTTAGTTTTACTTTAGGAGCACCTATCAGGTTAGTTTTACTTTAGGAGCACCTATCAGGCTAGTTTTACTTTAGGAGCACCTATCAGGTTAGTTTTACTTTAGGAGCACCTATCAGGTTAGTTTTACTTTAGGAGCACCTATCAGGGTAGTTTTACTTTAGGAGCACCTATCAGGTTAGTTTTACTTTAGGAGCACCTATCAGGTTAGTTTTACTTTAGGAGCACCTATCAGGGTAGTTTTACTTTAGGAGCACCTATCAGGTTAGTTTTACTTTAGGAGCACCTATCAGGGTAGGCCTCTTTTAGTTTTACTTTAGGAGCACCTATCAGGTTAGTTTTACTTTAGGAGCACCTATCAGGTTAGTTTTACTTTAGGAGCACCTATCAGGGTAGGCCTCTTTTAGTTTTACTTTAGGAGCACCTATCAGGGTAGGCCTCTTTTAGTTTTACTTTAGGACCACCTATCAGGTTAGTTTTACTTTAGGAGCACCTATCAGGCTAGTTTTACTTTAGGAGCACCTATCAGGTTAGTTTTACTTTAGGAGCACCTATCAGGTTAGTTTTACTTTAGGAGCACCTATCAGGGTAGTTTTACTTTAGGAGCACCTATCAGGCTAGTTTTACTTTAGGAGCACCTATCAGGTTAGTTTTACTTTAGGAGCACCTATCAGGTTAGTTTTACTTTAGGAGCACCTATCAGGGTAGTTTTACTTTAGGAGCACCTATCAGGTTAGTTTTACTTTAGGAGCACCTATCAGGTTAGTTTTACTTTAGGAGCACCTATCAGGTTAGTTTTACTTTAGGAGCACCTATCAGGGTAGTTTTACTTTAGGAGCACCTATCAGGTTAGTTTTACTTTAGGAGCACCTATCAGGGTAGTTTTACTTTAGGAGCACCTATCAGGTTAGTTTTACTTTAGGAGCACCTATCAGGTTAGTTTTACTTTAGGAGCACCTATCAGGTTAGTTTTACTTTAGGAGCACCTATCAGGTTAGTTTTACTTTAGGAGCACCTATCAGGGTAGTTTTACTTTAGGAGCACCTATCAGGTTAGTTTTACTTTAGGAGCACCTATCAGGGTAGTTTTACTTTAGGAGCACCTATCAGGTTAGTTTTACTTTAGGAGCACCTATCAGGTTAGTTTTACTTTAGGAGCACCTATCAGGGTAGTTTTACTTTAGGAGCACCTATCAGGTTAGTTTTACTTTAGGAGTTAACTTGGCCTTTTGAAGTTGAGACAAAACCACAAGGTCCAATATGCGGCTCCATTCAATAATTTAAAAAACAGAACTAATCCTGTCAAGGTGTTATAACATCCCCGATTCTGTTCACTTCCCAGAGAAACCCAGATTAGCCTTCGCATCATTCCACACCATGGTTCTGTGTAGGGTTGCAACATTTCCCAGGTTTTCCAGAAATCCTGGCAGGACGATTACACATTTTCTGCCTATTCCCTCCTGAAAGCTTCCAACCTGGTTATCTGGAAAACCTTGGTCATTTGGGAAAGTTACCTGAATTTTGCAACCCTAGTTCTGTAGGTTACACGCCATCCTATGCCACACCACATTCACCATTTCTCTCCCTCTCCTGTCTTCTCCCTCTCCTGTCTTCTCCCTCTCTTCTCTTCCCTCTCTTCTCCCCCTCCTCTCTTCTCTTCCCTCTCTTCTCCCTCTCTTCTCTTCTCCCTCTATTCTCTTCTCCCTCTTCTCTATTCTCTTCTCCCTCTTCTCTCTTCTCTCTCCTCTCTTCTCTTCCCTCTCTTCTCCCTCTCCTCTCCTCTCTTCTCTTCCCTCTCCTTCTCCCTCTTCTCTCTTCTACCTCTCCTCTCCTCTTCCCTCTCTTCTCCCTCTTCTCCCTCTCCTCTCTTCTCTCTTCTCCCTCTCCTCTCTTCTCTTCCCTCTCTTCTCCCCCTCCTCTCTTCTCTTCCCCCTCTCCTCTTCCCTCTCTTCTCCCTCTCCTCTTCCCTCTCTTCTCCCTCTCCTCTTCCCTCTTCTCCCTCTCCTCTCTTCTCTTCTATTCTCCCCTCCCTCTTCTCTCTTCTCCCTCTTCTCTCTTCTCTTCTCCCTCTTCCCTCTTCCCTCTTCTCCCTCTCATCTCTTCTCTTCCCTCTCTTCTCCCTCTCCTCTTCCCTCTTCTCCCTCTCCTCTTCCCTCTTCTCCCTCTCCTCTTTTCTCTTCTCCCTCTCCTCTCTTCTCTTCTCCCTCTTCTCTCTTCTCTTCTCCCTCTTCTCTCTTCTCTCTTCTCTTCTCTCTTCTCTCTTCTCTTCTCCCGCTTCTCTCTTCTCCCTCTCCTCTTCCCTCTTCTCCCTCTTCTCTCTTCTCTTCTCCCTCTTCTCTCTTCTCCTTCTCCCTCTTCTCTCTTCTCCCTCTCCTCTTCTCCCTCTCTTCTCCCTCTCCTCTCTTCTCCCTCTTCTCTCTTCTCACTCTCCTCTCTTCTCTTCCCTCTCCTTCTCCCTCTTCTCTCTTCTACCCCTCCTCTCCTCTTCCCTCTCTTCTCCCTCTTCTCCCTCTCCTCTCTTCTCTTCTCCCTCTTCTCTCTTCTCCCTCTCCTCTCTTCTCTTCCCTCTCTTCTCCCCCTCCTCTCTTCTCTTCCCTCTCTTCTCCCTCTCCTCTTCCCTCTTCTCCCTCTCCTCTCTTCTCTTCTCCCCTCCTTCTTCTCTCTTCTCCCTCTTCTCTCTTCTCTTCTCCCTCTTCCCTCTTCTCCCTCTCATCTCTTCTCTTCCCTCTCTTCTCCCTCTCCTCTTCTCCCTCTCCTCTCTTCTCTTCTCCCTCTCCTCTCTTCTCTTCTCCCTCTCCTCTCTTCTCTTCTCCCTCTCCTCTCTTCTCTTCTCCCTCTCCTCTCTTCTCTTCTCCCTCTCCTCTCTTCTCTTCTCCCTCTTCTCTCTTCTCTCTTCTCTTCTCCCTCTTCTCTCTTCTCCTTCTCCCTCTTCTCTCTTCTCCTTCTCCCTCTTCTCTCTTCTCCCTCTCTTCTCTTCTCCCTCTCCTCCCTCTCTTCTCCCTCTCCTCCCTCTCTTCTCTTCTCCCTCTCCTCTCTTCTCCTCTTCTCTTCTCCCTCTCTTCTCTTCTCCCTCTTCTCTCTTCTCCTTCTCCCTCTTCTCTCTTCTCCCTCTCCTCCCTCTCTTCTCTTCTCCCTCTCCTCCCTCTCTTCTCTTCTCCCTCTCCTCCCTCTCTTCTCTTCTCCCTCTCCTCCCTCTCTTCTCTTCTCCCTCTCCTCTCTTCTCCTCTTCTCTTCTCCCTCTCTTCTCTTCTCCCTCTCCTCTCTTCTCTTCTCTTCTCCCTCTTCTCTCTTCTCCCTCTCCTCTTCTCTCTTCTCCCTCTCCTCTTCTCTCTTCTCCCTCTCATCTTCTCTCTTCTCTCTTCTCCCTCTTCTCTCTTCTCCCTCTTCTCTCTTCTCCCTCTCCTCTCTTCTCCCTCTTCTCTCATTCTCACTCCTCCTTTTTGGCTTTTGCTAATATGAATGCAGTTTAGTTCTTACTCACAGAAGGGCCTCTTTCCCTCTCTCTTTTCCCCACTTCTATTTAGAACGGTCTCCCTACTGTCTGTACTGTGGCTGCTGTTTGTTATTTTTCCTTCTTGCTCTAGTCTAGTTGGCTCTGTTCCCAGACTGTGTTGGAAGAAATACAACCCAAGACCCTCCCAGCAAACTGAACCCAGAGAGTCTCTTCTCTTCCTGGTCCCGAGAGGAGGGAAAACCTGGGGGAGAGAGAGACAGAAAGGGAGGGTGAGAAAGAGACATCCTAAACCGACTCATGAAGTCTTTTTCCCTCTCTTTCCCTCTCTCTCTCTCTTTCTCTCTCTCTTTCCCTCTCTCTCTCTCTTTCCCTCTTTTTCCCTCTCTCTTTCTCCCCCTCTCTCTGTCCACCTCTCTGTCCCCCCTCTCTCTGTCGCTCTCTCTGTCGCTCTCGTATTCTGTTAGTCAGTGCCATAAACCCAAGAAGTAGCCTACTGTACCCCCCACGCGCACACATAGAATAGCCAGCCAAATAGAGAAAGTTGCCAGCCGTGATCCCCTGAGCCGAGGCTAAGAATATTTTGCCTAACCAGCTCTATTTTGGTGTCTTCTGGTACATTATAATGCCTTGATATCATCTGAAATACGCTGCTATTGAGTTCACTGCCCAGATTGGAAAAATGTGTTTTGTTTTATACAGTTTTAAAATAAGTTTACTCAAAATCCAGAAACTCCCAAGTGATGCCATACATTTAAAGTAGTTTGGTGGAATTGGCCCTCCTCTCTCTCTGTAGTGTTGTACTGAAATGGGTCCCGTGACTCGTGACGTTGCTGGGTGCAGGACTCTGCTCCGTTGTCAGTGAATTCACGATTCAGAAATCTGTTGAAATGTGGACAAATGAGTGCTTTTATTGAAAGCTGAGGAAATGTGGACTTTTCCACCTAAAACATCTGAGAGGATTTTCTATAATTGATTTAATGTAGCTGCCTGCCACAGCAGTGGAGCTGGGTAAGACCTCCCTTCGATTATCAAGTAAAAACAGATATTTCACCTTTATTTAACCAGGTAGACCAGATCACCTTTATTTAATCAGGTAGACCAGATCACCTTTATTTAACCAGGTAGATCAGATCACCTTTATTTAACCAGGTAGACCAGATCACCTTTATTTAACCAGGTAGACCAGATCACCTTTATTTAACCAGGTAGGCCAGATCACCTTTATTTAACCAGGTAGACCAGATCACCTTTATTTAACCAGGTAGACCAGATCACCTTTATTTAACCAGGTAGACCAGATCATCTTTATTTAACCAGGTAGACCAGATCACCTTTATTTAACCAGGTAGGCCAGATCACCTTTATTTAACCAGGTAGGCCAGATCACCTTTATTTAACCAGGTAGGCCAGATCACCTTTATTTAACCAGGTAGGCCAGATCACCTTTATTTAACCAGGTAGACCAGATCACCTTTATTTAACCAGGTAGGCCAGATCACCTTTATTTAACCAGGTAGGCCAGATCACCTTTATTTAACCAGGTAGGCCAGATCACCTTTATTTAACCAGGTAGACCAGATCACCTCTATTTATCCAGGTAGACCAGATCACCTCTATTTAACCAGGTAGGCCAGATCACCTTTATTTAACCAGGTAGACCAGATCACCTTTATTTAACCAGGTAGACCAGATCACCTTTATTTAACCAGGTAGACCAGATCATCTTTATTTAACCAGGTAGGCCAGATCACCTTTATTTAACCAGGTAGACCAGATCACCTTTATTTAACCAGGTAGACCAGATCACCTTTATTTAACCAGGTAGACCAGATCACCTTTATTTAACCAGGTAGAACAGATCACCTTTATTTAACCAGGTAGACCAGATCACCTTTATTTAACCAGGTAGACCAGATCACCTTTATTTAACCAGGTAGGCCAGATCAGATTTATTTAACCAGGTAGACCAGATCACCTTTATTTAACCAGGTAGACCAGATCACCTTTATTTAACCAGGTAGACCAGATCACCTTTATTTAACCAGGTAGACCAGATCACCTTTATTTAACCAGGTAGACCAGATCACCTTTATTTAACCAGGTAGACCAGATAACCTTTATTTAACCAGGTAGACCAGATAACCTTTATTTAACCAGGTAGACCAGGTCACCTTTATTTAACCAGGTAGACCAGATCACCTTTATTTAACCAGGTAGACCAGATCACCTTTATTTAACCAGGTAGACCAGATCACCTTTATTTAACCAGGTAGACCAGATCATCTTTATTTAACCAGGTAGGCCAGATCACCTTTATTTAACCAGGTAGACCAGATCACCTTTATTTAACCAGGTAGACCAGATCACCTTTATTTAACCAGGTAGACCAGATCACCTTTATTTAACCAGGTAGAACAGATCACCTTTATTTAACCAGGTAGACCAGATCACCTTTATTTAACCAGGTAGACCAGATCACCTTTATTTAACCAGGTAGGCCAGATCAGATTTATTTAACCAGGTAGACCAGATCACCTTTATTTAACCAGGTAGACCAGATCACCTTTATTTAACCAGGTAGACCAGATCACCTTTATTTAACCAGGTAGACCAGATCACCTTTATTTAACCAGGTAGACCCGATCACCTTTATTTAACCAGGTAGACCAGATCACCTTTATTTAACCAGGTAGACCAGATAACCTTTATTTAACCAGGTAGACCAGATAACCTTTATTTAACCAGGTAGACCAGGTCACCTTTATTTAACCAGGTAGACCAGATCACCTTTATTTAACCAGGTAGACCAGATCACCTTTATTTAACCAATTAGACCAGATCACCTTTATTTAACCAAGTAGACCAGATCACCTTTATTTAACCAGGTAGACCAGATCACCTTTATTTAACCAGGTAGACCAGATCACCTTTATTTAACCAGGTAGGCCAGATCACCTTTATTTAACCAGGTAGACCAGATCACCTTTATTTAACCAGGTAGACCAGATCACCTTTATTTAACCAGGTAGACCAGATCACCTTTATTTAACCAGGTAGGCCAGATCACCTTTATTTAACCAGGTAGACCAGATCACCTTTATTTAACCAGGTAGACCAGATCACCTTTATTTAACCAGGTAGACGCCAGATGAGAACAAGATCTCATTTACAATTGCGACCTGGCCAAGATAAAGTAAAGCAGTGTGACACAAACAACAACACAGAGTTACACATGGAGTAAACAAACATACAGTCAATAACACAATAGAGAAAGTATATATACAGTGAGTGCAAATGAGGTAAGATAAGGGAGGTGAGGCAATAAATAGGCCGTAGTGGTGAAATGATTGCAGTATGTTAAATTAAACTCGGTTGGTAGATGTGCAGAAGATCATTGTGCAAGTAGAGATACTGGGGTGCAAAGGAGCAACATAAATACATAACAATATGGGGATGAGGTAGTTGGATGGGCTGTTTACAGATGGGCTGTTTACAGATGGGCTGTGTACAGATGGGCTGTGTACGAATGGGCTGTTTACAGATGGGCTGTGTACAGATGGGCTGTGTACAGATGGGCTGTTTACAGATAGGCTGTGTACAGATGGGCTGTGTACAGATGGGCTGTGTACAGATGGGCTGTGTACAGATGGGCTGTGTACGGATGGGCTGTGTACGGATGGGCTGTTTACGGATGGGCTGTTTACGGATGGGCTGTTTACAGATGGGCTGTGTACAGATGGGCTGTTTACAGATTGGCTGTGTACAGATGGGCTGTGTACAGATGCGCTGTTTACAGATGGGCTGTGTACAGATGGGCTGTTTACGGGTGGGCTGTTTACGGGTGGGCTGTTTACGGGTGGGCTGTTTACGGGTGGGCTGTGTACGGGTGGGCTGTGTACGGATGGGCTGTGTACGGATAGAATGGAGTCTAGTAGCCTGGTTGGAATGGAGTCTAGTAGCCTGGTCTAATAGCCTGGTTGGAATGGAGTCTAGTAGCCTGGTTGGAATGGAGTCTAGTAGCCTGGTTGGAATGGAGTCTAGTAGCCTGGTTGGAATGGAGTCTAGTAGCCTGGTTGGAATGGAGTCTAGTAGCCTGGTTGGAATGGAGTCTAGGAGCCTGGTTGGAATGGAGCCTGGTTGGAATGGAGTCTAGGTGACTCAAAAGGAACAATCATTCACAAGGGTGTTACATTGTGACCATTACAAATACAACTGTTTATTATGGATTCTCATGACCATTAAAATTTGACTCTGTTGGCGGCGTCTCCTTGTGTTTTCGGCTTGACGAGTCACTCACTTTAACGGCACTGCCTAGCAAGTCCTGATGGACTCATAAAAAAATTAAATACATTGTGGTTACGTGCACATCAACTCACAGGGACGATGAAGGAGCATCATGTGTGAAGACGTGTGGCTGATTGAAAGACGTGTGGCTGATTGAAAGACGTGTGGCTGATTGAAAGACGTGTGGCTGATTGAAAGACGTGTGGCTGATTGAAAGACGTGTACGCTGTGGTTGCAGCCACACAACACACACACCCAGCAGACTGTCAAAGCAGCAGTGTTTCTCTGTCATCGCTATCTCTGAGACTGACAGGCTCCTGTCCTGTCGATAGATGGCTGTCATCGCCGTCTCTGAGACTGACGGGCTCCTGTCCTGTCGATAGATGGCTGTCATCGCCGTCTCTGAGACTGACGGGCTCCTGTCCTGTCGATAGATGGCTGGAAGATTCATATTGTTCATTGTAGCGTGAGAGGGTTCGTAGTTAACTGAAGCTGGAATGAGTATGTAACCGCTATAGTCGTTCTAGTGGAAAACACTGATGGTGTTCAGACTGGGACTCGACACTTCCTATAATTCCTCCATTTAAAAAAAAAAAAAAAAAAAAAAATAATTATTTCACCTTTTATTTAAACAGGTAGGCTAGTTGAAAACAAGTTCTCATTTACAACTGCGACCTGGCCAAGATAAAGCAAAGCAGTTTGACACCAACAACAACACAGAGTTGCACATGGAATAAACAAACATACAGTCAATAATACAGTAGAAAAATAAGTCTATGTACAGCATGTGCAAATGAGGTAGGATAAGATAGGTAAGGCAATGAATAGGCCATGGTGGCAAAGTAATTACAATATAACAATTTAACACTGGAGTGGTGGTGGAGACTGGAGTGGTGGTGGTAGAGACTGGAGTGGTAGATGTGCAGAAGGTTAAAGGTATACTTCTGGATGTTAGTAATGAGGCCCCGTTATCTACTTCTGGATGTTAGTAATGAGGCCCCGTTATCTACTTCTGGATGTTAGTAATGAGGCCCCGTTATCTACTTCTGGATGTTAGTAATGAGGCCCCGTGGTATACTTCTGGATGTTAGTAATGAGGCCCCGTGGTATACTTCTGGATGTTAGTAATGAGACCCCGTTATCTACTTCTGGATGTTAGTAATGAGGCCCCGTTATCTACTTCTGGATGTTAGTAATGAGGCCCCGTTATCTACTTCTGGATGTCGGTAATGAGGCCCCGTTATCTACTTCTGGATGTCGGTAATGAGGCCCCGTTATCTACTTCTGGATGTCGGTAATGAGGCCTCGTTATCTACTTCTGGATGTCGGTAATGAGGCCCCGTTATCTACTTCTGGATGTCGGTAATGAGGCCCCGTTATCTACTTCTGGATGTTAGTAATGAGGCCCCGTGGTATACTTCTGGATGTCAGTAATGAGGCCCCGTGGTATACTTCTGGATGTTACTAATGAGGCCCCGTTATCTACTTCTGGATGTCAGTAATGAGGCCCCGTGGTATACTTCTGGATGTCAGTAATGAGGCCCCGTGGTATACTTCTGGATGTCAGTAATGAGGCCACGTTATCTACTTCTGGATGTTAGTAATGAGGCCCCGTTATCTACTTCTGGATGTCGGTAATGAGGCCCGTTATCTACTTCCCAGGAGTCACATGAACTCCTGGATAATATTGTCTCTGCATCAGTGTGTCCAGTATGAAGGAAGTTTATAGGTAGTTTTGCAAGCCCATTCTAATTAGCGTTAGCGCAATGACTGGAAGTCTATGCTAACATGCTAGCTCTTCCCATAGGCTTCCTGTCAATGCGCTAACACTAGTTAGCAACTTCCTTCAAACGGAACGCAGCAACATAAAAATGGTTAGTTCATCTGAATAATGGGAAGTAGATAAAGGGTCAAACTATCCTTTTAATGCTGTGGACTCGTCCTTTTGGGGGGAGTGGGGTAAGTTGAGCAAAATAAAAAATGAATCATTTGACCAAATATTTGGGAAGGGGTCGTCATTTCATGGAGACCGTGAAGGAAGAAACCACACGGAAAAAGTGGTAGGCAGGTTAGCGAGTGGTTAGCGAGTCCCAAAACACTGGTATTCACCAAGACAAATACATTTATTGTGTTAAGAGGTTTCATGATGCTTGTATCTAAATTAAAGTAGATAATTTCAAGATTGTTCTATACATCAGTTCTGGTCTGTATCAGCTTCAATGTGAGGTTATAAACCTGGCATGGAAGTACATCCTTGTAGCTGTATGGGCTATAGTCAACATGTTTGTAGCTGTCTGGGCTATAGTCAACATGTTTGTAGCTGTCTGGGCTATAGTCAACATGATTGTAGCTGTCTGGGCTATAGTCAACATGTTTGTAGCTGTCTGGGCTATAGTCAACATGATTGTAGCTGTATGGGCTATAGTCAACATGTTTGTAGCTGTCTGGGCTATAGTCAACATGTTTGTAGCTGTCTGGGCTATAGTCAACATCCCTGTAGCTGTATGGGCTATAGTCAACATGTTTGTAGCTGTATGGGCTATAGTCAACATGTTTGTAGCTGTCTGGGCTATAGTCAACATGTTTGTAGCTGTCTGGGCTATAGTCAACATGTTTGTAGCTGTCTGGGCTATAGTCAACATCCCTGTAGCTGTATGGGCTATAGTCAACATGTTTGTAGCTGTATGGGCTATAGTCAACATCCCTGTAGCTGTCTGGGCTATAGTCAACATCCCTGTAGCTGTATGGGCTATAGTCAACATGTTTGTAGCTGTATGGGCTATAGTCAACATCCCTGTAGCTGTATGGGCTATAGTCAACATCCCTGTAGCTGAATGGGCTATAGTCAACATCCCTGTAGCTGTATGGGCTATAGTCAACGTGTTTGCCTTGGGGTACGTTGCGTTGTTTCCTTCCCAGATGTAATTTCACTGGGAAAATGAGGCAATGACCGGGCCTGGCATGTTAAAAATGTTCAACTGTGTTTGGGAAACAAAGATAGACATGCTTTTAAAAAGGTTATATTTAATTCAGTACAGAAATGTGTAGGCTGCTTAACATACCCTGTACCGAGGCTCAACTTACCTCATACACAGAAGAGACCACAAAGTCTTTCTGGAGGAGACTGGAGGAGGCTAGAGGAGACTTACCTCATACACAGAAGAGACCACAAAGTCTTTCTGGAGGAGACTGGAGGAGGCTGGAGGAGGCTAGAGGAGACTTACCTCATACACAGAAGAGACCACAAAGTCTTTCTGGAGGAGACTGGAGGAGGCTCGAGGAGGCTAGAGGAGACTTACCTCATACACAGAAGAGACCACAAAGTCTTTCTTTGAAAACTGTCATGTTTAGATGAATTGTGATTTATTTCCAGGGAAACATCCTGAAACATCCTGAAATACATGACCTTTTGTTAGAAAGAATAATATATTTCCCTTGACGAAGTGATGCTCACTATAAAAAATGGCTCCCCTTACCCCACTCTCCCCTTACCCAACTCTCCCCTTACCCCACTCTCCGCTTACCCCACTCTCCGCTTACCCCACTCTCCGCTTACCCCACTCTCCGCTTACCCCACTCTCCCCTTACCCAACTCTCCCCTTACCCCATTCTCCCCTTACCCCACTCTCCGCTTACCCCACTCTCCGCTTACCCCACTCTCTGCTTACCCCACTCTCCGCTTACCCCACTCTCCGCTTACCCCACTCTCCGCTTACCCCACTCTCCGCTTACCCCACTCTCCGCTTACCCCACTCTCCGCCTGCCCCAATCTCCACTTGCCCCAATCTCCGCTTGCCCCAATCTCCGCTTACCCCAATCTCCGCTTACCCCAATCTCCACTTACCCCACTCTCCGCTTACCCCACTCTCCCCTTACCCCACTCTCCACTTGCCCCATGACCACTGTTGGTGTTGGTGTGTGTGTGTGCTCTAATTTCCCTATTTGCTTCTTGTCTCTCCAGTCTCCTATAGTCTCTCCAGTCTCCTCTAGTCTCTCCAGTCTCCTCTAGTCTCTCCAGTCTCCTCTAGTCTCTCCAGTCTCCTCTAGTCTCTCCAGTCTCCTCTAGTCTCCTCTAGTCTCTCCAGTCTCCTCCAGGCTCCTCTAGTCTCCTCTAGTCTCCTCCAGTCTGTCCAGTCTCTCCAGTCTCCTCTAGTCTCTCCAGTCTACTCTAGTCTCTCAAGTCTCTTCTAGTCTCTCCAGTCTCCTCTAGTCTCCTCTAGTCTCCTCTAGTCTCCTATAGTCCCCTCTAATCTCCTCTAGTCTCTCCATCTCCTCTAGTCTCTCCAGGCTCCTCTAGTCTCTCCAGTCTCCTCTAGTCTCTCCAGTCTCCTCTAGTCTCTCCAGTCTCCTCTAGTCTCTCAAGTCTCTTCTAGTCTCTCCAGTCTCCTCTAGTCTCTCAAGTCTCTTCTAGTCTCTCCAGTCTCCTCTAGTCTCTCCAGTCTCCTCTAGTCTCCTCTAGTCTCTCCAGTCTCCTCCAGGCTCCTCTAGTCTCCTCTAGTCTCCTCCAGTCTGTCCAGTCTCTCCAGTCTCCTCTAGTCTCTCCAGTCTCCTCTAGTCTCTCCAGTCTCCTCTAGTCTATCTAGTCTCCTCTAGTCTCTCCAGTCTCCTCCAGTCTCTCCAGTCTCCTCTTGTCTCTCCAGTCTGGCTCTTGTCTCTCCAGTCTGGCTCTTGTCTCTCCAGTCTGGCTCTTGTCTCTCCAGTCTCCTCTAGTCCCCTCTAATCTCCTCTAGTCTCTCCATTCTCCTCTATTCTCTCCAGTCTCCTCTAGTCTCTCCAGTCTCCTCTAGTCTCTCCAGTCTCCTCCAGTCTCTCCAGTCTCCTCTTGTCTCTCCAGTCTGGCTCTTGTCTCTCCATCTCCTCTAGTCTCTCCATCTCCTCTAGTCTCTCTAGTCTCTCCAGTCTCCTCTAGTCTCTCCAGTCTCCTCTAGTCTCTCCAGTCTCCTCTAGTCTCTCCAGTCTCCTCTAGTCTCTCTAGTCTCCTCCAGTCTCCTCTAGTCTCTCCAGTCTCCTCTTGTCTCCATCTCCACCTCACTGGCATAGAGAAGAAAACACATTCACTATTGAGTTTTACGTAGTCTGGTTGTTTTAAACTGGTGTTAGCCTTTAGGCTGGTTGTTGTAAACTGGTGTTAGCCTTTAGGCTGGTTGTTGTAAACTGGTGTTAGCCTTTAGGCTGGTTGTTGTAAACTGGTGTTAGCCTTTAGGCTGGTTGTTGTAAACTGGTGTTAGCCTTTAGGCTGGTTGTTGTAAACTGGTGTTAGCCTTTAGGCTGGTTGTTGTAAACTGGTGTTAGCCTTTAGGCTGGTTGTTGTAAACTGGTGTTAGCCTTTAGGCTGGTTGTTTTAAACTGGTGTTAGCCTTTAGGCTGGTTGTTTTAAACTGGTGTTAGCCTTTAGGCTGGTTGTTGTAAACTGGTGTTAGCCTTTAGGCTGGTTGTTTTAAACTGGTGTTAGCCTTTAGGCTGGTTGTTGTAAACTGGTGTTAGCCTTTAGGCTGGTTGTTGTAAACTGGTGTTAGCCTTTAGGCTGGTTGTTGTAAACTGGTGTTAGCCTTTAGGCTGGTTGTTGTAAACTGGTGTTAGCCTTTAAGCTGGGTGTTGTAAACTGGTGTTAGCCTTTAGGCTGGTTGTTGTAAACTGGTGTTAGCCTTTAGGCTGGGTGTTGTAAACTGGTGTTAGCCTTTAGGCTGGTTGTTGTAAACTGGTGTTAGCCTTTAGGCTGGTTGTTGTAAACTGGTGTTAGCCTTTAGGCTGGGTGTTGTAAACTGGTGTTAGCCTTTAGGCTGGTTGTTTTAAACTGGTGTTAGCCTTTAGGCTGGTTGTTGTAAACTGGTGTTAGCCTTTAGGCTGGTTGTTGTAAACTGGTGTTAGCCTTTAGGCTGGGTGTTGTAAACTGGTGTTAGCCTTTAGGCTGGTTGTTGTAAACTGGTGTTAGCCTTTAGGCTGGGTGTTCTAAACTGGTGTTAGCCTTTAGGCTGGGTGTTGTAAACTGGTGTTAGCCTTTAGGCTGGTTGTTTTAAACTGGTGTTAGCCTTTAGGCTGGGTGTTGTAAACTGGTGTTAGCCTTTAGGCTGGTTGTTTTAAACTGGTGTTAGCCTTTAGGCTGGTTGTTTTAAACTGGTGTTAGCCTTTAGGCTGGTTGTTATAAACTGGTGTTAGCCTTTAGGCTGGTTGTTGTAAACTGGTGTTAGCCTTTAGGCTGGTTGTTTTAAACTGGTGTTAGCCTTTAGGCTGGTTGTTTTAAACTGGTGTTAGCCTTTAGGCTGGTTGTTTTAAACTGGTGTTAGCCTTTAGGCTGGTTGTTGTAAACTGGTGTTAGCCTTTAGGCTGGTTGTTTTAAACTGGTGTTAGCCTTTAGGCTGGTTGTTTTAAACTGGTGTTAGCCTTTAGGCTGGTTGTTTTAAACTGGTGTTAGCCTTTAGGCTGGTTGTTTTAAACTGGTGTTAGCCTTTAGGCTGGTTGTTTTAAACTGGTGTTAGCCTTTAGGCTGGTTGTTGTAAACTGGTGTTAGCCTTTAGGCTGGTTGTTTTAAACTGGTGTTAGCCTTTAGGCTGGTTGTTTTAAACTGGTGTTAGCCTTTAGGCTGGTTGTTGTAAACTGGTGTTAGCCTTTAGGCTGGTTGTTTTAAACTGGTGTTAGCCTTTAGGCTGGTTGTTTTAAACTGGTGTTAGCCTTTAGGCTGGTTGTTGTAAACTGGTGTTAGCCTTTAGGCTGGTTGTTTTAAAGTGGTGTTAGCCTTTAGGCTGGTTGTTGTAAACTGGTGTTAGCCTTTAGGCTGGTTGTTTTAAACTGGTGTTAGCCTTTAGGCTGGTTGTTTTAAACTGGTGTTAGCCTTTAGGCTGGTTGTTGTAAACTGGTGTTAGCCTTTAGGCTGGTTGTTTTAAACTGGTGTTAGCCTTTAGGCTGGTTGTTTTAAACTGGTGTTAGCCTTTAGGCTGGTTGTTTTAAACTGGTGTTAGCCTTTAGGCTGGTTGTTGTAAACTGGTTTTAGCCTTTAGGCTGGTTGTTGTAAACTGGTGTTAGCCTTTAGGCTGGTTGTTTTAAACTGGTGTTAGCCTTTAGGCTGGTTGTTGTAAACTGGTGTTAGCCTTTAGGCTGGTTGTTGTAAACTGGTGTTAGCCTTTAGGCTGGTTGTTTTAAACTGGTGTTAGCCTTTAGGCTGGTTGTTTTAAACTGGTGTTAGCCTTTAGGCTGGTTGTTGTAAACTGGTGTTAGCCTTTAGGCTGGTTGTTGTAAACTGGTGTTAGCCTTTAGGCTGGTTGTTTTAAACTGGTGTTAGCCTTTAGGCTGGTTGTTTTAAACTGGTGTTAGCCTTTAGGCTGGTTGTTGTAAACTGGTGTTAGCCTTTAGGCTGGTTGTTTTAAACTGGTGTTAGCCTTTAGGCTGGTTGTTTTAAACTGGTGTTAGCCTTTAGGCTGGTTGTTTTAAACTGGTGTTAGCCTTTAGGCTGGTTGTTTTAAACTGGTGTTAGCCTTTAGGCTGGTTGTTTTAAACTGGTGTTAGCCTTTAGGCTGGGTGTTGTAAACTGGTGTTAGCCTTTAGGCTGGTTGTTGTAAACTGGTTTTAGCCTTTAGGCTGGTTGTTTTAAACTGGTGTTAGCCTTTAGGCTGGTTGTTTTAAACTGGTGTTAGCCTTTAGGCTGGGTGTTGTAAACTGGTGTTAGCCTTTAGGCTGGGTGTTGTAAACTGGTGTTAGCCTTTTCATGTTAGTTAGACACTTCATTGATTGAGCAGCAGAAGCTTTTTAGGCCGTTGCAGATCACCCATATTAGGCCGTCGCAGAGCGCCCATATTAGGCCGTCGCAGAGCGCCCATATTAGGCCGTCGCAGAGCGCCCATATTAGGCCGTCGCAGAGCGCCCATATTAGGCCGTCGCAGAGCGCCCATATTAGGCCGTCGCAGAGCGCCCATATTAGACCGTCGCAGAGCGCCCATATTAGGCCGTCGCAGAGCGCCCATATTAGGCCGTCGCAGAGCGCCCATACGGAGCGCCCATATTAGCCTGTCGCGGAGCGCCCATACGGAGCGCCCATATTAGCCTGTCGCGGAGCGCCCATATTAGGCCATATTTGTATTCATTGTTTGTTTTTCTCTCTTTTCGCCAAAACAAGTTAAATAAATAAAAGTGAGAAGAAACAAATTTATCATAAAACGAGCGATAAATAAACAGATCAATATAGGAGGTAATTACAATGTTTATCCTCCACTGAGTGTCCTTTTCTGACTTTCTGATTGTGGTGGAATGTGTGGCCATTGCTTCCTTTTAGGTGGTTGCCACAGCTGTGTCGTTTACTGACTGCTTCCTACCTCTGTCGTGTACTGACTGCTTCCTGCCTGTCGTGTACTGACTGCTTCCTACCTCTGTCGTTTACTGACTGCCTCCTACCTCTGTCGTTTACTGACTGCCTCCTACCTCTGTCGTGTACTGACTGCTTCCTACCTCTGTCGTTTACTGACTGCTTCCTACCTCTGTTGTGTACTGACTGCAACAATTTACAGGCATCCTGCTGGAGACTAAACAGAGATACAGAGAGCTGCTGCTGTGGTATGAAGCAGAGATAGAGGCAGACAGGCAGGCAGACAGACAGACAGGCAGGCAGACAGGCAGACAGACAGGCAGGCAGACAGACAGACAGACAGGCAGACAGGCAGACAGGCAGGCAGGCAGGCAGGCAGGCAGGCAGGCAGGCAGGCAGGCAGGCAGACATGATCATGATGTGTATAAAACCAGGGCTGGTCGCATTTGTCACATTGCAAGAATACACACTGCAGAATACACACATACTGCCTTACGTCAAGTCAAATTGTCTGTGGCTCATGTCTTGTACACAGAGGCTGGTGACCTGCAGTGACCTTTTGTTCTACTGGTAGCATCTTCACACACACACTCCTCCCACAACTACTCACTGCAGAACACACACACTCCTCCCACGACTACACACTGCAGAACACACACTCCTCCCACGACTACACACTGCAGAACACACACTCCTCCCACGACTACACACTGCAGAACACACACACACTCTTCCCACGACTACTCACTGCAGAACACACACACACTCTTCCCACGACTACACACTGCAGAACACACACACACTCTTCCCACGACTACTCACTGCAGAACACACACACACTCTTCCCACGACTACACACTGCAGAACACACACACACTCTTCCCACGACTACTCACTGCAGAACACACACACACTCTTCCCACGACTACACACTGCAGAACACACACACACTCTTCCCACGACTACTCACTGCAGAACACACACACACTCTTCCCACGACTACTCACTGCAGAACACACACTCTTCCCACGACTACACACTGCAGAACAACAAACAGAAGACCTGTTAGGGAGGAAGAGGCGAAGTACAGAGCCTTCAGAAAGTATTCAGACCCCTTGACTTTTTACGTTACAGCTTTATTCTAAAATGTATTACAATTATTTTACATTTCTATGTGCAAATGTTTTAAAAATAATTGTTGAAGCACCTTTGGCAGCGATTACAGCATTGTTTCTTCTTGGGTATGATGCTACAAGTTTGGCACACCTGTATTTGGGGAGTTTGTCCCATTCTTCTCTGCAGATCTTCTCAAGCTCTGTCAGGTTGGATGGAGAGCGTCGCTGCACAGCTATTTTCAGGTCTCTCAGAGATGTTAGATCGGGTTCAAGTCCGGGGTCTGGCCGGGCCACTCAAGGATATTGAGACTTGTCTCGAAGCCACTCCTGCATTGTCTTGGCTGTATGCTTAGGGTCGTTGTCCTGTTGGAAGGTGAACCTTCGCCCCAGTCTGAGGTCCTGAGCGCTCTGGAGCAGGTTTTCATCAAGGATCTCTCTGTACTTTGCTCTGTTCATCTTTCCTTCAATCCTGACTAGTCTTTCAGTCCCTGCCGCTGAAAGACATCCCCACAACATGATGCTGTCACCACCATGCTTCACTGTAGGGATGGTGCCAGGTTTCCTCCAGACGTGACGCTTGGCATTCAGGCCAAAGAGTTCAATCTTGGTTTCATCAGACCAGAGAATCTTGTTTCTCATGGTCTGAGAGTCTTTAGGTGCCTTTTGGCAAACTTCAAGTGGGCTGTCATGTGCCTTTTAATGAGGAGTGGCTTCTGTCTGGCCACTCTAACGTAAAGGCCTGATTGGTGGAATGTTGCAGAGATGGTTGTCCTTCTGAAAGGTTCTCCCATCTCCACAGAGTTACTCTAGAGCTCTGTCAGAGTGACCATCAGGCTGTTGTTCACTGCCCTGACCAAGACCCTTCTCCCATGATTGCTTAATTTGGCCAGGCAGCCAGCTCTAGGAAGAGTCTTGGTGGTTCCAAACTTGTTCCATTGAAGAATGGTGGAGGCCACTGTGTTCTTGAGGACCTTCAATGCTGCAGCAATGTTTTGGTACCCATCCCCAGATCTGTTCCTCGACACAATCCTGTATCTGAGCTCTACGGACAATTCCTTTGACCTCATGGCTTGGTTTTTGCTCTGACATGTGCTGTCAACTGTGAGACTTTATATAGACAGGTGTGTGCCTTACCAAATCATGTCCAATCGATTGAATTTACCACAGGTGGACTCCAATCAAGTTGTAGAAACATCTCAAGGATGATCAACAGAAACAGGGTGCACCTGAGCTCAATTTAGAGTCTCATGGCAAAGGGTCTGAATAATTATGTAAATAAGGTATTTTTGTTTTTTATTTTTAATACATTTACAAACATTTCTAGCCCAGGTTTCATTTGTAATTATGGGGTATTGTGTGTAGATTGAGGCAAAACATGTATTTAATCCATTTTAGAATAAGACAAGGTAAGAAAATGTGGATAAAGTCAAGGGGTCTGAATAATAACATATATTAAGGATGTAACATGTATTAAGGCTGTAACATATATTAATAACATGTATTAAGGATGTAACATGTTAATAACATGTATTAAGGATGTAACATGTATTAAGGCTGTAACATATGTTAATAACATGTATTAAGGCTGTAACATATGTTAATAACATGTATTAAGGCTGTAACATATGTTAATAACATGTATTAAGGCTGTAACATGTATTAACCTCTGGTACAAGTGGGACGCTAGCACCTCGACAACAGCCAGTGAAATTGCAGGGCGCCAAATTCTAAACAACAGAAATCCCATAATTAAAATTTCTCAAACATACAAGTATTTTACACCATTTTAAAGATAAACTTCTTTTAAATCCAGCCACAGTGTTCGATTTCAAATAGGCTTCACGGCGAAAGCACACCAAATGTTTATGTTAGGTCAGCGCCGAGACAGAGAAACCGATACAGCCATTTTCCAGCCAAGGAGAGTGTCACAAAAGTCAGAAATAGCATTAAAATTAATCACTTACCTTTGATGATCTTCATCTGGTGGCACTCCCAGGTCTCCATGTTAGACAACAAATGTTTGTTTTGTTCAATAAAGTTAATCTCTGTCCAAATACCTCCGTTTTTTTGGTGCGTTTAGTTCAGAAATCCAAAGGTACAATGCGCGCTCTCAAATCCAAGACGAAAAGTCAAAAAGTACAATAAAAGATAGTAGAAACATGTCAAACGATGTTTAAAATCAATCCTCAGGTTGTTTTTGTCATAAATAATAAATAAAATTTCAACCGGACAAAAGCTTCGTCAATGGAAAAGGTAAACAAGAAATGCCCGCTCCCGATCACGTGCTTGGTTCATGTCTGGAAATTTCCACTGTCCTCTCATTGGAAGCGGTGTATCTCCCTCATTTTTCAGAGTAAAAGCCTGAAACAATGCCTAAAGACTGGTCACATGTAGAGGAAGTCATAGATATCGTGAACTGGGTCCTAAAACAGCCTTTCAAAATAATAGTACTTCCTGCCATATCAGTTCTGTTCTACTTTTTGCCAGGAGAGATTGACATATTATTACTTGTTGCTGTGCTGCCCTGTTCTGAGCCAATTGCCCTATTTGTGGCACCTGACCAGACGATTGAGGTGTGACAAAACTAAACTATGGCCTGTAGGACCTGCCTTGTTGAGAGAGCAGGGCTTTATTAGGGAGACTTCTCCCCATTTACCTACTGTTGTGTCAATATGATTTGACCAGGACAGTTAACAATCCAGGGTTACTCCATCCAGGGTTACTCCATCCAGGGTTACTCCATCCAGGGTTACTCCAACCAGGGTTACTCCATCCAGGGTTACTCCATCCAGGGTTACTCCATCCAGGGTTACTCCATCCAGGGTTACTCCATCCAGGGTTACTCCAACCAGTTTAGTCACGTCAACTTGCTCAATTTCCATGTTATTTATGACAAGATTTAGTTGAGGTTTAGTGAATGATTTGTCCCAAATACAACGCTTTTAGTTTTAGAAATATTTAGGACTAACTTATTCCTTGCCACCCATTCTGAACCTAACTGCAGCTCTCTGTTCAGTGTTGCAGTCATCTCAGTCGCTGTATTAACTGACATGTGTTCAGTCATCCACATACATAGAAACTCTGGCTAGAAACAAATCCAGTGGCATGTTGTTAGTAAAGGTTGAAAAAAAAGTAATGGGCCAAGACAGCTGCCCTGGGGAATTCCTGATTCTACCTGGATTATGTTGGAGAGGCTTCCATGAAAGACCCTCTGTGTTCTGTTAATAACATATATTAAGGCTGTAACATATTTTATGTCGTAAGTGTTGAGTTCCTGTGGTTTTAATTGTGTCGGGTTGTGTCTTCCTGTTTACCTTTCAGTAACTGTGGTGACTAGGTTCCAAGGTGGCTCTGTCAGGTGGTAGTGAGGAGAGGTGGCTTCCGTGGAACTTTGACCTGATCAGACTACTGGGGGATACATACACACATCTGTAAAGTCGAGCAGTGAATTTCAAACAGATTCAACCAGGTAGACCAGGTAGGTTTTTCAATACCTCACAACAAAGGGCACCTATTGGTAGATGGGTAAAAATTAAAAAGCATACATTAAATATCCCTTTGAGCATGGTGAAATCATTAATTACACTTTGGGTGGTGTATCAATACACCCCAGTCACTACAAAGATACAGGCGTCCTGTCTAACTCAGTTGCCAGAGAGGAAGGAAACCACTCAGGGATTTCACCATGAGGCCAATGGTGACTTTAATACAGTTACAGAGTTTAATGGCTGTGATAGGAGCAAGGTGAGGATGGATCAACAACAATACTAATACTAATACTAATACTCCACTAATACTCCACAATACTAACCTAAATGACAGGGTGGAGAAATATTCCAAAACACATTGTTTGCAACTAAAGTAATACTGCAAAAAATGTGGCAAAGCAATTAACTTTTTTGTCCTCAATACAAAGTGTTATGTTTGGGGTAAATCCAATACAACACATTACTGAGTACCACTCTCATAGTGGTGGCTGCATCATGTTATGGGTATGTTTGTAATCATTAAGAACTATGGAGTTTTTCAGGATAAAAAAAATTAACATAGTGGAGTTAAGCCTAGTTAACACTATGAATTAATGAATACTGTGTGTGTGAGTATGGAAACCTACCAAAGTAGGAATGAATACTGTGTGTGACTCCCCACCTGGATTTGGTCTTATGGTTTCTGTTTATTTTACATTGGATAAAAGTAGAGACTCAAAGCTACAAAATGGTATATCATACACTGCATTTGAGGAACAATGGAGAAGTAATTCTGCTTTGGAAGTTGATCAACTTGTAAATTCACTTTTGAGAAAACCGTCTTTCAATGTTTAGGTACTACTATTGGAGAGCCCTTCTTTGTCTCCGCCCATTCAGCATCGTTCACGCCCTCTTCAGCCTTATCCCACGCATTCAGCATCGTTCACGCCCTCTTCAGCCGTATCCCACGCATTCAGCATCGTTCACGCCCTCTTCAGCCTTATCCCACGCATTCAGCATCGTTCACGCCCTCTTCAGCCTTATCCCGCCCATTCAGCATCGTTCACGCCCTCTTCAGCCTTATCCCACGCATTCAGCATCGTTCACGCCCTCTTCAGCCTTATCCCGCCCATTCAGCATCGTTCACGCCCTCTTCAGCCTTATCCCACGCATTCAGCATCGTTCACGCCCTCTTCAGCCTTATCCCACGCATCTCTTAAAAGGGTTGATCTGTGTGTTCTGTACTAACTTACCAGCTACTTCCAGACATCTAAGAGAGAGAGAGAGAGAGAGAGAACAGCTCACTGAACGTTACTCACCCTATCTATGGTTTCGCGTTCAGAGTGCACACTGGACGCTCTGGCCAATAAGTAGGGTTCCGAAAGCTCTGACCTCACATCTACAGTCAAGCACCCAAGCTAACTGGCTAACATTGGCTAACTTCTTCCAGACACATAATGAGAGAACACCCCAGTCTGACCATTTTACTGACCCTAGCAGAGCTGGTTATCCAGAGCGTTGGTGACTGTAACTGTGCTGCTGGTAACAGTTGAATTATGCTTTAGTTTACTGACCCCGGATATATTCAACTGGTGTTGAGTGTTCAAAAAGTGATTCTGCGCTCTGGCACACTAAGATGAGTCTTTTGTTAAGAAATGTAGCTAGATAGCTAGCTGGGTAAACAATGAATCCCATTGCATGACACAACGTTAGTTAGCGAGCTAACAGTACACTTGAACCTGTCCAGGACTGTCTAACATGTATTTAAATGTGGGTTATAGATCAGTCACTCTCATTGAATGCAAGTCTGAGACACAATTGACAGAAGTTTTGAAAGTCCATTTTTTTCTCTTCATGTTTTCGTATCCAAACCGTTTTTCATGTTCTAGTAAAAAGAACAGAAGTTTCGTGTGTGTGTGTGTGTGTGTGCCCGACCCTTGGACCGTGCCTCCAGCCATTCAGAGAAGGGAAACTGAATGTATCTCAGCATCAGCAGGGTTCACTGTGTCACAGGGTTCACTGGCAGCCTTGTGTCTGTGGTGTGAATGGTTATTTGTTCCATATTATTTACTGAAGTAGGCCTAGCTAGTTGGAGAAATGTTGGCGTATAACTCTGTTTCCCTAATTAGGTAAATATACTATCTTACTGTGTGAGAGAACAAGAGTCAGAGGGCGAGGTGGGCTAATGAGAGAGAGAGAGAGAGAGAGATATTGCTGGAGAGTGTTTATTATCTACTTCACTAGAGAGAGAGAGAGACATGGCTCTCAAGAGAAGACAGGCTATGTGCACACTGCCCACAAAATGAGGTGGGAACTGAGCTGCACTTCCTATCCTCCTGCCCAATGTATGACCATATTAGAGATGCATATTTCCCTCAGATTACACAGATCCACAAATAACCCAATTTTGATAAACTCCCATATCTACTGGGTTAAATACCACAGTGTGCCATTACAGCAACAAGATTTGTGACCTGTTGCCACAAGAAAAGGTCAACCATTTCTGTTAATTTATTTTCCCTTTTGTACTTGAACTATTTGCACATCATTACAACACGGTATATAGACATAATATGACATTTGAAATGAAAAGATATGTTTCCCATGCCAATAAAGCCCAATGAATTGAGAGGTGGAGGGACAGAGCACTGTAGATAGTGGAGTGTTTGTGGTTAGCAGACTGTGGTTAGCAGACTGTGCTGTGGAGTGTTTGTGGTTAGCAGACTGTGCTGTGGAGTGTTTGTGGTTAGCAGACTGTGGTTAGCAGACTGTGCTGTGGAGTGTTTGTGGTTAGCAGTCTGTGATGTGGAGTGTTTGTGGTTAGCAGACTGTGCTGTGGAGTGTTTGTGGTTAGCAGACTGTGCTGTGGAGTGTTTGTGGTTAGCAGACTGTGCTGTGGAGTGTTTGTGGTTAGCTGACTGTGCTGTGGAGTGTTTGTGGTTAGCAGACTGTGCTGTGGAGTGTTTGTGGTTAGCAGACTGTGGTTAGCAGACTGTGCTGTGGAGTGTTTGTGGTTAGCAGACTGTGCTGTGCAGGGTTTGTGGTTAGCAGACTGTGCTGTGGAGTGTTTGTGGTTAGCAGACTGTGCGGTGTGGACTAGAGAACACTGCTGGCCCCTCCCACCAGCCAAACCCCTCTCACTCTCTCCCTTAACCCGCTACGGTCGATGTCCTCACCCTGCTGAAATCTACTTAGCTAGAGAATCTTCTGTAGTGTCCAAACGGTCCAAACTTTTATGACACCTCTATGGACAGATGAGACTTTCACGAACACGACGGTGTTCTTGGGACTCATACTCATCTGAAATCGGTACAGCTGATCTGCCAATTTCTGCCTGTAGCATCTGAACAGTTTGGGCTGCACCATCTGTGGAAAGGTGAAACTCTCACAAACTCGTACATGTCGGTTGTTTTGCTTTAGGACACCCACAGGCCTCACAAGCAGACGATCTGTAGGTCCATGTAGTGAATCTGTTATTCAATGTGTTTCTATGGGCTAATAGCAGTAAGGACTCTCTGTTATTCAATGTGTTTCTATTGGCTAATAGCAGTAAGGACTCTCTGTTATTCAATGTGTTTCTAATAGCAGTAAGGACTCTCTGTTATTCAATGTGTTTCTAATAGCAGTAAGGACTATCTGTTATTCAATGTGTTTCTATGGGCTAATAGCAGTAAGGACTATCTGTTATTCAATGTGTTTCTATTGGCTAATAGCAGTAAGGACTATCTGTTATTCAATGTGTTTCTATGGGCTAATAGCAGTAAGGACTATCTGTTATTCAATGTGTTTCTATTGGCTAATAGCAGTAAGGACTATCTGTTATTCAATGTGTTTCTATTGGCTAATAGCAGTAAGGACTATCTGTTATCCACTGTGTTTCTATTGGCTATTAGCAGTAAGGACTATCTGTTATTCACTGTGTTTCTATTGGCTAATAGCAGTAAGGACTATATGTTATTCAATGTGTTTCTATTGGCTAATAGCAGTAAGGACTATCTGTTATTCAATGTGTTTCTATGGGCTAATAGCAGTAAGGACTATCTGTTATCCACTGTGTTTCTATTGGCTATTAGCAGTAAGGACTATCTGTTATTCACTGTGTTTCTATTGGCTAATAGCAGTAAGGACTATATGTTATTCAATGTGTTTCTATTGGCTAATAGCAGTAAGGACTATCTGTTATTCAATGTGTTTCTATTGGCTAATAGCAGTAAGGACTATCTGTTATTCACTGTGTTTCTATTGGCTAATAGCAGTAAGGACTATCTGTTATCCACTGTGTTTCTATTGGCTAATAGCAGTAAGGACTATATGTTATTCAATGTGTTTCTATTGGCTAATAGCAGTAAGGACTATCTGTTATTCAATGTGTTTCTATTGGCTAATAGCAGTAAGGACTATCTGTTATTCACTGTGTTTCTATTGGCTAATAGCAGTAAGGACTATCTGTTATCCACTGTGTTTCTATTGGCTATTAGCAGTAAGGACTATCTGTTATTCACTGTGTTTCTATTGGCTATTAGCAGTAAGGACTATCTGTTATTCAATGTGTTTCTATGGGCTAATAGCAGTAAGGGCTATCTGTTATCCACTGTGTTTCTATTGGCTATTAGCAGTAAGGACTATATGTTATTCACTGTGTTTCTATTGGCTATTAGCAGTAAGGACTATATGTTATTCACTGTGTTTCTATTGGCTATTAGCAGTAAGGACTATCTGTTATTCAATGTTTTTCTATTGGCTATTAGCAGTAAGGGCTATCTGTTATCCACTGTGTTTCTATTGGCTATTAGCAGTAAGGACTATATGTTATTCACTGTGTTTCTATTGGCTATTAGCAGTAAGGACTATATGTTATTCACTGTGTTTCTATTGGCTATTAGCAGTAAGGACTATCTGTTATTCAATGTGTTTCTATTGGCTATTAGCAGTAAGGACTATCTGTTATTCACTGTGTTTCTATTGGCTAATAGCAGTAAGGACTATCTGTTATCCACTGTGTTTCTATTGGCTAATAGCAGTAAGGACTATCTGTTATTCAATGTGTTTCTATTGGCTAATAGCAGTAAGGACTATCTGTTATCCACTGTGTTTCTATTGGCTATTAGCAGTAAGGACTATCTGTTATCCACTGTGTTTCTATTGGCTAATAGCAGTAAGGACTATCTGTTATCCACTGTGTTTCTATTGGCTATTAGCAGTAAGGACTATCTGTTATTCACTGTGTTTCTATTGGCTAATAGCAGTAAGGACTATCTGTTATTCACTGTGTTTCTATTGGCTATTAGCAGTAAGGACTATCTGTTATCCACTGTGTTTCTATTGGCCATTAGCAGTAAGGACTATCTGTTATCCACTGTGTTTCTATGGGCTCTAATAGCAGTAAGGACTATCTGTTATCCACTGTGTTTCTATTGGCTAATAGCAGTAAGGACTATCTGTTATTCACTGTGTTTCTATTGGCTAATAGCAGTAAGGACTATCTGTTATCCACTGTGTTTCTATTGGCTAATAGCAGTAAGGACTATCTGTTATTCACTGTGTTTCTATTGGCTAATAGCAGTAAGGACTATATGTTATTCAATGTGTTTCTATTGGCTAATAGCAGTAAGGACTATCTGTTATTCACTGTGTTTCTATTGGCTAATAGCAGTAAGGACTATCTGTTATCCACTGTGTTTCTATTGGCTAATAGCAGTAAGGGCTATCTGTTATTCAATGTGTTTCTATTGGCTAATAGCAGTAAGGACTATCTGTTATCCACTGTGTTTCTATTGGCTAATAGCAGTAAGGACTCTCTGTTATCCACTGTGTTTCTATTGGCTAATAGCAGTAAGGACTATCTGTTATCCACTGTGTTTCTATTGGCTATTAGCAGTAAGGACTATCTGTTATTCAATGTGTTTCTATGGGCTAATAGCAGTAAGGACTCTCTGTTATCCACTGTGTTTCTATGGGCTAATAGCAGTAAGGACTATCTGTTATCCACTGTGTTTCTATTGGCTATTAGCAGTAATGACTATCTGTTATCCACTGTGTTTCTATTGGCTAATAGCAGTAAGGACTATCTGTTATTCAATGTGTTTCTATTGGCTAATAGCAGTAAGGACTATCTGTTATTCAATGTGTTTCTATTGGCTATTAGCAGTAATGACTATCTGTTATCCACTGTGTTTCTATTGGCTAATAGCAGTAAGGACTATCTGTTATCCACTGTGTTTCTATTGGCTATTAGCAGTAATGACTATCTGTTATTCACTGTGTTTCTATTGGCTATTAGCAGTAAGGACTATCTGTTATTCACTGTGTTTCTATTGGCTAATAGCAGTAAGGACTATCTGTTATTCACTGTGTTTCTATTGGCTATTAGCAGTAAGGACTATCTGTTATTCAATGTGTTTCTATTGGCTAATAGCAGTAAGGACTATCTGTTATTCAATGTGTTTCTATTGGCTATTAGCAGTAATGACTATCTGTTATCCACTGTGTTTCTATTGGCTAATAGCAGTAAGGACTATCTGTTATCCACTGTGTTTCTATTGGCTATTAGCAGTAATGACTATCTGTTATTCACTGTGTTTCTATTGGCTATTAGCAGTAAGGACTATCTGTTATTCACTGTGTTTCTATTGGCTATTAGCAGTAATGACTATCTGTTATCCACTGTGTTTCTATTGGCTAATAGCAGTAAGGACTATCTGTTATTCAATGTGTTTCTATTGGCTATTAGCAGTAATGACTATCTGTTATCCACTGTGTTTCTATTGGCTAATAGCAGTAAGGACTATCTGTTATTCAATGTGTTTCTATTGGCTAATAGCAGTAAGGACTATCTGTTATTCAATGTGTTTCTATTGGCTAATAGCAGTAAGGACTATCTGTTATTCAATGTGTTTCTATTGGCTATTAGCAGTAATGACTATCTGTTATCCACTGTGTTTCTATTGGCTAATAGCAGTAAGGACTATCTGTTATCCACTGTGTTTCTATTGGCTATTAGCAGTAATGACTATCTGTTATTCACTGTGTTTCTATTGGCTATTAGCAGTAAGGACTATCTGTTATTCACTGTGTTTCTATTGGCTAATAGCAGTAAGGACTATCTGTTATTCAATGTGTTTCTATTGGCTAATAGCAGTAAGGACTATCTGTTATTCAATGTGTTTCTATGGGCTAATAGCAGTAAGGACTATATGTTATCCACTGTGTTTCTATTGGCTATTAGCAGTAAGGACTATATGTTATTCAATGTGTTTCTATTGGCTAATAGCAGTAAGGACTATCTGTTATTCAATGTGTTTCTATGGGCTAATAGCAGTAAGGACTATATGTTATTCAATGTGTTTCTATTGGCTAATAGCAGTAAGGACTATCTGTTATCCACTGTGTTTCTATTGGCTATTAGCAGTAAGGACTATCTGTTATCCACTGTGTTTCTATTGGCTATTAGCAGTAAGGACTATCTGTTATTCACTGTGTTTCTATTGGCTAATAGCAGTAAGGGCTATCTGTTATCCACTGTGTTTCTATTGGCTATTAGCAGTAAGGACTATCTGTTATCCACTGTGTTTCTATTGGCTAATAGCAGTAAGGGCTATCTGTTATCCACTGTGTTTCTATTGGCTATTAGCAGTAAGGACTATCTGTTATCCACTGTGTTTCTATTGGCTATTAGCAGTAAGGACTATCTGTTATCCACTGTGTTTCTATTGGCTATTAGCAGTAAGGGCAAATACACATTTTCCTCAAATAATTGTTTTATATTTTTAGTTTGTTTATTTAGAGCTAACTTTTTAATTTGGAAATCAACTGTTTTATCGGAGGTGACCGTGCAGAATGGCACCTTTTATTTGAGGGTATTTTCTATTGAAGGGGGTAAAAATCAATACTGTTACATAGCACCATTTTATTTTGGGACGATATTATATTGATAATAAATCCAATTATCGATTTTTTTGTAAAAAAAAAAATAATATATAAAAGTATAAATATAAATATATACAGTGCCTTTGGAAAGTAATTCAGAGCCTTTTGACTTTTTCCACATTTTGTTACAGCCTTATTCTAAATGTTTTATTTAATCTACACACAATACCCCATAATGACAAAGCGAAAACAGGTTTTTAGAAATGTTAGCAAATTTATTAGAAACTGAAATACCTTATTTATATAAGTATTCAGACCCCTTTGCTATGAGACTGTAAATTGAGCTCAGGTGCATCCTGTTTCCCATTGATCATCCTTGATATTTCTACAACTAAATTCCCAATCTGGCCCTCGTACCATCACGGTCACCTAATCACCCCCAGTTTACAATGGGCTCACTCATCCCTCCTCCTCCTCCCCCTGTATCTATTCCCCAGGTCGTTGCTGTAAATTAGAATGTGTTCTCAGTCAACTTACCTGGTAAGAAAAACAAAAAAAACTGATTGGACATGATTTGGAAAGGCGCTCACCTGTCTATATAAGGTCCCACAGTTGACAGTGCATGTCAGAACAAAAACCAAGCCATGAGGTTGAAGGAATTATCCGTAGAGCTCCGAGACAGGATTGTGTCGAGGTACAGATCTGGGGAAGGGTACCAAAACATTTCTGGAGCATTGTGAGAATGCTTCAGGAGAAGCTTCCTGAAGGACAACCATCTCTGCAGTACTCCACCAATTAGGCCATTATGGTAGAGCGGCCAGACGGAAGCCACTCCTTATTAAAAGGCACACGACAGCCCGCTTGGAGTTTGCCAAAAGGCACCTAAAGGACTCAGACTATGAGAAACAAGATTCTCTGGTCTGATGAAACCAAGATGGAACACTTTGGCCTGAATGCCAAGCGTCACGTCTGGAGGAAACCTGGCACCATCCCTACAGTGAAGCATGGTATGGCAGGATCATGCTGTGGGGATGTTTTTCACCGGCAGGGACTGGGAGATTAGTCAGGATCGAGGGAAAGATGAACGGACAAAAGTACAGAGAGATCCTTGATGAAAACCTGCTCAGGACCTCAGGCTGGGACGAACGTTCACCTTCCAATAGGACAATGGCCCTAAGCACACAGCCAAGGCAACGCAGGAGTGGCTTTGGGACAAGTCTCTGAATGTCCTTGAGTGGCCCAGCCAGAGCCCGGACTTGAACCCGATCAAACATTTCTAGAAAGACCTGAAAAAAAATAAAGCTTTGTAGCGACACTCCCCATCCAACCTCTCCAACATGTTTTCAGCACTTTTATTTCTGTGATCTAAACTAGTTCTGTTTTTATTTCCGTGATCTAAACCAGTTTTCTGTTTTTATTTCTGTGATCTAAACTAGTTTTCTGTTTTTATTTCTGTGATCTAAACCAGTTTTCTGTTTTTATTTCTGTGATCTAAACTAGTTCTGTTTTTATTTCTGTGATCTAAACCAGTTTTCTGTTTTTATTTCCGTGATCTAAACTAGTTTTCTGTTTTTATTTCCGTCATCTAAACCAGTTTTCTGTTTTTATTTCCGTGATCTAAACTAGTTCTGTTTTTATTTCCGTGATCTAAACTAGTTCTGTTTTTATTTCCGTGATCTAAACCAGTTTTCTGTTTTTATTTCCGTGATCTAAACTAGTTTTCTGTTTTTATTTCCGTGATCTAAACTAGTTTTCTGTTTTTATTTCCGTCATCTAAACCAGTTTTCTGTTTTTATTTCCGTGATCTAAACTAGTTCTGTTTTTATTTCCGTGATCTAAACCAGTTTTCTGTTTTTATTTCCGTGATCTAAACCAGTTTTCTTATGCTCCCTCTCGTCATTCTGCAGCATGTACATATAGTGAGCAATATGTTTGGAACATCAAATCACTAAATTCCAGTATCCAGTCACACCTACAGTGCCTTCAGAAGGTTATTTATTTATTCTTTTTTAAACCAATTACAAATGAAAAGATGAAATGTCTTGAGTCAATAAGTATTCCACCCGTTTGTTATGGCAAGCCTAAATTAGTTCAGAAGTAAAAATTTGCTTAACAAATCGCATGAGTTGCATGCATAATAGAGGTTAACATGATTTATGAATGACTACCTCATCTCTGTACCCCACACATACATTTATCTGTAAGGTCATTCAGTCCAGCAGTGCATTTCACACACAGATTCAACCATAAAGACCAGGGAGCTTTTCCAATATCTCACAAAGAAGGGCAACTATTAGTAGATCGGTAAAACATTTTTTTTTTACATTGAATATCCCTTTTAGTGAAGTTATTAACTATGCTTTGGATGGTGTATCAATACACCCAGTCACTACAAAGATACAGGCGTCCTGCCTAACTCAGTTGCCGGAGAGGAAGGAAACCACTCAGGGATTTTCACCGTGAGGCCAATGGTGACTTTAAAACAGTTACAGAGTTTAATGGCTGTGATAAGAGAAAGGTGAGGATGGATCAGCAACATTGTAGTTACTCCACAATACTAACCTAAATGACAGAGTGTAAAGAAGGAAGCCTGTACAGAATACAAATATTCCAAAACATGCATCATGTTTGCAATAAGGCACTAAAGTAATACTGCAAAAAATGTGGCAAAGCAATTAACGTTTTGTCCTCAATACAACGTGTTATGTTTGGGGTAAATCCAATACAACACATTACTGAGTACCACTCTCATAGTGGTGGCTGCATCATGTTATGGGTATGCTTGTAATCGTTAAGGACTGGAGAGTTTTTCAGGAAAGAAAATGTAGTGGAGTTAAACACAGGCAAAATCCTAGAGGTAAACCTGGTTCAGTCTGCTTTCCACAAGACACTGGGAGATGAATTCACCTTTCAGCAGGACAATAACCTAAAACACAAGGCCAAATCTACACTTACCAAGAAGGCAGTGAATGTTCCGAGTTAGTTTTGTCTTAAATCTACTTGATAGTTTATAGTTTTCTAGCAATTAGGTCTGACCCCATTTAGTCAACTTGTTGATTGTTTTGTTGCCCGAGATGTTTTTCGTTAAGCGGTCGCAAATATATATACATTTTTTCATGGCACACGAGACACATGTCTGATTGGCTCCTGTCTCAGTGGACAGTCCAATAAGAAGGGGAGTATGGCAAAGATACACAAGGCGGGTCTCTCTCCAGAATGCGCGCTCTCCCGCCAATTTGTGCCCATTCTTTGTTTCATAACTTCATTATGTGAATTGTTTTGTCCTTTGATTGTTAGTATCTATCTATCCCCATTACATATAAACTCAGAAAAGAAAGGAACGGCCCTTTTTCAGGACCCTGTTTTTGAAAGATAATTCATAAACATCCAAATAACTTCACAGATCTTCATTGTAAAGGGTTTAAACACTGTTTCCCATGCTTGTTCAACGAACCATAAACAATTAATGAACATGCACCTGTGGAACGGTCGTTAAGACACTAACAGCTTACAGACGGTAGGCAATTAAGATCACAGTTATGAAATCTTAGGACACTAAAGAGGCCTTTCTACTGACTCTGAAAAACACCAATAGAAAGATGCCCAGGGTCCCTGATCATCTGTGTGAACATGCCTTAGGCATTGCTGCAAGGAGGCATGAGGACTGCAGATGTGGTCAGGGCAATAAATTGCAATGTCCGTACTATGAGATGCCTAAGACAGCGCTACAGGGAGACAGGACAGACAGCTGATTGTCCTCGCAGTGGCAGACCATGTGTAACAACACCTGCACAGGATCGGTACATCCGAACATCACACCTGCGGGATACAGGATGGCAACAACAACTGCCCGAGTTACACTAGGAACGCACAATCCCTCCATCAGTGCTCAGACTGTCCGCAATAGGCTGAGAGGGGCTGGACTGAGGGCTTGTAGGCCTGTTGTAAGGCAGGTCCTCACCAGACATCACCGGCAACAACGTCACCTATGGGCACAAACCCACCGTCGCTGGACCAGACAGGACTGGCAACAATTGCTCTTCACTGACGAGTCACGGTTTTGTCTCACCAGGGGTGATGGTTGGATTCGCGTTTATCGTCAAAGGAATGAGTGTTACACCGAGGCCTGTACTCTGGAGCAGGAACAACTTGGAGGTGGAGGGTCCGTCATGGTCTGGGGCGGTGTGTCACAGCGTCATCGGACTGAGCTTGTTGTCATTGCAGGCAATCTCAACGCTGTGCGTTACAGGGAAGACATCCGAATCAAATCAAATTTTATTGTTGACCAATTGACTGGTCGAAAGAACAGAAGACCCTCGGTCGGCCAATGTTTTTTTTGTTGTTGTTGGGGATAGTCCTACTAGTAATGATCAACAACCAATTTGGCTTGAGGCATTTTTTAAAGAATAATGGGCAAGTGTTGCACAATCCACATGTGGAAAGCTCTTCGAGAATTACCCTGAAAGAATCGCAGCTGTAATCGCTGCCAAAAGGCTATTCTACAAAGTATTGATTCAGTGGTGTGTGAAATTTCATTTTCAATAATTGTGACCACATTTCTTAACATGTTTTCAAAATTGTGTGATGGAAAAACTAGATTTGTACGCCCCAGATCTTTCTATTAGAGCAAAATAAACTATTTCAATATAAAACGCAAATGGTTTAAATCAAAAAGCTTTTGATCATTTTGAAGATGCAGATTTCGCTGTCGCTAATGTGACCTCTAACCTCCCCTCTCTCCTCCAGGTTATTCTGTGGTCAGTGAAGAGTCAAGGAG
Source organism: Oncorhynchus mykiss (assembly GCF_013265735.2). NCBI lineage: Eukaryota > Metazoa > Chordata > Actinopteri > Salmoniformes > Salmonidae > Oncorhynchus > Oncorhynchus mykiss. The sequence continues at coordinate 43,344,948 of NC_048588.1, forward strand.
CAGCAGCAGCAATATGCCCCAGTGTGTCAGCTGAGACATGGACTGAGGTGAGTGAGCTGAACCCAGCCATGGTCATACATGTTGGTCATACCAATTTGAAGTTCAAGACGAACGGTAAGAGGTAGGGATGTAACGATTCACAGATACGCGCATCAGTCCCCCGGTTTAAATGTTTAAGATGTGAGTGTATTGGTCCGCTGAACCCCAAAAGGATCCAGATGTCTCCCCCGGTTTAAATGTTTAAGATGTGAGTGTATTGGTCCGGTTCACTAAAATGTTTTGCTGAAATGACCTCTCATCTTGTGAGAACTGCATCGTTCAGTGTCGAACTGAACTGTTGCCAGTCATTGATCTACACGTTTACTGCCCCCAGGTGGTGAAGGTAGGAAACAACACCTCCACTTCCTAAACACTGTTCACCCATGTCTGCGTAGCCACACATGCCTCCAACTCAATCATCAAGTTTGCAGACGACACGACAGTTATAGGCCTGATTACCAAAAATGACTAGACAGCCTACGGGGAGGAGGTGAGGGCCCTGGGGGAGTGGTGTAAGGAAAATAACTTCTCCCTCAATGTCAACAAAACGAAGGAGATGATCGTGGACTTCAGGAGACAGGGAGGCGCTCCCTCTGCTATCTACATTGACGGGACTGAAGTGGAGAAGGTGAAAAGCTTCTAAGTTCCTCTGCGTCCACATCACCAACAATCTGATTGGTCCACCCACACAGACGATCTGAATGGTCCACCCACACAGACGATCTGAATGGTCCACCCACACAGACGATCTGATTGGTCCACCCACACAGACGATCTGATTGTTCCTCCCACACAGACGATCTGATTGGTCCACCCACACAGACGATCTGATTGGTCCACCCACACAGACGGTGTGGTGTAGAAGTCGCAACAGCGCCGCCTCAACCCCATTAGGCTGAAGAAATGCGGATTGGTCCCTAAGACCCGCACAAACTTATCCAGATGCATCCTGGCGGGCTGTATCACCGCCTGGTACGGCAACTGCACCACCCTCAACCGTAAGGGTCTCCAGAGGGTGGTGAGGTCTGCACAACGCATCACCGGTGGCAAACTACCTGCCCTCCAGGATACCTACACCACCCGATGTCACAGGAAGGCCATAAAGATCATCAAGGACAACAACCACCCGAGCCACAGCCTGTTTACCCTGCTATCAACCCAACCAAGCCGCACTGCTTCTTGACACAATGCCCATCCAACCCGGAAGCCAGCCGCACCAATGTGTCAGAAGAAACACCGTACACCTGGCGACCTTGTCAGCGTGCACTGCGCCCGGCCCTCCACAGGTGTCGCTACTGCACGATGAGACAAGGATATCCCTGCCGGCCAAACCCTCCCTACCCCAGACGATGCTAGGCCAATTGTGTGCCGCCACATGGGCCTCCCGGTCGCGGCCGGCTGTGACAGAGCCTGGGCTCGAACCCAGAATCTCTGGTGGCACAGCTAGCACTGTGATGCAGTACCTTAGACCACTGCGCCACCCGGGAGGCCCAGCTCGTCCTAATATTTATGTATTTCTTAACTCTATTCTTTTACTTTTAGGTTTGTGTGTATTTTTGTGAATTGTTAGATATTACTGCACTGTTACGAGCCTGTTAGTTCCCGAGCCTGTTAGTTCTGAGCCTGTTAGTTCCCGAGCCTGTTAGTTCCCGAGCCTGTTAGTTCTGAGCCTGTTAGTTCCCGAGCCTGTTAGTTCCCGAGCCTGTTAGTTCCCGAGCCTGTTAGTTCTGAGACTGTTAGTTCCCGAGCCTGTTAGTTCCCGAGCCTGTTAGTTCCCGAGCCTGTTAGTTCCCGAGCCTGTTAGTTCCCGAGCCTGTTAGTTCCCGAACCTGTTAGTTCCCGAGCCTGTTAGTTCCCGAGCCTGTTAGTTCCCGAGCCTGTTAGTTCCCGAGCCTGTTAGTTCCCGAGCCTGTTAATTCCCGAGCCTGTTAGTTCCCGAGCCTGTTAGTTCCCGAGCCTGTTAGTTCCCGAGCCTGTTAGTTCCCGAGCCTGTTAATTCCCGAGCCTGTTAGTTCCCGAGCCTGTTAGTTCTGAGACTGTTAGTTCCCGAGCCTGTTAGTTCCCGAGCCTGTTAGTTCCCGAGCCTGTTAGTTCCCGAGGCTGTTAGTTCCCGAGGCTGTTAGTTCCCGAGGCTGTTAGTTCCCGAGCCTGTTAGTTCCCGAGCCTGTTAGTTCTGAGCCTGTTAGTTCCCGAGCCTGTTAGTTCCCGAGCCTGTTAGTTCCCGAGCCTGTTAGTTCCCGAGCCTGTTAGTTCCCGAGCCTGTTAGTTCCCGAGCCTGTTAGTTCCCGAGCCTGTTAGTTCCCCAGCCTGTTAGTTCCCCAGCCTGTTAGTTCCCCAGCCTGTTAGTTCCCCAGCCTGTTAGTTCCCGAGCCTGTTAGTTCCCGAGCCTGTTAGTTCCCGAGCCTGTTAGTTCCCGAGCCTGTTAGTTCCCGAGCCTGTTAGTTCCCGAGCCTGTTAGTTCCCGAGCCTGTTAGTTCGCGAGCCTGTTAGTTCCCGAGCCTGTTAGTTCCCGAGCCTGTTAGTTCCCGAGCCTGTTAGTTCCCGAGCCTGTTAGTTCCCGAGCCTGTTAGTTCCCGAGCCTGTTAGTTCCCGAGCCTGTTAGTTCCCGAGCCTGTTAGTTCCCGAGCCTGTTAGTTCCCGAGCCTGTTAGTTCCCGAGCCTGTTAGTTCCCGAGCCTGTTAGTTCCCGAGCCTGTTAGTTCCCGAGCCTGTTAGTTCCCGAGCCTGTTAGTTCCCGAGCCTGTTAGTTCCCGAGCCTGTTAGTTCCCGAGCCTGTTAGTTCCCGAGCCTGTTAGTTCCCGAGCCTGTTAGTTCCCGAGCCTGTTAGTTCCCGAGCCTGTTAGTTCCCGAGCCTGTTAGTTCCCGAGCCTGTTAGTTCCCGAGCCTGTTAGTTCCCGAGCCTGTTAATTCCCGAGCCTGTTAGTTCCCGAGCCTGTTAGTTCCCGAGCCTGTTAGTTCCCGAGCCTGTTAGTTCCCGAGCCTGTTAGTTCCCGAGCCTGTTAGTTCCCGAGCCTGTTAGTTCCCGAGCCTGTTAGTTCCCGAGCCTGTTAGTTCCCGAGCCTGTTAGTTCCCGAGCCTGTTAGTTCCCGAGCCTGTTAGTTCTGAGCCTGTTAGTTCCCGAGCCTGTTAGTTCTGAGCCTGTTAGTTCCCGAGCCTGTTAGTTCCCGAGCCTGTTAGTTCTGAGCCTGTTAGTTCTGAGACTGTTAGTTCCCGAGCCTGTTAGTTCCCGAGCCTGTTAGTTCCCGAGCCTGTTAGTTCCCGAGCCTGTTAGTTCCCGAGCCTGTTAGTTCCCGAGCCTGTTAGTTCCCGAGCCTGTTAGTTCCCGAGCCTGTTAGTTCCCGAGCCTGTTAGTTCCCGAGCCTGTTAGTTCCCGAGCCTGTTAGTTCCCGAGCCTGTTAGTTCTGAGACTGTTAGTTCCCGAGCCTGTTAGTTCCCGAACCTGTTAGTTCCCGAGCCTGTTAGTTCCCGAGCCTGTTAGTTCTGAGACTGTTAGTTCCCGAGCCTGTTAGTTCCCGAGCCTGTTAGTTCCCGAGCCTGTTAGTTCCCGAGCCTGTTAGTTCCCGAGCCTGTTAGTTCCCGAGCCTGTTAGTTCCCGAGCCTGTTAGTTCCCGAGCCTGTTAGTTCCCGAGCCTGTTAGTTCCCGAGCCTGTTAGTTCCCGAGCCTGTTAGTTCCCGAGCCTGTTAGTTCCCGAGCCTGTTAGTTCTGAGCCTGTTAGTTCCCGAGCCTGTTAGTTCCCGAGCCTGTTAGTTCCCGAGCCTGTTAGTTCCCCAGCCTGTTAGTTCCCCAGCCTGTTAGTTCTGAGCCTGTTAGTTCCCGAGCCTGTTAGTTCCCGAGCCTGTTAGTTCCCGAGCCTGTTAGTTCCCGAGCCTGTTAGTTCCCGAGCCTGTTAGTTCCCGAGCCTGTTAGTTCCCGAGCCTGTTAGTTCCCCAGCCTGTTAGTTCTGAGCCTGTTAGTTCCCGAGCCTGTTAGTTCCCGAGCCTGTTAGTTCCCGAGCCTGTTAGTTCCCGAGCCTATTAGTTCTGAGCCTGTTTTCTTCTCCGTCTCACCAGCTGTGTAGACAAGCAGCAGTGTGACTTCAAACAGACGGACGGACACCACATCGTCTGTACCCCTACCCCAGACCCACCCCAGCCGTTCAAATGCACCCTGACAATAAGCTGACCAATCATGGCAAGCAAGTGAGCAGCGACAGCCAATCCCAGCTCTCCAATGTGACCCAGCAGCAGGAGGGGGCCAATAAGGGCCTGGGGGCGGGCAACCCTGGCCTGAAGGCTGTCAGCCAATCGGTGAGTGGCGTTGGGGGGATGATGAAGACGAAGAGAGAGAGAAGTGTGTCCATGGACTCTGGGGAACAGAGAGACACTATCACCCCTGTGCAGGAGCCTGACGCCAAAGGTAGGGTATTACCACACACACACACACACACATACTAACGTCACATTGCAGCTGTAGGCTACCATCGGAAGGCAGAGGAAATTCTGACGCCTGACAGAAAGGTCAGGGCATTTCAGTGTGAGGGGAAAACAAGTTATATAGTGCACACCGAGAGACACACACACACACACACAATACATACACACGCACAAAATCGCACACACATCCCACACGAAACACATGCACACGTTTCCTGCTGTGGGTGGTGTAGGTAGCTAATCTGGTATTTCTGGTGCAGATTTGACCAGAGAGACACAGGAAGTCTAACAGAACAGTGGTCTCTGTAGGGCCTGTCATCTGTCTTTAACAGCAGTAAACTGTTTCCAGAACAGTGGTCTAGGGGCCTGTCATCTGTCTTTACTAGCAGTAAACTGTTTCCAGAACAGTGGTCTAGGGGCCTGTCATCTGTCTTTAACAGCAGTAAACTGTTTCCAGAACAGTGGTCTAGGGGCCTGTCATCTGTCTTTAACAGCAGTAAACTGTTTCCAGAACAGTGGTCTAGGGGCCTGTCATCTGTCTTTAACAGCAGTAAACTGTTTCCAGAACAGTGGTCTAGGGGCCTGCCATCTGTCTTTTAGCAGCAAGGCTAGAACTGGTTGTGGATTTGCATTCTTTGTCCATGCTGTGACTATTTGCATTTGTTTGCCTGTCTATTATTATTTTGTGTGTGTGTGTGTGTGTGTGTGTGTGTGTGTGTGTGTGTGTGTGTGTGTGTGTGTGTGTGTGTGTGTGTGTGTGTGTGTGTGTGTGTGTGTGTGTGTGTGTGTGTGTGTGTGTGTGAGTGACTGCTGATTTGGGGGAGATTGACAGGCAGTAATATGAATTTGTGAAACTGAGTCATCTGGGCTTCCCGTCACACACACACACACACAAAATGCTTAGGGGTGGTTTATAGAGATAGGTGAGGTGCACTGAGAGCAGCTGAGGGATGTGATGTTTATAGAGATAGGTGAGGTGCACTGAGAGCAGCTGAGGGATGGTTTATAGAGATAGGTGAGGTGCACTGAGAGCAGCTGAGGGATGGTTTATAGAGATAGGTGAGGTGGACTGAGAGCAGCTGAGGGATGGTTTATAGAGATAGGTGAGGTGGACTGAGAGCAGCTGAGGGATGGTTTATAGAGATAGGTGAGGTGGACTGAGAGCAGCTGAGGGATGGTTTATAGAGATAGGTGAGGTGGACTGAGAGCAGCTGAGGGATGGTTTATAGAGATAGGTGAGGTGGACTGAGAGCAGCTGAGTGTAGATGAAGAGGAGGAGACGGGGTTAAAGAAGGATTTGAAAGCTTTACGACAGTTGAGACTGGTGGTGTATGTGTCCCATTCAGAGGGTGAATGGGCAAGACAAAAGATTGAAGTGCCGTTGAAAGGGGGCATGGTAGTAGGTGCCAGGGCGCACCGGTTTGAGTCAAGAACTGTAACGCTGCTGGGTTTTTCACGCTCAACAGTTTTCCCTATGAAGAATGGTCCACCACCCAGACAGAGAGAGTGAGAATGATTGGGCGGGTCCTTTGAAGGGAAACCTCCGGTTCTCTCTCTGATCTAATTTCCCTCTAGCTAAATAAACAGAAACGCATTCAAATGAAATGCAAGTCATCTCACCCCCCTCCTCTCGTCCTCCCCACTAATCTACCCCCCTCCTCTCCCCTCCTCAACTCACACCTGAAGAGGGCCAATGATTAAAGAGAATGTAAACCAGCTAACACACACACACACACACACACACACACACACACACACTGCCACCTGACCGTTTACGTAAACCAATGACTGTCAGCTGGGAGCAAAAGTGAATGCATAGGCCAGGCTGAGTCCCTGCTGCTAGACGGGCCAGGCTGAGTCCCTGCTGCTAGACGGGCCAGGCTGAGTCCCTGCTGCTAGACGGGCCAGGCTGAGTCCCTGCTGCTAGGCGGGCCAGGCTGAGTCCCTGCTGCTAGACGGGCCAGGCTGAGTCCCTGCTGCTAGACGGGCCAGGCTGAGTCCCTGCTGCTAGACGGGCCAGGCTGAGTCCCTGCTGCTAGACGGGCCAGGCTGAGTCCCTGCTGCTAGACGGGCCAGGCTGAGTCCCTGCTGCTAGACGGGCCAGGCTGAGTCCCTGCTGCTAGGCGGGCCAGGCTGAGTCCCTGCTGCTAGGCGGGCCAGGCTGAGTCCCTGCTGCTAGACGGGCCAGGCTGAGTCCCTGCTGCTAGACGGGCCAGGCTGAGTCCCTGCTGCTAGACGGGCCAGGCTGAGTCCCTGCTGCTAGACGGGCCAGGCTGAGTCCCTGCTGCTAGACGGGCCAGGCTGAGTCCCTGCTGCTAGACGGGCCAGGCTGAGTCCCTGCTGCTAGACGGGCCAGGCTGAGTCCCTGCTGCTAGACGGGCCAGGCTGAGTCCCTGCTGCTAGACGGGCCAGGCTGAGTCCCTGCTGCTAGACGGGCCAGGCTGAGTCCCTGCTGCTAGACGGGCCAGGCTGAGTCCCTGCTGCTAGACGGGCCAGGCTGAGTCCCTGCTGCTAGACGGGCCAGGCTGAGTCCCTGCTGCTAGGCGGGCCAGGCTGAGTCCCTGCTGCTAGGCGGGCCAGGCTGAGTCCCTGCTGCTAGGCGGGCCAGGCTGAGTCCCTGCTGCTAGACGGGCCAGGCTGAGTCCCTGCTGCTAGACGGGCCAGGCTGAGTCCCTGCTGCTAGACGGGCCAGGCTGAGTCCCTGCTGCTTGGCGGGCCAGGCTGAGTCCCTGCTGCTAGGCGGGCCAGGCTGAGTCCCTGCTGCTAGACGGGCCAGGCTGAGTCCCTGCTGCTAGGCGGGCCAGGCTGAGTCCCTGCTGCTAGGCGGGCCAGGCTGAGTCCCTGCTGCTAGGCGGGCCAGGCTGAGTCCCTGCTGCTAGGCGGGCCAGGCTGAGTCACTGCTGCTAGACGGGTCAGGCTGAGTCCCTGCTGCTAGGCGGGCCAGGCTGAGTCCCTGCTGCTAGGCGGGCCAGGCTGAGTCCCTGCTCCCTCCCTCCCTCCCTCCCTCCCTTCCTTCCTTCCTTCCTTCCTTCCTCTCCTTCCTTCCTTCTTCTAGTTCCTTCTTCTCCTTCCTTTCTCCTCCTTCCTCTGTCCCTCCCTCCCTTCTCTCCTTCCTTCCTCCCTCCCTCTCCTTCCTTCCTTCCTCTCTTCTCCCTCCCGCTGACCTGTAGTCTCATGATGGATGCTGTGTAATAATTAAGCATTATGGCCTGTTATAGTTACACATCCAAAATGTGTGTGTGTGTTGTCCCCTCCCAGTAGAAGGCGTGATGCGCAGTAAACGGCGGTGTGTGTTGGAGAAGAAACAGCCGTACAGTGGAGATGAGTGGTGCTCTGGCCCCGACACTGAAGAGGAGGAGGACAAGCCACACCCTGCTACACACCGTGAGTACACTGCACCCCTCACGGGACACTGAGTAGACTACACCCCTCACGGGACACTGTGAGTAGACTACACCCCTCACGGGACACTGTGAGTAGACTGCACCCCTCACGGGACACTGAGTAGACTACACCCCTCACGGGACACTGTGAGTAGACTACACCCCTCACGGGACACTGTGAGTAGACTGTACCCCTCACGGGACACTGGGAGTAGACTGCACCCCTCACGGGACACTGTGAGTACACTGCACCCCTCACGGGACACTGTGTAGACTGCACCCCTCACGGGACACTGTGAGTAGACTACACCCCTCACGGGACACTGTGAGTAGACTGCACCCCTCACGGGACACTGTGTAGACTACACCCCTCACGGGACACTGTGAGTACACTGCACCCCTCACGGGACACTGTGTAGACTGCACCCCTCGCGGGACACTGTGAGTAGACTACACCCCTCACGGGACACTGTGAGTAGACTACACCCCTCACGGGACACTGTGAGTACACTGCACCCCTCACGGGACACTGTGTAGACTGCACCCCTCACGGGACACTGTGAGTAGACTACACCCCTCACGGGACACTGTGAGTAGACTGCACCCCTCACGGGACACTGTGAGTAGTCTGCACCCCTCACGGGACACTGTGAGTAGACTGCACCCCTCACGGGACACTGTGAGTAGACTGCACCCCTCACGGGACACTGTGAGTAGACTGCACCCCTCACGGGACACTGTGAGTAGACTGCACCCCTCACGGGACACTGTGAGTAGACTGCACCCCTCATGGGACACTGTGTAGACTGCACCCCTCACGGGACACTGTGTAGACTGCACCCCTCACGGGACACTGTGAGTAGACTGCACCCCTCACGGGACACTGTGAGTAGACTGCACCCCTCACGGGACACTGTGAGTACACTGCACCCCTCACGGGACACTGTGAGTAGACTGCACCCCTCACGGGACACTGTGAGTAGACTGCACCCCTCACGGGACACTGTGTAGACTGCACCCCTCACGGGACACTGTGAGTAGACTACACCCCTCACGGGACACTGTGAGTAGACTGCACCCCTCACGGGACACTGTGAGTAGACTGCACCCCTCACGGGACACTGTGAGTAGACTGCACCCCTCACGGGACACTGTGAGTAGACTGCACCCCTCACGGGACACTGTGAGTAGACAGCACCCCTCACGGGACACTGTGAGTAGACTGCACCCCTCACGGGACACTGTGAGTAGACTGCACCCCTCACGGGACACTGTGAGTAGACTGTACCCCTCACGGGACACTGTGAGTAGACTGCACCCCTCACGGGACACTGTGAGTAGACTACACCCCTCACGGGACACTAACCCCCTAGCCCCTACTGAACCCCCTAGCCCCTACTGAACCCCCATAGGCCCACATCTTACTGAGACCCCCTAGCCCCTACTGAACCCCCGTAGGCCCATATCTTACTGAGACCCCCTAGCCCCTACTGAACCCCCATAGGCCCACATCTTACTGAGACCCCCTAGCCCCTACTGAACCCCCATAGGCCCATATCCTACTGAGACCCCCTAGCCCCTACTGAACCCCCTAGCCCCTACTGAACCCCCCCCCCCCAGCCCCTACTGAACCCCCCCTAGCCCCTACTGAACCCCCTAGCCCCTACTGAACCCCCTAACCCTACTGAACCCCCCCCCTAGCCCCTACTGAACCCCCCCCTAGCCCCTACTGAACCCCCCCCTAGCCCCTACTGAACCCCTCCCTAGCCCCTACTGAACCCCCCCCTAGCCCCTACTGAACCCCCCCCTAGCCCCTACTGAACCCCCCCTAGCCCCTACTGAACCCCCTAGCCCCCTAGCCCCTACTGAACCCCCTAACCCTACTGAACCCCCCTGAACCACCCCCCCTAGGCACAACATCTACAGTTTTTCTACCGTACCAATGGCAACATCTACAGTTTTCTACCATACCAATGGCAAATATCAGTCTGTTTCACCATAGTGTTGTAGCTTTTCATGGGTTTTGGCGCCATCTAGTGTTTGAACAACATTATGAACTCACTGATCTGTGTGGGGAGAGGTATTTATGGGTTTTGGCGCCATCTAGTGTTTGAACAACATTATGAACTCACTGATCTGTGTGGGGAGAGGTTTTCATGGGTTTTGGCGCCATCTAGTGTTTGAACAACATTATGAACTCACTGATCTGTGTGGGGCGAGGTTGACGGGGAGAGGTTGATGACAAGGCCTCTCCTTTATAATAGAGACAGTTTGTCAGAAGCGTCTTAAGGCTATGTTTAACGTTAGGACCTTTGTAGGAACATTGTTACATCGCCGAGCTGTTTCCCCAAACCATTAAGGAAGTTACTCATTAGTAAACGACTGTCCCAGACCACTCGGTAGAGCAGCAGAGTATCTCTTAACTCAGTTTGCACTTTTACATTTATTTGTATTTTTTTTATTTCACCTTTATTTAACCAGGTAGACCAGATCACCTTTATTTAACCAGGTAGACCAGATCACCTTTATTTAACCAGGTAGACCAGATCACCTTTATTTAACCAGGTAGACCAGATCACCTTTATTTAACCAGGTAGACCAGATCACCTTTATTTAACCAGGTAGGCCAGATCACCTTTATTTAACCAGGTAGGCCAGATCACCTTTATTTAACCAGGTAGGCCAGATCACCTTTATTTAACCAGGTAGACCAGATCACCTTTATTTAACCAGGTAGACCAGATCACCTTTATTTAACCAGGTAGGCCAGATCACCTTTATTTAACCAGGTAGGCCAGATCACCTTTATTTAACCAGGGAGGCCAGATCACATTTATTTAACCAGGTAGGCCAGATCACCTTTATTTAACCAGGTAGACCAGATCACCTTTATTTAACCAGGTAGACCAGATCACCTTTATTTAACCAGGTAGGCCAGATCACCTTTATTTAACCAGGTAGGCCAGATCATCTTTATTTAACCAGGTAGACCAGATCACCTTTATTTAACCAGGTAGACCAGATCACCTTTATTTAACCAGGTAGACCAGATCACCTTTATTTAACCAGGTAGACCAGATCACCTTTATTTAACCAGGTAGACCAGATCACCTTTATTTAACCAGGTAGACCAGATCACCTTTATTTAACCAGGTAGACCAGATCACCTTTATTTAACCAGGTAGACCAGATCACCTTTATTTAACCAGGTAGACCAGATCACCTTTATTTAACCAGGTAGACCAGATCACCTTTATTTAACCAGGTAGGCCAGATCACCTTTATTTAACCAGGTAGACCAGATCACCTTTATTTAACCAGGTAGACCAGATCACCTTTATTTAACCAGGTAGACCAGATCACCTTTATTTAACCAGTTAGGCCAGATCACCTTTATTTAACCAGGTAGACCAGATCACCTTTATTTAACCAGGTAGACCAGATCACCTTTATTTAACCAGGTAGGCCAGATCACCTTTATTTAACCAGGTAGACCAGATCACCTTTATTTAACCAGGTAGACCAGATCACCTTTATTTAACCAGGTAGACCAGATCACCTTTATTTAACCAGGTAGACCAGATCACCTTTATTTAACCAGGTAGGCCAGATCACCTTTATTTAACCAGGTAGACCAGATCACCTTTATTTAACCAGGTAGACCAGATCACCTTTATTTAACCAGGTAGACCAGATCACCTTTATTTAACCAGGTAGGCCAGATCACCTTTATTTAACCAGGTAGACCAGATCACCTTTATTTAACCAGGTAGACCAGATCACCTTTATTTAACCAGGTAGACCAGATCACCTTTATTTAACCAGGTATGCCAGATCACCTTTATTTAACCAGGTAGACCAGATCACCTTTATTTAACCAGGTAGACCAGATCACCTTTATTTAACCAGGTAGACCAGATCACCTTTATTTAACCAGGTAGACGCCAGATCACCTTTATTTAACCAGGTAGACCAGATCACCTTTATTTAACCAGGTAGACCAGATCACCTTTATTTAACCAGGTAGACCAGATCACCTTTATTTAACCAGGTAGACCAGATCACCTTTATTTAACCAGGTAGACCAAAATCTGTTTAATCTAATCTATTTATCTAATCTATTTATCTAATCTATTTATCTAATCTATTTATCTATTAATAATGTTTGGAAAGGCGGGGAATACACACGTTAATATACAATACAAAAATAAAATCCTCCCAAATCGTTCAGTGATGATGCAAATCCCTACGTGGAAGAGTTGTTTGGTACCGAATTAAGACACAAAGAACGCAGGTAAGGATGCAGGTGATCTCAGAGCATGAAGTTGTATAGAGATCTCTAGTGCACGAAAGCCTGTATTACATGGGCAGCACCATTTTAAAGACATTGGGATCTCTACACGTCTCTATAGCTCAGAGGCACCTGTAATTAAAGGAGCAGTTCGTTTTTTTTTTGTGCCTTTTCTACAATGTCGTTAGATGCTTTTTTCCGCCTTCCGCGAAGATCTCCACTAAACACAAAATCAAGACTTTTATCTGTCTTTCTGTGACCGCCAATAACTTCAGAATGAATGTGACACTGACTACAAATACAAAGAGGCATTATACATAATTCTTTACATAACACATCTTTACACAATACACCATCTTTACACAATACACCATCTTTACACAATACACCATCTTTACATAATACACCATCTTTACATAATTCACCATCTTTACACAATACACCATCTTTACACAATACACCATCTTTACATAATACACAATCTTTACACAATACACCATCTTTACACAATACACCATCTTTACACAATACACCATCTTTACATAATTCACCATCTTTACATAATTCACCATCTTTACATAATTCACCATCTTTACATAACACATCTTTACACAATACACCATCTTTACACAATACACCATATTTACACAATACACCATCTTTACACAATACACCATCTTTACATAATTCACCATCTTTACACAATACACCATCTTTACATAATTCACCATCTTTACATAATTCACCATCTTTACATAATTCACCATCTTTACATAACACATCTTTACACAATACACCATCTTTACACGATACGCCATCTTTACACAATGCACCATCTTTACGCAATACACCATCTTTACGCAATACACCATCTTTACATAATTCACCATCTTTACATAACACATCTTTACACAATACACCATCTTTACATAATTCACCATCTTTACACAATACACCATCTTTACACAATACACTATCTTTACATAATTCACCATCTTTACATAATTCACCATCTTTACACAATACACCATCTTTACACAATACGCCATCTTTACACAATACGCCATCTTTACATAATTCACCATCTTTACATAACACATCTTTACATAATTCACCATCTTTACACAATTCACCATCTTTACACGATACGCCATCTTTACACGATACGCCATCTTTACACAATACGCCATCTTTACACAATACGCCATCTTTACGTAACACATCTTTACACAATACGCCATCTTTACACAATACGCCATCTTTACGCAATACGCCATCTACGCAATACGGCATCTTTACACAATACGCCATCTTTACGCAATACGCCGTCTTTACGTAACACAACTTTACACAATACACCATCTTTACGCAATACGCCATTTTTACACAATACGCCATCTTTACGTAACACATCTTTACACAATACGCCGTCTTTACGTAACACATCTTTACACAATACACCATCTTTACTCAATACGCCATCTTTACACAATACGCCATCTTTACGCAATACGCCATCTTCACGTAACACATCTTTACACAATACGCCATATTTACAAAAGACGCCATCTTTACGCAACACATATTTACACAATACGCCATCTTTACACAATATGCCATCTTTACACAATACGCCATCTTTACGTAACACATCTTTACACAATACTCCATCTTTACACAATACGCCATCTTTACACAATACGCCATCTTTACGTAACACATCTTTACGTAATACGCCGTCTTTACGCAATACGCCGTCTTTACGCAATACGCCATATTTACGCAATACGCTGTCTTTACTCAATACGCCGTCTTTACGCAATACGCCGTCTTTACGCAATACGCCATCTTTACATAATACATCTTTACGCAATACGCCATCTTTACGCAATTCGCCGTCTTTACATAATACATCTGTACGCAATACGCCGTCTTTACATAATACATCTTTACGCAATACGCCGTCTTTACATAATACATCTTTACGCAATACGCCATCTTTACATAATACACCTTTACGCAATACGCCATCTTTACGCAATACGCCATCTTTACATAATACATCTTTACGCAATACGCCATCTTTACATAATACATCTTTACGCAATATGCCATCTTTACATAATACATCTTTACGCAATACGCCATCTTTACGCAATACGCCGTCTTTACGCAATACGCCATCTTTACGCAATACGCCATCTTTACATAATACATCTTTACGCAATACGCCATCTTTACGCAATACGCCATCTTTACGCAATACGCTGTCTTTACGTAACACATCTTTACATAATTGACCATCTTTACGCAATACGCCATCTTTACGTAACACATCTTTACATAATTGACCATCTTTACGCAATACGCCGTCTTTAAATAATACATCTTTACGCAATACGCCATCTTTACATAATACATCTTTACATAATACATCTTCACGTAACACATCTTTACATAATTGACAATCTTTACGCAATACGCCATCTTTACATAATACATCTTTACGCAATACGCCATCTTTACATAATACATCTTTACATAATACATCTTTACGCAATACGCCGTCTTTACATAATACATCTTTACGCAATATGCCATCTTTACATAATACATCTTTACATAATACATCTTTACGTAACACATCTTTACATAATTGACAATCTTTACGCAATACGCCATCTTTACATAATACATCTTTACATAATACATCTTTACGCAATACGCCGTCTTTACATAATACATCTTTACGCAATATGCCATCTTTACATAATACATCTTTACATAATACATCTTTACGTAACACATCTTTACATAATTGACAATCTTTACGCAATACGCCATCTTTACATAATACATCTTTACGCAATACGCCGTCTTTACATAATACATCTTTACGCAATATGCCATCTTTACATAATACATCTTTACATAATACATCTTTACATAATACATCTTTACGTAACACATCTTTACATAATTGACAATCTTTACGCAATACGCCATCTTTACATAATACATCTTTACGCAATACGCCATCTTTACATAATACATCTTTACATAATACATCTTTACGCAATACGCCGTCTTTACATAATACATCTTTACGCAATATGCCATCTTTACATAATACATCTTTACGCAATACGCCGTCTTTACATAACACATCTTTACATAATACTCCATCTTTACACAATACGCCATCTTTACACAATACGCCATCTTTACACAATACGCCATCTTTACGTAACACATCTTTACGTAATACGCCGTCTTTACGCAATACGCCGTCTTTACGCAATACGCCATATTTACGCAATACGCTGTCTTTACTCAATACGCCGTCTTTACGCAATACGCCGTCTTTACGCAATACGCCATCTTTACATAATACATCTTTACGCAATACGCCATCTTTACGCAATTCGCCGTCTTTACATAATACATCTGTACGCAATACGCCGTCTTTACATAATACATCTTTACGCAATACGCCGTCTTTACATAATACATCTTTACGCAATACGCCATCTTTACATAATACACCTTTACGCAATACGCCATCTTTACGCAATACGCCATCTTTACATAATACATCTTTACGCAATACGCCATCTTTACATAATACATCTTTACGCAATATGCCATCTTTACATAATACATCTTTACGCAATACGCCATCTTTACGCAATACGCCGTCTTTACGCAATACGCCATCTTTACGCAATACGCCATCTTTACATAATACATCTTTACGCAATACGCCATCTTTACGCAATACGCCATCTTTACGCAATACGCTGTCTTTACGTAACACATCTTTACATAATTGACCATCTTTACGCAATACGCCATCTTTACGTAACACATCTTTACATAATTGACCATCTTTACGCAATACGCCGTCTTTAAATAATACATCTTTACGCAATACGCCATCTTTACATAATACATCTTTACATAATACATCTTCACGTAACACATCTTTACATAATTGACAATCTTTACGCAATACGCCATCTTTACATAATACATCTTTACGCAATACGCCATCTTTACATAATACATCTTTACATAATACATCTTTACGCAATACGCCGTCTTTACATAATACATCTTTACGCAATATGCCATCTTTACATAATACATCTTTACATAATACATCTTTACGTAACACATCTTTACATAATTGACAATCTTTACGCAATACGCCATCTTTACATAATACATCTTTACGCAATACGCCATCTTTACATAATACATCTTTACATAATACATCTTTACGCAATACGCCGTCTTTACATAATACATCTTTACGCAATATGCCATCTTTACATAATACATCTTTACATAATACATCTTTACGTAACACATCTTTACATAATTGACAATCTTTACGCAATACGCCATCTTTACATAATACATCTTTACGCAATACGCCGTCTTTACATAATACATCTTTACGCAATATGCCATCTTTACATAATACATCTTTACATAATACATCTTTACATAATACATCTTTACGTAACACATCTTTACATAATTGACAATCTTTACGCAATACGCCATCTTTACATAATACATCTTTACGCAATACGCCATCTTTACATAATACATCTTTACGCAATACGCCATCTTTACATAATACATCTTTACATAATACATCTTTACGCAATACGCCGTCTTTACATAATACATCTTTACGCAATACGCCATCTTTACATAATACATCTTTACATAATACATCTTTACGTAACACATCTTTACATAATTTTCTTGACCATCACAGGCTACACAGACCTATATATTGGAATTATATTTTAGTCCATTTTATTTTATTTCAATTGAGTTTAACTATTTGTACGCTTCTGTCTGTAATTGTTGCGTCGATATATTTAATGATGTGTAACGTGCTCAATGATGTGCCAAATTTTTATTTAAGTGCATTATTTTAGGGTAAGCATTAGATTAAGCCATGCAGTGCATTTAGAAAGTATTCAACCCCCTTGACCTTTTCCACATTTTGTTGCGTTAGTCTTATTCTAAAACGGAATAAATAAAAACATTTGCCTCCTCAATCTTCACACAATACCCCATAATGACAAAGCAAAAACGGGTTTTAAGAAATTTTAGGAAATGTATAAAAAAATTAAAAACATACCTTATGCTAATTACTGTAGTTGATGACAACGCTCCCAGATCCGGGTAAAGCTGAATACATAGGATCAGAACCCTTACAGCTGAAAACATAGGATCAGAACCCTGAAAGCTGAATACATAGGATCAGAACCCATAAAGAGGAATACTGTGCATTCAGAAAGTATTCAGACCCCTTGACTTTCTCCACATTTTGTATTACATTTTTTTAAAAAAAATACCTTATTTACATAAGTTTTCAGACCTTTTGCTATGAAACATGAAAAGGAGCTCAGGTGCTTCCTGTTTCCATTGATCATCCTTGAGATGTTTCTACAACTTGATTGGAGTCCATCTGTGGTATATGCAATTGATTGGACATGATTTGGAAAGGCACACACACCTGTCTATATCAGGTCCCGCAGTTGACAGTGCATGTCAGCATGCAGTGTTACAGTGACCTTTATCGTTCTTAAATGGAAGAAGTTTGGAACAACCTAGACTCCTCCTAGAGCTGGCAGCCCGCCCAAACTGAGAAATTGGGAGGAGAAGGGCCTAGGTCAGGGAGGTGACCAAGAACCTGCATAAATGACTACAGACCCGTAGCACTCACGTCTGTAGCCATGAAGAGCTTTGAAAGGCTGGTAATGGCTCACATCAACACCATCATCCCAGAAACCCTAGACCCACTCCAATTTGCATAACACCCAAACAGATCCACAGATGATGCAATCTCTATATCACTCCACACTGCCCTTTCCCACCTCGACAAAAGGAACACCTATGTGAGAATGCTATTCATTGACTACAGCTCAGCGTTCAACACCATAGTGCCCTCAAAGCTCATCAATACGCTAAGGATCCTGGGACTAAACACCTCCCTCTGCAACTGGATCCTGGACTGCCTGACGGGCCGCCCCCATGTGGTAAGGGTAGGTAACAAAACATCCGCCACGCTGATCCTCAACACGGGGGCTCCACAGGGGTGCGTGCTCAGTCCCCTCCTGTACTCCCTGTTCACTCATGACTGCACGGCCAGGCACGACTCCAACACCATCATTAAGTTTGCAGATGACACAACAGTGGTAGGCCCGATCACAGACAACGATGAGACAGCCAACAGGGAGAAGGTCAGAGACCTGGCCGTGTGGTGCCAGGACAACAACCTCTCCCTCAATGTGATCAAGACAAAGGAGATGATTATGGGCTACAGGAAAAAGAGGGTCGAGCACTCCCCCATTCTCATTGACTGGGCTGTAGTGGAGCAGGTTGAGAGCTTCAGGTTCCTTGGTGTCCACATCACTAAAAAACTGGTTGCATCACTGCCTGGTATGGCAACTGCTCGGCTTCCGACCGCAAGGCACTACAGAGAGTAGTGTGAACGAGGGTCCTGCCATCCAGGCCCTAAAAATTGCCAGACTCCAGCCACCCTAGTCATAGACTGTTCTCTCTCCTACCGCACGGCAAGCGGGACTGGAGCGCCAAGTCTAGGTCCAAGAGGCTTCTAAACAGCTTCTACCCCCAAGACATAAGACTCCTGAACAGCTAATCAAATGGCTACCCAGAATATTTTCACTTCCCCTCTCCACACCGCTGCCACTCTCTGTTGTCATCTATGCATAGTCACTTTAATAACTCTACCTACATGTACATACTACCTGAACTAACCGGTGCCCCTCCACATTGACTCTGTAACAGTACCCCCTGTATATAGCCTCCACATTGACTCTGAACCGGTAGCCCCTGTAAATAGCCTCCACATTGACTCAGTACCCCCTGTATATAGCCTCCACATTGACTCTCTACCGTAATACCCTGTATATAGCCTCCACATTGACTCTGTACCGTAATACCCTGTATATAGCCTCCACATTGACTCTGTACCGGTACCCCCTGTATATAGCCTCCACATTGACTCTGTACCGGTACCCCCTGTACAGTGCCTTGCGAAAGTATTCGGCCCCCTTGAACTTTGCGAACTTTTGCCTCATTTCAGGCTTCAAACATCAAGACATAAAACTGTATTTTTTTGTGAAGAATCAACAACAAGTGGGACACAATCATGAAGTGGAACGACATTTATTGGATATTTCAAACTTTTTTAACAAATCAAAAACTGAAAGATTGGGCGTGCAAAGTTATTCAGCCCCTTTACTTTCAGTGCAGCAAACTCTCTCCAGAAGTTCAGTGAGGATCTCTGAATGATCCAATGTTGACCTAAATGACTAATGATGATAAATACAATCCACCTGTGTGTAATCAAGTCTCCGTATAAATGCACCTGCACTGTGATAGTCTCAGAGGTCCGTTAAAAGCGCAGAGAGCATCATGAAGAACAAGGAACACACCAATGTCGTTCCACTTCATGATTGTGTCCCACTTGTTGTTGATTCTTCACAAAAAATACAGTTTTATATCTTTATGTTTGAAGCCTGAAATGTGGCAAAAGGTCGCAAAGTTCAAGGGGGCCGAATACTTTCGCAAGGCACTGTATATAGCCTCCACATTGACTTTGTACCGGTACCCCCTGTATATAGCCTCTACATTGACTCTGTACCGGTACCCCCTGTATATGGCCTCCACATTGACTCTGTACCGTAATACCCTGTATATAGCCTCCACATTGACTCTGTTCCGGTACCCCCTGTATATAGCCTCTACATTGACTCTGTACCGGTACCCCCTGTATATGGCCTCCACATTGACTCTGTACCGTAATACCCTGTATATAGCCTCCACATTGACTCTGTACCGGTACCCCCTGTATATAGCCTCCACATTGACTCTGTACCGGTACCCCCTGTATATAGCCTCCACATTGACTCTGTACCAGTACACCCTGTATATAGCCTCTACATTGACTCTGTACCGTAATACCCTGTATATAGCCTCCACATTGACTCTGTACTGGTACCCCCTGTATATAGCCTCCACATTGACTCTGTACCGTAATACCCTGTCTATAGCCTCCACATTGACTCTGTACCGATACCCCCTGTATATAGCCTCCACATTGACTCTGTACCGGTACCCCCTGTATATGGCCTCCACATTGACTCTGTAACGGTACCCCCTGTATATAGCCTCCACATTGACTCTGTACCGTAACACCCTGTATATAGCCTCCACATTGACTCTGTACCGGTACCCCCTGTATATAGCCTCCACATTGACTCTGTACTGGTACCCCCTGTATATAGCCTCCACATTGACTCTGTACTGTAACTCCCTGTATATAGCCTCCACATTGACTCTGTACCGGTACACCCTGTATATAGCCTCTACATTGACTCTGTACCGTAACACCCTGTATATAGCCTCCACATTGACTCTATACCGTAATACCCTGTATATAGCCTCCACATTGACTCTGTACCGTAATACCCTGTATATAGCCTCCACATTGACTCTGTACCGGTACACCCTGTATATAGCCTCTACATTGACTCTGTACCGTAACACCCTGTATAAAGCCTCCACATTGACTCTATACCGTAATACCCTGTATACAGCCTCCACATTGACTCTATACCGTAATACCTTGTATATAGCCTCCACATTGACTCTGTACCGGTACCCCCTGTATACAGCCTCCACATTGACTCTATACCGTAATACCCTGTATATAGCCTCCACATTGACTCTGTACCGTAACACCCTGTATATAGCCTCCACATTGACTCTGTACCGTAATACCCTGTCTATAGCCTCCACATTGACTCTGTACCGGTACCCCCTGTATATAGCCTCCACATTGACTCTGTACCGGTACCCCCTGTATATAGCCTCCACATTGACTCTGTACTGGTACCCCCTGTATATAGCCTCCACATTGACTCTGTACTGTAACTCCCTGTATATAGCCTCCACATTGACTCTGTACCGTAACACCCTGTATATAGCCTCCACATTGACTCTATACCGTAATACCCTGTATACAGCCTCCACATTGACTCTATACCGTAGTACCTTGTATATAGCCTCCACATTGACTCTGTACCGGTACCCCCTGTATACAGCCTCCACATTGACTCTATACCGTAATACCCTGTATATAGCCTCCACATTGACTCTGTACTGGTACTCCCTGTATATAGCCTCCACATTGACTCGGTACTGTAACTCCCTGTATATAGCCTCCACATTGACTCTTTACCGGTACCCCCTGTATATAGCCTCCACATTGACTCTGTACCGGTACCCCCTGTATATAGCCTCCACATTGACTCTGTACCAGTACCCCCTGTATATAGCCTCCACATTGACTCTGTACCGTAATACCCTGTATATAGCCTCCACATTGACTCTGTACCGGTACCCCCTGTATATAGCCTCCACATTGACTCTGTACCGGTACCAAATGTATATAGACTCCACATTGACTCTGTACCGATACCCCCTGTATATAGCCTCCACATTGACTCTGTACCGGTACCCCCTGTATATAGCCTCCACATTGACTCTGTACCGGTACCACATGTATATAGCCTCCACATTGACTCTGTACCGGTACCAAATGTATATAGACTCCACATTGACTCTGTACCGGTACCCCCTGTATATAGCCTCCACATTGACTCTGTACCGGTACCCCCTGTATATAGCCTCCACATTGACTCTGTACCTGTACCCCCTGTATATAGCCTCCACATTGACTCTGTACCGGTACCCCCTGTATATAGCCTCCACATTGACTCTGTACCGGTACCCCCTGTATATAGTCTCCACATTGACTGTACCAGTACCCCCTGTACATAGCCTCCACATTGACTCTATACTGTAACTCCCTGTATATAGCCTCCACATTGACTCTGTACCGGTACCCCCTGTATATAGACTCCACATTGACTCTGTACCGGTACCCCCTGTATATAGCCTCCACATTGACTCTGTACCGGTACCCCCTGTATATAGCCTCCACATTGACTCTGTACCGATACACCCTGTATATAGCCTCCACATTGACTCTGT
The DNA here is from genome assembly GCF_013265735.2 of Oncorhynchus mykiss. Classification (NCBI taxonomy): domain Eukaryota; kingdom Metazoa; phylum Chordata; class Actinopteri; order Salmoniformes; family Salmonidae; genus Oncorhynchus; species Oncorhynchus mykiss. Next base: position 43,367,183 of record NC_048588.1, read on the forward strand.
ACCGGTACCCCCTGTATATAGCCTCCACATTGACTCTGTACCGGTACCCCCTGTATATAGCCTCCACATTGACTCTGTACCGGTACCCCCTGTATATAGCCTCCACATTGACTCTGTACCGTAATACCCTGTATATAGCCTCCACATTGATTCTGTACCGGTACCCCCTGTATATAGCCTCCACATTGACTCTGTACCGGTACCCCCTGTATATAGCCTCCACATTGACTCTGTACCGGTACCCCCTGTATATAGCCTCCACATTGACTCTGTACCGTAATACCCTGTATATAGCCTCCACATTGACTCTGTACCGGTACCCCCTGTATATAGCCTCCACATTGACTCTGTACCGGTACCCCCTGTATATAGCCTCCACATTGACTCTGTACCTGTACCCCCTGTATATAGCCTCCACATTGACTCTGTACCGGTACACCCTGTATATAGCCTCCACATTGACTTTGTACCGTAATACCCTGTATATAGCCTCCACATTGACTCTGTACCTGTACCCCCTGTATATAGCCTCCACATTGACTCTGTACCGGTACCCCCTGTATATAGCCTCCACATTGACTCTGTACCGGTACCCCCTGTATATAGCCTCCACATTGACTCTGTACCTGTACCCCCTGTATATAGCCTCCACATTGACTCTGTACCGGTACACCCTGTATATAGCCTCCACATTGACTTTGTACCGTAATACCCTGTATATAGCCTCCACATTGACTCTGTACCGGTACACCCTGTATATAGCCTCCACATTGACTCTGTACCGGTACACCCTGTATATAGCCTCCACATTGACTTTGTACCGTAACACCCTGTATATAGCCTCCACATTGACTCTGTACCGTAACACCCTGTATATAGCCTCCACATTGACTCTGTACCGGTACCCCCTGTATATAGCCTCCACATTGACTCTGTACCTGTACCCCCTGTATATAGCCTCCACATTGACTCTGTACCGTAACACCCTGTATATAGCCTCCACATTGACTCTGTACCGGTACCCCCTGTATATAGCCTCCACATTGACTCTGTACCGTAACACCCTGTATATAGCCTCCACATTGACTCTATACCGTAATACCCTGTATACAGCCTCCACATTGACTCTATACCGTAGTACCTTGTATATAGCCTCCACATTGACTCTGTACCGGTACCCCCTGTATACAGCCTCCACATTGACTCTATACCGTAATACCCTGTATATAGCCTCCACATTGACTCTGTACCTGTACCCCCTGTATATAGCCTCCACATTGACTCTGTACCGGTACCCCCTGTATATAGCCTCCACATTGACTCTGTACCGGTACCCCCTGTATATAGCCTCCACATTGACTCTGTACCGGTGCCCCCTGTATATAGCCTTCACATTGACTCTGTACCGTAACACCCTGTATATAGCCTCCACATTGACTCTGTACCGTAATACCCTGTCTATAGCCTCCACATTGACTCTGTACCGATACCCCCTGTATATAGCCTCCACATTGACTCTGTACTGTAACTCCCTGTATATAGCCTCCACATTGACTCTGTACCGTAACACCCTGTATATAGCCTCCACATTGACTCTATACCGTAATACCCTGTATACAGCCTCCACATTGACTCTATACCGTAATACCTTGTATATAGCCTCCACATTGACTCTGTACCGGTACCCCCTGTATACAGCCTCCACATTGACTCTATACCGTAATACCCTGTATATAGCCTCCACATTGACTCTGTACTGGTACCCCCTGTATATAGCCTCCACATTGACTCTGTACCGTAATACCCTGTCTATAGCCTCCACATTGACTCTGTACCGATACCCCCTGTATATAGCCTCCACATTGACTCTGTACCGTAATACCCTGTATATAGCCTCCACATTGACTCTGTACCGGTACCCCCTGTATATAGCCTCCACATTGACTCTGTACCGGTACCAAATGTATATAGACTCCACATTGACTCTGTACCGGTACCCCCTGTATATAGCCTCCACATTGACTCTGTACCGGTACCCCCTGTATATAGCCTCCACATTGACTCTGTACCGGTACCACATGTATATAGCCTCCACATTGACTCTGTACCGGTACCAAATGTATATAGACTCCACATTGACTCTGTACCCGTACCCCCTGTATATAGCCTCCACATTGACTCTGTACCGGTACCCCCTGTATATAGCCTCCACATTGACTCTGTACCTGTACCCCCTGTATATAGCCTCCACATTGACTCTGCACCGGTACCCCCTGTATATAGCCTCCACATTGACTCTGTACCGGTACCCCCTGTATATAGTCTCCACATTGACTGTACCAGTACCCCCTGTACATAGCCTCCACATTGACTCTATACTGTAACTCCCTGTATATAGCCTCCACATTGACTCTGTACCGGTACCCCCTGTATATAGACTCCACATTGACTCTGTACCGGTACCCCCTGTATATAGCCTCCACATTGACTCTGTACCGGTACCCCCTGTATATAGCCTCCACATTGACTCTGTACCGATACACCCTGTATATAGCCTCCACATTGACTCTGTACCGGTACCCCCTGTATATAGCCTCCACATTGACTCTGTACCGGTACCCCCTGTATATAGCCTCCACATTGACTCTGTACCGGTACCCCCTGTATATAGCCTCCACATTGACTCTGTACCTGTACCCCCTGTATATAGCCTCCACATTGACTCTGTACCGTAACACCCTGTATATAGCCTCCACATTGACTCTGTACCTGTACCCCCTGTATATAGCCTCCACATTGACTCTGTACCTGTACCCCCTGTATATAGCCTCCACATTGACTCTGTACCGGTACCCCCTTGTATATAGCCTCCACATTGACTCTGCACCTGTACCCCCTGTATATAGCCTCCACATTGACTCTGTACCGGTACCCCCTTGTATATAGCCTCCACATTGACTCTGCACCTGTACCCCCTGTATATAGCCTCCACATTGACTCTGTACCTGTACCCCCTGTATATAGCCTCCACATTGACTCTGTACCGTAACACCCTGTATATAGCCTCCACATTGACTCTGTACCGATACCCCCTGTATATAGCCTCCACATTGACTCTGTACTGTAACTCCCTGTATATAGCCTCCACATTGACTCTGTACCGTAACACCCTGTATATAGCCTCCACATTGACTCTATACCGTAATACCCTGTATACAGCCTCCACATTGACTCTATACCGTAATACCTTGTATATAGCCTCCACATTGACTCTGTACCGGTACCCCCTGTATACAGCCTCCACATTGACTCTGTACCGGTACCCCCTGTATACAGCCTCCACATTGACTCTGTACCGTAACACCCTGTATATAGCCTCCACATTGACTCTGTACCGTAATACCCTGTATATAGCCTCCACATTGACTCTGTACCGATACCCCCTGTATATAGCCTCCACATTGACTCTGTACCGTAATACCCTGTATATAGCCTCCACATTGACTCTGTACCGGTACCCCCTGTATATAGCCTCCACATTGACTCTGTACCGGTACCAAATGTATATAGACTCCACATTGACTCTGTACCGGTACCCCCTGTATATAGCCTCCACATTGACTCTGTACCGGTACCCCCTGTATATAGCCTCCACATTGACTCTGTACCGGTACCACATGTATATAGCCTCCACATTGACTCTGTACCGGTACCAAATGTATATAGACTCCACATTGACTCTGTACCGGTACCCCCTGTATATAGCCTTCACATTGACTCTGTACCGGTACCCCCTGTATATAGCCTCCACATTGACTCTGTACCGTAACACCCTGTATATAGCCTCCACATTGACTCTGTACCGGTACCCCCTGTATATAGCCTCCACATTGACTCTGTACTGGTACCCCCTGTATATAGCCTCCACATTGACTCTGTACTGTAACTCCCTGTATATAGCCTCCACATTGACTCTGTACCGGTACACCCTGTATATAGCCTCTACATTGACTCTGTACCGTAACACCCTGTATATAGCCTCCACATTGACTCTATACCGTAATACCCTGTATATAGCCTCCACATTGACTCTGTACCGTAATACCCTGTATATAGCCTCCACATTGACTCTGTACCGGTACACCCTGTATATAGCCTCTACATTGACTCTGTACCGTAACACCCTGTATAAAGCCTCCACATTGACTCTATACCGTAATACCCTGTATACAGCCTCCACATTGACTCTATACCGTAATACCTTGTATATAGCCTCCACATTGACTCTGTACCGGTACCCCCTGTATACAGCCTCCACATTGACTCTATACCGTAATACCCTGTATATAGCCTCCACATTGACTCTGTACCGTAACACCCTGTATATAGCCTCCACATTGACTCTGTACCGTAATACCCTGTCTATAGCCTCCACATTGACTCTGTACCGGTACCCCCTGTATATAGCCTCCACATTGACTCTGTACCGGTACCCCCTGTATATAGCCTCCACATTGACTCTGTACTGGTACCCCCTGTATATAGCCTCCACATTGACTCTGTACTGTAACTCCCTGTATATAGCCTCCACATTGACTCTGTACCGTAACACCCTGTATATAGCCTCCACATTGACTCTATACCGTAATACCCTGTATACAGCCTCCACATTGACTCTATACCGTAGTACCTTGTATATAGCCTCCACATTGACTCTGTACCGGTACCCCCTGTATACAGCCTCCACATTGACTCTATACCGTAATACCCTGTATATAGCCTCCACATTGACTCTGTACTGGTACTCCCTGTATATAGCCTCCACATTGACTCGGTACTGTAACTCCCTGTATATAGCCTCCACATTGACTCTTTACCGGTACCCCCTGTATATAGCCTCCACATTGACTCTGTACCGGTACCCCCTGTATATAGCCTCCACATTGACTCTGTACCAGTACCCCCTGTATATAGCCTCCACATTGACTCTGTACCGTAATACCCTGTATATAGCCTCCACATTGACTCTGTACCGGTACCCCCTGTATATAGCCTCCACATTGACTCTGTACCGGTACCAAATGTATATAGACTCCACATTGACTCTGTACCGATACCCCCTGTATATAGCCTCCACATTGACTCTGTACCGGTACCCCCTGTATATAGCCTCCACATTGACTCTGTACCGGTACCACATGTATATAGCCTCCACATTGACTCTGTACCGGTACCAAATGTATATAGACTCCACATTGACTCTGTACCGGTACCCCCTGTATATAGCCTCCACATTGACTCTGTACCGGTACCCCCTGTATATAGCCTCCACATTGACTCTGTACCTGTACCCCCTGTATATAGCCTCCACATTGACTCTGTACCGGTACCCCCTGTATATAGCCTCCACATTGACTCTGTACCGGTACCCCCTGTATATAGTCTCCACATTGACTGTACCAGTACCCCCTGTACATAGCCTCCACATTGACTCTATACTGTAACTCCCTGTATATAGCCTCCACATTGACTCTGTACCGGTACCCCCTGTATATAGCCTCCACATTGACTCTGTACCGATACACCCTGTATATAGCCTCCACATTGACTCTGTACCGGTACCCCCTGTATATAGCCTCCACATTGACTCTGTACCGGTACCCCCTGTATATAGCCTCCACATTGACTCTGTACCGGTACCCCCTGTATATAGCCTCCACATTGACTCTGTACCGTAATACCCTGTATATAGCCTCCACATTGATTCTGTACCGGTACCCCCTGTATATAGCCTCCACATTGACTCTGTACCGGTACCCCCTGTATATAGCCTCCACATTGACTCTGTACCGGTACCCCCTGTATATAGCCTCCACATTGACTCTGTACCGTAATACCCTGTATATAGCCTCCACATTGACTCTGTACCGGTACCCCCTGTATATAGCCTCCACATTGACTCTGTACCGGTACCCCCTGTATATAGCCTCCACATTGACTCTGTACCTGTACCCCCTGTATATAGCCTCCACATTGACTCTGTACCGGTACACCCTGTATATAGCCTCCACATTGACTTTGTACCGTAATACCCTGTATATAGCCTCCACATTGACTCTGTACCTGTACCCCCTGTATATAGCCTCCACATTGACTCTGTACCGGTACCCCCTGTATATAGCCTCCACATTGACTCTGTACCGGTACCCCCTGTATATAGCCTCCACATTGACTCTGTACCTGTACCCCCTGTATATAGCCTCCACATTGACTCTGTACCGGTACACCCTGTATATAGCCTCCACATTGACTTTGTACCGGTACACCCTGTATATAGCCTCCACATTGACTTTGTACCGTAACACCCTGTATATAGCCTCCACATTGACTCTGTACCGTAACACCCTGTATATAGCCTCCACATTGACTCTGTACCGGTACCCCCTGTATATAGCCTCCACATTGACTCTGTACCTGTACCCCCTGTATATAGCCTCCACATTGACTCTGTACCGTAACACCCTGTATATAGCCTCCACATTGACTCTGTACCGGTACCCCCTGTATATAGCCTCCACATTGACTCTGTACCGTAACACCCTGTATATAGCCTCCACATTGACTCTATACCGTAATACCCTGTATACAGCCTCCACATTGACTCTATACCGTAGTACCTTGTATATAGCCTCCACATTGACTCTGTACCGGTACCCCCTGTATACAGCCTCCACATTGACTCTATACCGTAATACCCTGTATATAGCCTCCACATTGACTCTGTACCTGTACCCCCTGTATATAGCCTCCACATTGACTCTGTACCGGTACCCCCTGTATATAGCCTCCACATTGACTCTGTACCGGTACCCCCTGTATATAGCCTCCACATTGACTCTGTACCGGTGCCCCCTGTATATAGCCTTCACATTGACTCTGTACCGTAACACCCTGTATATAGCCTCCACATTGACTCTGTACCGTAATACCCTGTCTATAGCCTCCACATTGACTCTGTACCGATACCCCCTGTATATAGCCTCCACATTGACTCTGTACTGTAACTCCCTGTATATAGCCTCCACATTGACTCTGTACCGTAACACCCTGTATATAGCCTCCACATTGACTCTATACCGTAATACCCTGTATACAGCCTCCACATTGACTCTATACCGTAATACCTTGTATATAGCCTCCACATTGACTCTGTACCGGTACCCCCTGTATACAGCCTCCACATTGACTCTATACCGTAATACCCTGTATATAGCCTCCACATTGACTCTGTACTGGTACCCCCTGTATATAGCCTCCACATTGACTCTGTACCGTAATACCCTGTCTATAGCCTCCACATTGACTCTGTACCGATACCCCCTGTATATAGCCTCCACATTGACTCTGTACCGTAATACCCTGTATATAGCCTCCACATTGACTCTGTACCGGTACCCCCTGTATATAGCCTCCACATTGACTCTGTACCGGTACCAAATGTATATAGACTCCACATTGACTCTGTACCGGTACCCCCTGTATATAGCCTCCACATTGACTCTGTACCGGTACCCCCTGTATATAGCCTCCACATTGACTCTGTACCGGTACCACATGTATATAGCCTCCACATTGACTCTGTACCGGTACCAAATGTATATAGACTCCACATTGACTCTGTACCCGTACCCCCTGTATATAGCCTCCACATTGACTCTGTACCGGTACCCCCTGTATATAGCCTCCACATTGACTCTGTACCTGTACCCCCTGTATATAGCCTCCACATTGACTCTGCACCGGTACCCCCTGTATATAGCCTCCACATTGACTCTGTACCGGTACCCCCTGTATATAGTCTCCACATTGACTGTACCAGTACCCCCTGTACATAGCCTCCACATTGACTCTATACTGTAACTCCCTGTATATAGCCTCCACATTGACTCTGTACCGGTACCCCCTGTATATAGACTCCACATTGACTCTGTACCGGTACCCCCTGTATATAGCCTCCACATTGACTCTGTACCGGTACCCCCTGTATATAGCCTCCACATTGACTCTGTACCGATACACCCTGTATATAGCCTCCACATTGACTCTGTACCGGTACCCCCTGTATATAGCCTCCACATTGACTCTGTACCGGTACCCCCTGTATATAGCCTCCACATTGACTCTGTACCGGTACCCCCTGTATATAGCCTCCACATTGACTCTGTACCTGTACCCCCTGTATATAGCCTCCACATTGACTCTGTACCGTAACACCCTGTATATAGCCTCCACATTGACTCTGTACCTGTACCCCCTGTATATAGCCTCCACATTGACTCTGTACCTGTACCCCCTGTATATAGCCTCCACATTGACTCTGTACCGGTACCCCCTTGTATATAGCCTCCACATTGACTCTGCACCTGTACCCCCTGTATATAGCCTCCACATTGACTCTGTACCGGTACCCCCTTGTATATAGCCTCCACATTGACTCTGCACCTGTACCCCCTGTATATAGCCTCCACATTGACTCTGTACCTGTACCCCCTGTATATAGCCTCCACATTGACTCTGTACCGTAACACCCTGTATATAGCCTCCACATTGACTCTGTACCGATACCCCCTGTATATAGCCTCCACATTGACTCTGTACTGTAACTCCCTGTATATAGCCTCCACATTGACTCTGTACCGTAACACCCTGTATATAGCCTCCACATTGACTCTATACCGTAATACCCTGTATACAGCCTCCACATTGACTCTATACCGTAATACCTTGTATATAGCCTCCACATTGACTCTGTACCGGTACCCCCTGTATACAGCCTCCACATTGACTCTGTACCGGTACCCCCTGTATACAGCCTCCACATTGACTCTGTACCGTAACACCCTGTATATAGCCTCCACATTGACTCTGTACCGTAATACCCTGTATATAGCCTCCACATTGACTCTGTACCGATACCCCCTGTATATAGCCTCCACATTGACTCTGTACCGTAATACCCTGTATATAGCCTCCACATTGACTCTGTACCGGTACCCCCTGTATATAGCCTCCACATTGACTCTGTACCGGTACCAAATGTATATAGACTCCACATTGACTCTGTACCGGTACCCCCTGTATATAGCCTCCACATTGACTCTGTACCGGTACCCCCTGTATATAGCCTCCACATTGACTCTGTACCGGTACCACATGTATATAGCCTCCACATTGACTCTGTACCGGTACCAAATGTATATAGACTCCACATTGACTCTGTACCGGTACCCCCTGTATATAGCCTTCACATTGACTCTGTACCGGTACCCCCTGTATATAGCCTCCACATTGACTCTGTACCGTAACACCCTGTATATAGCCTCCACATTGACTCTGTACCGATACCCCCTGTATATAGCCTCCACATTGACTCTGTACTGTAACTCCCTGTATATAGCCTCCACATTGACTCTGTACCGTAACACCCTGTATATAGCCTCCACATTGACTCTATACCGTAATACCCTGTATACAGCCTCCACATTGACTCTATACCGTAATACCTTGTATATAGCCTCCACATTGACTCTGTACCGGTACCCCCTGTATACAGCCTCCACATTGACTCTGTACCGGTACCCCCTGTATACAGCCTCCACATTGACTCTGTACCGTAACACCCTGTATATAGCCTCCACATTGACTCTGTACCGTAATACCCTGTATATAGCCTCCACATTGACTCTGTACCGATACCCCCTGTATATAGCCTCCACATTGACTCTGTACCGTAATACCCTGTATATAGCCTCCACATTGACTCTGTACCGGTACCCCCTGTATATAGCCTCCACATTGACTCTGTACCGGTACCAAATGTATATAGACTCCACATTGACTCTGTACCGGTACCCCCTGTATATAGCCTCCACATTGACTCTGTACCGGTACCCCCTGTATATAGCCTCCACATTGACTCTGTACCGGTACCACATGTATATAGCCTCCACATTGACTCTGTACCGGTACCAAATGTATATAGACTCCACATTGACTCTGTACCGGTACCCCCTGTATATAGCCTCCACATTGACTCTGTACCGGTACCCCCTGTATATAGCCTCCACATTGACTCTGTACCGGTACCCCCTGTATATAGCCTTCACATTGACTCTGTACCGTAACACCCTGTATATAGCCTCCACATTGACTCTGTACCGCTACCCCCTGTATATAGCCTCCACATTGACTCTGTACTGGTACCCCCTGTATATAGCCTCCACATTGACTCTGTACCGGTACCCCCTGTATATAGCCTCCACATTGACTCTGTACCGGTACCCCCTGTATATAGCCTCCACATTGACTCTGTACCGGTACCCCCTGTATATAGCCTCCACATTGACTCTGTACCGTAACACCCTGTATATAGCCTCCACATTGACTCTGTACCGTAATACCCTGTATATAGCCTCCACATTGACTCTGTACCGGTACACCCTGTATATAGCCTCTACATTGACTCTGTACCGTAACACCCTGTATATAGCCTCCACATTGACTCTATACCGTAATACCCTGTATACAGCCTCCACATTGACTCTATACCGTAATACCTTGTATATAGCCTCCACATTGACTCTGTACCGTAATACCCTGTCTATAGCCTCCACATTGACTCTGTACCGATACCCCCTGTATATAGCCTCCACATTGACTCTGTACTGTAACTCCCTGTATATAGCCTCCACATTGACTCTGTACCGTAACACCCTGTATATAGCCTCCACATTGACTCTATACCGTAATACCCTGTATACAGCCTCCACATTGACTCTATACCGTAATACCTTGTATATAGCCTCCACATTGACTCTGTACCGGTACCCCCTGTATACAGCCTCCACATTGACTCTATACCGTAATACCCTGTATATAGCCTCCACATTGACTCTGTACTGGTACCCCCTGTATATAGCCTCCACATTGACTCTGTACCGTAATACCCTGTCTATAGCCTCCACATTGACTCTGTACCGATACCCCCTGTATATAGCCTCCACATTGACTCTGTACCGTAATACCCTGTATATAGCCTCCACATTGACTCTGTACCGGTACCCCCTGTATATAGCCTCCACATTGACTCTGTACCGGTACCAAATGTATATAGACTCCACATTGACTCTGTACCGGTACCCCCTGTATATAGCCTCCACATTGACTCTGTACCGGTACCCCCTGTATATAGCCTCCACATTGACTCTGTACCGGTACCACATGTATATAGCCTCCACATTGACTCTGTACCGGTACCAAATGTATATAGACTCCACATTGACTCTGTACCGGTACCCCCTGTATATAGCCTCCACATTGACTCTGTACCGGTACCCCCTGTATATAGCCTCCACATTGACTCTGTACCTGTACCCCCTGTATATAGCCTCCACATTGACTCTGCACCGGTACCCCCTGTATATAGCCTCCACATTGACTCTGTACCGGTACCCCCTGTATATAGTCTCCACATTGACTGTACCAGTACCCCCTGTACATAGCCTCCACATTGACTCTATACTGTAACTCCCTGTATATAGCCTCCACATTGACTCTGTACCGGTACCCCCTGTATATAGACTCCACATTGACTCTGTACCGGTACCCCCTGTATATAGCCTCCACATTGACTCTGTACCGGTACCCCCTGTATATAGCCTCCACATTGACTCTGTACCGATACACCCTGTATATAGCCTCCACATTGACTCTGTACCGGTACCCCCTGTATATAGCCTCCACATTGACTCTGTACCGGTACCCCCTGTATATAGCCTCCACATTGACTCTGTACCGGTACCCCCTGTATATAGCCTCCACATTGACTCTGTACCTGTACCCCCTGTATATAGCCTCCACATTGACTCTGTACCGTAACACCCTGTATATAGCCTCCACATTGACTCTGTACCTGTACCCCCTGTATATAGCCTCCACATTGACTCTGTACCTGTACCCCCTGTATATAGCCTCCACATTGACTCTGTACCGGTACCCCCTTGTATATAGCCTCCACATTGACTCTGCACCTGTACCCCCTGTATATAGCCTCCACATTGACTCTGTACCTGTACCCCCTGTATATAGCCTCCACATTGACTCTGTACCGTAACACCCTGTATATAGCCTCCACATTGACTCTGTACCTGTACCCCCTGTATATAGCCTCCACATTGACTCTGTACCGGTACCCCCTGTATATAGCCTCCACATTGACTCTGTACCGGTACCCCCTGTATATAGCCTCCACATTGACTCTGTACCGGTGCCCCCTGTATATAGCCTTCACATTGACTCTGTACCGTAACACCCTGTATATAGCCTCCACATTGACTCTGTACCGCTACCCCCTGTATATAGCCTCCACATTGACTCTGTACTGGTACCCCCTGTATATAGCCTCCACGTTGACTCTGTACCGGTACCCCCTGTATATAGCCTCCACATTGACTCTGTACCGGTACCCCCTGTATATAGCCTCCACATTGACTCTGTACCGGTACCCCCTGTATATAGCCTCCACATTGACTCTGTACCGTAACACCCTGTATATAGCCTCCACATTGACTCTGTACCGTAATACCCTGTATATAGCCTCCACATTGACTCTGTACCGGTACACCCTGTATATAGCCTCTACATTGACTCTGTACCGTAACACCCTGTATATAGCCTCCACATTGACTCTATACCGTAATACCCTGTATACAGCCTCCACATTGACTCTATACCGTAATACCTTGTATATAGCCTCCACATTGACTATGTACCGTAATACCCTGTCTATAGCCTCCACATTGACTCTGTACCGATACCCCCTGTATATAGCCTCCACATTGACTCTGTACTGTAACTCCCTGTATATAGCCTCCACATTGACTCTGTACCGTAACACCCTGTATATAGCCTCCACATTGACTCTATACCGTAATACCCTGTATACAGCCTCCACATTGACTCTATACCGTAATACCTTGTATATAGCCTCCACATTGACTCTGTACCGGTACCCCCTGTATACAGCCTCCACATTGACTCTATACCGTAATACCCTGTATATAGCCTCCACATTGACTCTGTACTGGTACCCCCTGTATATAGCCTCCACATTGACTCTGTACCGTAATACCCTGTCTATAGCCTCCACATTGACTCTGTACCGATACCCCCTGTATATAGCCTCCACATTGACTCTGTACCGTAATACCCTGTATATAGCCTCCACATTGACTCTGTACCGGTACCCCCTGTATATAGCCTCCACATTGACTCTGTACCGGTACCAAATGTATATAGACTCCACATTGACTCTGTACCGGTACCCCCTGTATATAGCCTCCACATTGACTCTGTACCGGTACCCCCTGTATATAGCCTCCACATTGACTCTGTACCGGTACCACATGTATATAGCCTCCACATTGACTCTGTACCGGTACCACATGTATATAGCCTCCACATTGACTCTGTACCTGTACCCCCTGTATATAGCCTCCACATTGACTCTGCACCGGTACCCCCTGTATATAGCCTCCACATTGACTCTGTACCGGTACCCCCTGTATATAGTCTCCACATTGACTGTACCAGTACCCCCTGTACATAGCCTCCACATTGACTCTATACTGTAACTCCCTGTATATAGCCTCCACATTGACTCTGTACCGGTACCCCCTGTATATAGACTCCACATTGACTCTGTACCGGTACCCCCTGTATATAGCCTCCACATTGACTCTGTACCGGTACCCCCTGTATATAGCCTCCACATTGACTCTGTACCGATACACCCTGTATATAGCCTCCACATTGACTCTGTACCGATACACCCTGTATATAGCCTCCACATTGACTCTGTACCGGTACTCCCTGTATATAGCCTCCACATTGACTCTGTACCGGTACCCCCTGTATATAGCCTCCACATTGACTCTGTACCTGTACCCCCTGTATATAGCCTCCACATTGACTCTGTACCGGTACACCCTGTATATAGCCTCCACATTGACTCTGTACCTGTACCCCCTGTATATAGCCTCCACATTGACTCTGTACTGTAACACCCTGTATATAGCCTCCACATTGACTCTGTACCTGTACCCCCTGTATATAGCCTCCACATTGACTCTGTACCTGTACCCCCTGTATATAGCCTCCACATTGACTCTGTACCGGTACCCCCTTGTATATAGCCTCCACATTGACTCTGCACCTGTACCCCCTGTATATAGCCTCCACATTGACTCTGTACTTGTACCCCCTGTATATAGCCTCCACATTGACTCTGTACCGTAACACCCTGTATATAGCCTCCACATTGACTCTGTACCGGTACCCCCTGTATATAGCCTCCACATTGACTGTACCGGTACCCCCTGTATATAGCCTCCACATTGACTCTGTACCGGTACCCCCTGTATATAGCCTCCACATTGACTCTGTACCGGTGCCCCCTGTATATAGCCTTCACATTGACTCTGTACCGTAACACCCTGTATATAGCCTCCACATTGACTCTGTACCGTAATACCCTGTATATAGCCTCCACATTGACTCTGTACCGGTACACCCTTTATATAGCCTCTACATTGACTCTGTACCGTAACACCCTGTATATAGCCTCCACATTGACTCTATACCGTAATACCCTGTATACAGCCTCCACATTGACTCTATACCGTAATACCTTGTATATAGCCTCCACATTGACTCTGTACCGTAATACCCTGTCTATAGCCTCCACATTGACTCTGTACCGATACCCCCTGTATATAGCCTCCACATTGACTCTGTACTGTAACTCCCTGTATATAGCCTCCACATTGACTCTGTACCGTAACACCCTGTATATAGCCTCCACATTGACTCTATACCGTAATACCCTGTATACAGCCTCCACATTGACTCTATACCGTAATACCTTGTATATAGCCTCCACATTGACTCTGTACCGGTACCCCCTGTATACAGCCTCCACATTGACTCTATACCGTAATACCCTGTATATAGCCTCCACATTGACTCTGTACTGGTACCCCCTGTATATAGCCTCCACATTGACTCTGTACCGTAATACCCTGTCTATAGCCTCCACATTGACTCTGTACCGGTACCCCCTGTATATAGCCTCCACATTGACTCTGTACCGATACACCCTGTATATAGCCTCCACATTGACTCTGTACCGGTACCCCCTGTATATAGCCTCCACATTGACTCTGTACCGGTACCCCCTGTATATAGCCTCCACATTGACTCTGTACCGGTACCCCCTGTATATAGCCTCCACATTGACTCTGTACTGTAACTCCCTGTATATAGCCTCCACATTGACTCTGTACCGTAACACCCTGTATATAGCCTCCACATTGACTCTATACCGTAATACCCTGTATACAGCCTCCACATTGACTCTATACCGTAATACCTTGTATATAGCCTCCACATTGACTCTGTACCGGTACCCCCTGTATACAGCCTCCACATTGACTCTATACCGTAATACCCTGTATATAGCCTCCACATTGACTCTGTACTGGTACCCCCTGTATATAGCCTCCACATTGACTCTGTACCGTAATACCCTGTCTATAGCCTCCACATTGACTCTGTACCGATACCCCCTGTATATAGCCTCCACATTGACTCTGTACCGTAATACCCTGTATATAGCCTCCACATTGACTCTGTACCGGTACCCCCTGTATATAGCCTCCACATTGACTCTGTACCGGTACCAAATGTATATAGACTCCACATTGACTCTGTACCGGTACCCCCTGTATATAGCCTCCACATTGACTCTGTACCGGTACCCCCTGTATATAGCCTCCACATTGACTCTGTACCGGTACCACATGTATATAGCCTCCACATTGACTCTGTACCGGTACCAAATGTATATAGACTCCACATTGACTCTGTACCGGTACCCCCTGTATATAGCCTACACATTGACTCTGTACCGGTACCCCCTGTATATAGCCTACACATTGACTCTGTACCGGTACCCCCTGTATATAGCCTCCACATTGACTCTGTACCTGTACCCCCTGTATATAGCCTCCACATTGACTCTGCACCGGTACCCCCTGTATATAGCCTCCACATTGACTCTGTACCGGTACCCCCTGTATATAGTCTCCACATTGACTGTACCAGTACCCCCTGTACATAGCCTCCACATTGACTCTATACTGTAACTCCCTGTATATAGCCTCCACATTGACTCTGTACCGGTACCCCCTGTATATAGACTCCACATTGACTCTGTACCGGTACCCCCTGTATATAGCCTCCACATTGACTCTGTACCGGTACCCCCTGTATATAGCCTCCACATTGACTCTGTACCGATACACCCTGTATATAGCCTCCACATTGACTCTGTACCGGTACCCCCTGTATATAGCCTCCACATTGACTCTGTACCGGTACCCCCTGTATATAGCCTCCACATTGACTCTGTACCGGTACCCCCTGTATATAGCCTCCACATTGACTCTGTACCGGTACCCCCTGTATATAGCCTCCACATTGACTCTGTACCGTAATACCCTGTATATAGCCTCCACATTGACTCTGTACCGGTACCCCCTGTATATAGCCTCCACATTGACTCTGTACCGGTACCCCCTGTATATAGCCTCCACATTGACTCTGTACCGGTACCCCCTGTATATAGCCTCCACATTGACTCTGTACCGGTACCCCCTGTATATAGCCTCCACATTGACTCTGTACCTGTACCCCCTGTATATAGCCTCCACATTGACTCTGTACCGGTACACCCTGTATATAGCCTCCACATTGACTCTGTACCTGTACCCCCTGTATATAGCCTCCACATTGACTCTGTACTGTAACACCCTGTATATAGCCTCCACATTGACTCTGTACCTGTACCCCCTGTATATAGCCTCCACATTGACTCTGTACCTGTACCCCCTGTATATAGCCTCCACATTGACTCTGTACCGGTACCCCCTTGTATATAGCCTCCACATTGACTCTGCACCTGTACCCCCTGTATATAGCCTCCACATTGACTCTGTACTTGTACCCCCTGTATATAGCCTCCACATTGACTCTGTACCGTAACACCCTGTATATAGCCTCCACATTGACTCTGTACCTGTACCCCCTGTATATAGCCTCCACATTGACTGTACCGGTACCCCCTGTATATAGCCTCCACATTGACTCTGTACCGGTACCCCCTGTATATAGCCTCCACATTGACTCTGTACCGGTGCCCCCTGTATATAGCCTTCACATTGACTCTGTACCGTAACACCCTGTATATAGCCTCCACATTGACTCTGTACCGTAATACCCTGTATATAGCCTCCACATTGACTCTGTACCGGTACACCCTGTATATAGCCTCTACATTGACTCTGTACCGTAACACCCTGTATATAGCCTCCACATTGACTCTATACCGTAATACCCTGTATACAGCCTCCACATTGACTCTATACCGTAATACCTTGTATATAGCCTCCACATTGACTCTGTACCGTAATACCCTGTCTATAGCCTCCACATTGACTCTGTACCGATACCCCCTGTATATAGCCTCCACATTGACTCTGTACTGTAACTCCCTGTATATAGCCTCCACATTGACTCTGTACCGTAACACCCTGTATATAGCCTCCACATTGACTCTATACCGTAATACCCTGTATACAGCCTCCACATTGACTCTATACCGTAATACCTTGTATATAGCCTCCACATTGACTCTGTACCGGTACCCCCTGTATACAGCCTCCACATTGACTCTATACCGTAATACCCTGTATATAGCCTCCACATTGACTCTGTACTGGTACCCCCTGTA
Source organism: Oncorhynchus mykiss (assembly GCF_013265735.2). NCBI lineage: Eukaryota > Metazoa > Chordata > Actinopteri > Salmoniformes > Salmonidae > Oncorhynchus > Oncorhynchus mykiss. Next base: position 43,385,091 of record NC_048588.1, read on the forward strand.
TATAGCCTCCACATTGACTCTGTACCGTAATACCCTGTCTATAGCCTCCACATTGACTCTGTACCGGTACCCCCTGTATATAGCCTCCACATTGACTCTGTACCGGTACCCCCTGTATATAGCCTCCACATTGACTCTGTACCGATACACCCTGTATATAGCCTCCACATTGACTCTGTACCGGTACCCCCTGTATATAGCCTCCACATTGACTCTGTACCGGTACCCCCTGTATATAGCCTCCACATTGACTCTGTACCGGTACCCCCTGTATATAGCCTCCACATTGACTCTGTACCGGTACCCCCTGTATATAGCCTCCACATTGACTCTGTACCGTAATACCCTGTATATAGCCTCCACATTGACTCTGTACCGGTACCCCCTGTATATAGCCTCCACATTGACTCTGTACCGGTACCCCCTGTATATAGCCTCCACATTGACTCTGTACCGGTACCCCCTGTATATAGCCTCCACATTGACTCTGTACCGGTACCCCCTGTATATAGCCTCCACATTGACTCTGTACCGGTACCCCCTGTATATAGCCTCCACATTGACTCTGTACCTGTACCCCCTGTATATAGCCTCCACATTGACTCTGTACCGGTACACCCTGTATATAGCCTCCACATTGACTCTGTACCTGTACCCCCTGTATATAGCCTCCACATTGACTCTGTACCGTAACACCCTGTATATAGCCTCCACATTGACTCTGTACCTGTACCCCCTGTATATAGCCTCCACATTGACTCTGTACCTGTACCCCCTGTATATAGCCTCCACATTGACTCTGTACCGGTACCCCCTTGTATATAGCCTCCACATTGACTCTGCACCTGTACCCCCTGTATATAGCCTCCACATTGACTCTGTACTTGTACCCCCTGTATATAGCCTCCACATTGACTCTGTACCGTAACACCCTGTATATAGCCTCCACATTGACTCTGTACCTGTACCCCCTGTATATAGCCTCCACATTGACTCTGTACCGGTACCCCCTGTATATAGCCTCCACATTGACTCTGTACTGTAACTCCCTGTATATAGCCTCCACATTGACTCTGTACCGTAACACCCTGTATATAGCCTCCACATTGACTCTATACCGTAATACCCTGTATACAGCCTCCACATTGACTCTATACCGTAATACCTTGTATATAGCCTCCACATTGACTCTGTACCGGTACCCCCTGTATACAGCCTCCACATTGACTCTATACCGTAATACCCTGTATATAGCCTCCACATTGACTCTGTACCGTAATACCCTGTCTATAGCCTCCACATTGACTCTGTACCGGTACCCCCTGTATATAGCCTCCACATTGACTCTGTACCGGTACCCCCTGTATATAGCCTCCACATTGACTCTGTACCGATACACCCTGTATATAGCCTCCACATTGACTCTGTACCGGTACCCCCTGTATATAGCCTCCACATTGACTCTGTACCGGTACCCCCTGTATATAGCCTCCACATTGACTCTGTACCGGTACCCCCTGTATATAGCCTCCACATTGACTCTGTACCGGTACCCCCTGTATATAGCCTCCACATTGACTCTGTACCGGTACCCCCTGTATATAGCCTCCACATTGACTCTGTACCGTAATACCCTGTATATAGCCTCCACATTGACTCTGTACCGGTACCCCCTGTATATAGCCTCCACATTGACTCTGTACCGGTACCCCCTGTATATAGCCTCCACATTGACTCTGTACCGGTACCCCCTGTATATAGCCTCCACATTGACTCTGTACCGGTACCCCCTGTATATAGCCTCCACATTGACTCTGTACCTGTACCCCCTGTATATAGCCTCCACATTGACTCTGTACCGGTACACCCTGTATATAGCCTCCACATTGACTCTGTACCTGTACCCCCTGTATATAGCCTCCACATTGACTCTGTACCGTAACACCCTGTATATAGCCTCCACATTGACTCTGTACCTGTACCCCCTGTATATAGCCTCCACATTGACTCTGTACCTGTACCCCCTGTATATAGCCTCCACATTGACTCTGTACCGGTACCCCCTTGTATATAGCCTCCACATTGACTCTGCACCTGTACCCCCTGTATATAGCCTCCACATTGACTCTGTACTTGTACCCCCTGTATATAGCCTCCACATTGACTCTGTACCGTAACACCCTGTATATAGCCTCCACATTGACTCTGTACCTGTACCCCCTGTATATAGCCTCCACATTGACTCTGTACCGGTACCCCCTGTATATAGCCTCCACATTGACTCTGTACCGGTACCCCCTGTATATAGCCTCCACATTGACTCTGTACCGGTGCCCCCTGTATATAGCCTTCACATTGACTCTGTACCGTAACACCCTGTATATAGCCTCCACATTGACTCTGTACCGTAATACCCTGTATATAGCCTCCACATTGACTCTGTACCGGTACACCCTGTATATAGCCTCTACATTGACTCTGTACCGTAACACCCTGTATATAGCCTCCACATTGACTCTATACCGTAATACCCTGTATACAGCCTCCACATTGACTCTATACCGTAATACCTTGTATATAGCCTCCACATTGACTCTGTACCGTAATACCCTGTCTATAGCCTCCACATTGACTCTGTACCGATACCCCCTGTATATAGCCTCCACATTGACTCTGTACCGTAACTCCCTGTATATAGCCTCCACATTGACTCTGTACCGTAACACCCTGTATATAGCCTCCACATTGACTCTATACCGTAATACCCTGTATACAGCCTCCACATTGACTCTATACCGTAATACCTTGTATATAGCCTCTGTACCGGTACCCCCTGTATACAGCCTCCACATTGACTCTATACCGTAATACCCTGTATATAGCCTCCACATTGACTCTGTACTGGTACCCCCTGTATATAGCCTCCACATTGACTCTGAACCGTAATACCCTGTCTATAGCCTCCACATTGACTCTGTACCGATACCCCCTGTATATAGCCTCCACATTGACTCTGTACCAGTACCCCCTGTATATAGCCTCCACATTGACTCTGTACTGGTACCCCCTGTATATAGCCTCCACATTGACTCTGTACTGTAACTCCCTGTATATAGCCTCCACATTGACTCTGTACCGGTACCCCCTGTATATAGCCTCCACATTGACTCTGTACCGGTACCCCCTGTATATAGCCTCCACATTGACTCTGTACCGGTACCCCCTGTATATAGCCTCCACATTGACTCTGTACCGGTACCACATGTATATAGACTCCACATTGACTCTATACCGTAATACCCTGTATACAGCCTCCACATTGACTCTATACCGTAATACCTTGTATATAGCCTCTGTACCGGTACCCCCTGTATACAGCCTCCACATTGACTCTATACCGTAATACCCTGTATATAGCCTCCACATTGACTCTGTACTGGTACCCCCTGTATATAGCCTCCACATTGACTCTGTACCGTAATACCCTGTCTATAGCCTCCACATTGACTCTGTACCGATACCCCCTGTATATAGCCTCCACATTGACTCTGTACCAGTACCCCCTGTATATAGCCTCCACATTGACTCTGTACTGGTACCCCCTGTATATAGCCTCCACATTGACTCTGTACTGTAACTCCCTGTATATAGCCTCCACATTGACTCTGTACCGGTACCCCCTGTATATAGCCTCCACATTGACTCTGTACCGGTACCCCCTGTATATAGCCTCCACATTGACTCTGTACCGGTACCCCCTGTATATAGCCTCCACATTGACTCTGTACCGGTTCCACATGTATATAGACTCCACATTGACTCTGTACCGGTACCCCCTGTATATAGCCTCCACATTGACTCTGTACCGGTACCCCCTGTATATAGCCTCCACATTGACTCTGTACCGGTACCCCCTGTATATAGCCTCCACATTGACTCTGTACCGGTACCCCCTGTATATAGTCTCCACATTGACTGTACCAGTACCCCCTGTATATAGCCTCCACATTGACTCTATTCTGTAACTCCCTGTATATAGCCTCCACATTGACTCTGTACCAGTACCCCCTGTATATAGCCTCCACATTGATTCTGTACCGTAACACCCTGTATATAGCCTCCACATTGACTCTATACTGTAATACCCTGTCTATAGCCTCCACATTGACTCTGTACCGTAATACCCTGTATATAGCCTCTACATTGACTCTGTACTGTAACTCCCTGTATATAGCCTCCACATTGACTCTGTACCGTAATACCCTGTATATAGCCTCCACATTGACTCTGTACCGTAATACCCTGTATATAGCCTCCACATTGACTTTGTACCGTAATACCCTGTATATAGCCTCCACATTGACTCTGTACCTGTACCCCCTGTATATAGCCTCCACATTGACTCTGTACCGGTACACCCTGTATATAGCCTCCACATTGACTTTGTACCGTAACACCCTGTATATAGCCTCCACATTGACTCTGTACCGTAACACCCTGTATATAGCCTCCACATTGACTCTGTACCGGTACCCCCTGTATATAGCCTCCACATTGACTCTGTACCTGTACCCCCTGTATATAGCCTCCACATTGACTCTGTACCGGTACCCCCTGTATATAGCCTCCACATTGACTCTGTACCTGTACCCCCTGTATATAGCCTCCACATTGACTCTGTACCGTAACACCCTGTATATAGCCTCCACATTGACTCTGTACCGGTACCCCCTGTATATAGCCTCCACATTGACTCTGTACCTGTACCCCCTGTATATAGCCTCCACATTGACTCTGTACCTGTACTCCCTGTATATAGCCTCCACATTGACTCTGTACCTGTACCCCCTGTATATAGCCTCCACATTGACTCTGTACCTGTACCCCCTGTATATAGCCTCCACATTGACTCTGTACCGGTACCCCCTGTATATAGCCTCCACATTGACTCTGTACCAGTACCACCTGTATATAGCCTCCACATTGACTCTGTACCTGTACCCCCTGTATATAGCCTCCACATTGACTCTGTACCGGTACCCCCTGTATATAGCCTCCACATTGACTCTGTACCAGTACCACCTGTATATAGCCTCCACATTGACTCTGTACCTGTACCCCCTGTATATAGCCTCCACATTGACTCTGTACCAGTACCCCCTGTATATAGCCTCCACATTGACTCTGTACCGTAACACCCTGTATATAGCCTCCACATTGACTCTATACTGTAATACCCTGTCTATAGCCTCCACATTGACTCTATACTGTAACTCCCTGTATATAGCCTCCACATTGACTCTATACTGTAACTCCCTGTATATAGCCTCCACATTGACTCTGTACCGTAACACCCTGTATATAGCCTCCACATTGACTCTGTACCGTAATACCCTGTATATAGCCTCCACATTGACTCTGTACCGGTACACCCTGTATATAGCCTCTACATTGACTCTGTACCGTAACACCCTGTATATAGCCTCCACATTGACTCTATACCGTAATACCCTGTATACAGCCTCCACATTGACTCTATACCGTAATACCTTGTATATAGCCTCCACATTGACTCTGTACCGTAATACCCTGTCTATAGCCTCCACATTGACTCTGTACCGATACCCCCTGTATACAGCCTCCACATTGACTCTATACCGTAATACCCTGTATATAGCCTCCACATTGACTCTGTACTGGTACCCCCTGTATATAGCCTCCACATTGACTCTGTACCGTAATACCCTGTCTATAGCCTCCACATTGACTCTGTACCGATACCCCCTGTATATAGCCTCCACATTGACTCTGTACCAGTACCCCCTGTATATAGCCTCCACATTGACTCTGTACCGGTACCCCCTGTATATAGCCTCCACATTGACTCTGTACCGGTACCCCCTGTATATAGCCTCCACATTGACTCTGTACCGGTACCCCCTGTATATAGCCTCCACATTGACTCTGTACCGGTACCACATGTATATAGACTCCACATTGACTCTGTACCGGTACCCCCTGTATATAGCCTCCACATTGACTCTGTACCGGTACCCCCTGTATATAGCCTCCACATTGACTCTGTACCGGTACCCCCTGTATATGGCCTCCACATTGACTCTGTACCGGTACCCCCTGTATATAGTCTCCACATTGACTGTACCAGTACCCCCTGTATATAGCCTCCACATTGACTCTATTCTGTAACTCCCTGTATATAGCCTCCACATTGACTCTGTACCAGTACCCCCTGTATATAGCCTCCACATTGATTCTGTACCGTAACACCCTGTATATAGCCTCCACATTGACTCTATACTGTAATACCCTGTCTATAGCCTCCACATTGACTCTATACTGTAACTCCCTGTATATAGCCTCCACATTGACTCTATACTGTAACTCCCTGTATATAGCCTCCACATTGACTCTATACTGTAACTCCCTGTATATAGCCTCCACATTGACTCTGTACCGTAATACCCTGTATATAGCCTCTACATTGACTCTGTACTGTAACTCCCTGTATATAGCCTCCACATTGACTCTGTACCGTAATACCCTGTATATAGCCTCCACATTGACTTTGTACCGTAATACCCTGTATATAGCCTCCACATTGACTCTGTACCTGTACCCCCTGTATATGGCCTCCACATTGACTCTGTACCGGTACACCCTGTATATAGCCTCCACATTGACTTTGTACCGTAACACCCTGTATATAGCCTCCACATTGACTCTGTACCGTAACACCCTGTATATAGCCTCCACATTGACTCTGTACCGTAACACCCTGTATATAGCCTCCACATTGACTCTGTACTGGTACCCCCTGTATATAGCCTCCACATTGACTCTGTACCGTAACACCCTGTATATAGCCTCCACATTGACTCTGTACCGGATACCCCCTGTATATAGCCTCCACATTGACTCTGTACCGTAATACCCTGTATATAGCCTCCACATTGACTCTGTACCAGTACCACCTGTATATAGCCTCCACATTGACTCTGTACCTGTACCCCCTGTATATAGCCTCCACATTGACTCTGTACCGGTACCCCCTGTATATAGCCTCCACATTGACTCTGTACCTGTACCCCCTGTATATAGCCTCCACATTGACTCTGTACCAGTACCCCCTGTATATAGCCTCCACATTGACTCTGTACCGTAACACCCTGTATATGCCTCCACATTGACTCTATACTGTAATACCCTGTCTATAGCCTCCACATTGACTCTATACTGTAACTCCCTGTATATAGCCTCCACATTGACTCTATACTGTAACTCCCTGTATATAGCCTCCACGTTGACTCTATACTGTAACTCCCTGTATATAGCCTCCACATTGACTCTGTACCGTAATACCCTGTATATAGCCTCCACATTGACTCTGTACCGTAATACCCTGTATATAGCCTCCACATTGACTCTGTACCGGTACCCCCTGTATATAGCCTCCACATTGACTCTGTACCGTAATACCCTGTATATAGCCTCCACATTGACTCTGTAACGGTACCCCCTGTATATAGCCTCCACATTGACTCTGTACCGTAATACCCTGTATATAGCCTCCACATTGACTCTGTACCGTAATACCCTGTATATAGCCTCCACATTGACTCTATACCGTAATACCTTGTATATAGCCTCCACATTGACTCTGTACCGTAATAACCTGTATATAGCCTCCACATTGACTCTGTACCGGTACCCCCTGTATATAGCCTCCACATTGACTCTGTACCGTAATACCCTGTATATAGCCTCCACATTGACTCTGTACCGTAATACCCTGTATATAGCCTCCACATTGACTCTGTACCGTAATACCCTGTATATAGCCTCCACATTGACTCTATACCGTAATACCTTGTATATAGCCTCCACATTGACTCTGTACCGTAATACCCTGTATTTAGCCTCCACATTGACTCTGTACCGTAATACCCTGTATATAGCCTCCACATTGACTCTGTACCGTAATACCCTGTATATAGCCTCCACATTGACTCTATACCGTAATACCCTGTATATAGCCTCCACATTGACTCTGTACCGTAATACCCTGTATATAGCCTCCACATTGACTCTGTACCGTAATACCCTGTATATAGCCTCCACATTGACTCTATACCGTAATACCCTGTATATAGCCTCCACATTGACTCTTTAATTACTTGTTACTTTTATATATTTTTATTTTATCAATTTATTTTTAAAACTGCATTGTTGGTTAGGGGCTCGTAAGTAAGCAGGTCTACTACACCTGTTGTATTCAGCATTTCACTGTCTACACCTGTTGTATTCAGCATTTCACTGTGAGGTCTACTACACCTGTTGTATTCAGCATTTCACTGTAAGGTCTACTACACCTGTTGTATTCAGCATTTCACTGTCAGGTCTACTACACCTGTTGTATTCAACATTTCACTGTAAGGTCTACTACACCAACACATGACAACTCAGCATGGTAGCAACGCAACATGACAACAACATGGAAGCAACACAACATGGTAGCAGCACAACATGGTAGCAGCACAACATGGTAGCAGCACAACATGGTAGCAACACAACATGGTAGCAACACAACTAGGTAGCAGCACAAAACAGGGTACAAACATTATTGGGCAGAGACAACAATACAAAGCAGTCACAACTGTCAGTAAGTGTGACCATGATTGAGTCTTTGAATGGAGAGATTGAGATAAAACTGTCCAGACTGAGTGTTTGTTGCAGCTCGTTCCAGTCGCTAGCTGCAGCGAACTGAAAAGACGAGCGACCCAGGGATGTGCTTTGGGGATCTTTAACAGAATGTGACGGGTGTTGTATGTGGAGGGCTGCAGGGATGTGCTTTGGGGATCTTTAACAGAATGTGACGGGTGTTGTATGTGGAGGGCTGCAGGGATGTGCTTTGGGGATCTTTAACAGAATGTGACGGGTGTTGTATGTGGAGGGCTGCAGGGATGTGCTTTGGGGATCTTTAACAGAATGTGACGGGTGTTGTATGTGGAGGGCTGCAGGGATGTGCTTTGGGGATCTTTAACAGAATGTGACGGGTGTTGTATGTGGAGGGCTGCAGGGATGTGCTTTGGGGATCTTTAACAGAATGTGACGGGTGTTGTATGTGGAGGGCTGCAGTAGATATTTTTATTCATTTTACCTTTTATTTAACTAGACCAGATTTTTTTAACAGCTTTATTGAACTAGTCAGTTAAGAACAAATTATTTTCAATGACGGCCTTGTTCAGGGGCAGAATGACCAGATTTGTACCTTGTCAGCTCGGGGATTTGAACTTGCAACCTTTCGGTTACTAGTCCAGCGCTCTAACCACTAGGCTACCCTGCCGCCCCAGATAGGGGGGAGTTTACAGAGGAGTATAGAGTGCAGTGATGCTTCCTATAAGGAGCATTGTGTCAAATCTGATGGCCGAATGGTAAAGAACATTTAGCAGCTCAAGAGCACCCTGACCTGCCTATCTATAAAGTACATCTCCGTAATCTAGCATGGGTAGGATGGTCATCTGAATCAGAGTTAGTTTGGCAGCTGGGGTGAAACAGGAGCGATTACGATAGAGGAAACCAGGTCTCGATTTAACTTTAGCCTGCAGCTTGGATATGTGCTGAGAGAAGGACAGTGTACCGTCTAGCCATACTCCCAAGTACTTGTATGAGGTGACTACCTCACGCTCTAAACCCTCAGAGGTAGTAATCACACCTGTGGGGAGAGGGGCATTCTTCTTAGCAAACCACATGACCTTTGATTTTGGAGGTGTTCAGAACAAGGTTAAGGGTAGGGAAAGCTATTGACCAGGGCCCACCCTATATAGTGCCCTACTATTGACCAGGGCCCACCCTATCTCCTACTGTATATAGTGCCCTACTATTGACCAGGGCCCACCCTATCTCCTACTGTATATAGTGCCCTACTATTGACCAGGGCCCACCCTATCTCCTACTGTATATAGTGCCCTACTATTGACCAGGGCCCACCCTATCTCCTACTGTATATAGTGTCCTACTATTGACCAGGGCCCACCCTATCTCCTACTGTATATAGTGCCCTACTATTGACCAGGGCCCACCCTATCTCCTACTGTATATAGTGCCCTACTATTGACCAGGGCCCACCCTATACCCTACTGTATATAGTGCCCTACTATTGACCAGAGCCCACCCTATCTCCTACTGTATATAGTGCCCTACTATTGACCAGGGCCCACCCTATACCCTACTGTATATAGTGCCCTACTATTGACCAGAGCCCACCCTATCTCCTACTGTATATAGTGTCCTACTATTGACCAGGGCCCACCCTATCTCCTACTGTATATAGTGCCCTACTATTGACCAGGGCCCACCCTATGCCCTACTGTATATAGTGTCCTATGGGCCATTTGGGACACACACTATAATCCTGCCTTTGCCTCTTCTCTCTGTGATGTCATCAGGGCCTCTCCAGGGTCTCTCCGGCCCATCCTCCAAAGCTGGGCCAGTGCCCCTCCCCCCTGACCCAGCTCTGACCCCTGGGATGGGGCGTGGTCTGGGACCAGGAGGTCAAAGGTCAGAGATGCCTCGCCCTGCTCAGCAGGTGGTCTATGTCTTCACTACCAGCCTGGCCAACAGGTGAGACATGCACACACAATATGAACACACACATGTGCACACACACACACAACTCAGGTGGTGAGATAAAAGGCCCTTCACACAAAAATGCTGAGTCGAAAAGTGCACGAATTGAACAAATCACTTTTTGTGGTCTGGTCTTGTCATGTTTATTTTGTACTAAAATGACTAAACAACAGGTGAAGTAGTAACCTTAACCCAGGTGGAGTAGTACCCCCAAACCCCGGTGGAGTAGTACCCCCAAACCCAGGTGGAGTAGTACCCCCAAACCCCGGTGGAGTAGTACCCCCAAACCCAGGTGGAGTAGTACCCCCTAACCCAGGTGGAGTAGTACCCCCTAACCCAGGTGGAGTAGTACCCCCTAACCCAGGTGGAGTAGTACCCCCTAACCCAGGTGGAGTAGTACCCCCTAACCCAGGTGGAGTAGTACCCCCAAACCCAGGTGGAGTAGTACCCCCTAACCCAGGTGGAGTAGTACCCCCAAACCCAGGTGGAGTAGTACCCCCTAACCCAGGTGGAGTAGTACCCCCAAACCCAGATGGAGTAGTACCCCCAAACCCAGGTGGAGTAGTACCCCCAAACCCAGGTGGAGTAGTACCCCGAAACCCAGGTGGAGTAGTACCCCCAAACCCAGATGGAGTAGTACCCCCAAACCCAGGTGGAGTAGTACCCCCAAACCCAGGTGGAGTAGTACCCCCTAACCCAGGTGGAGTAGTACCCCCTAACCCAGGTGGAGTAGTACCCCCTAACCCAGGTGGAGTAGTACCCCCAAACCCAGGTGGAGTAGTACCCCCTAACCCAGGTGGAGTAGTACCCCCTAACCCAGGTAAAGTAGTACCCCTTAACCCAGGTAAAGTGGTACCCCCTAACCCAGGTAAAGTGGTAACCCAGGTAAAGTAGTACCCCCTAACCCAGGTAGTGGTAACCCAGGTAAAGTAGTACCCACTAACCCAGGTAAAGTGGTAACCCAGGTAAAGTAGTACCCCCTAACCCAGGTAAAGTGGTAACCCAGGTGGAGTAGTACCCCCTAACCCAGGTGGAGTGGTACCCCCTAACCCAGGTGGAGTAGTACCCCCTAACCCAGGTAAAGTAGTACCCCTTAACCCAGGTAAAGTGGTACCCCCTAACCCAGGTAGTGGTAACCCAGGTAAAGTAGTACCCCCTAACCCAGGTAAAGTGGTAACCCAGGTAAAGTAGTACCCCCTAACCCAGGTAGTGGTAACCCAGGTAAAGTAGTACCCACTAACCCAGGTAAAGTGGTACCCCCTAACCCAGGTAAAGTAGTACCCCCTAACCCAGGTAAAGTGGTAACCCAGGTAAAGTAGTACCCCCTAACCCAGGTAGTGGTAACCCAGGTAAAGTAGTACCCACTAACCCAGGTAAAGTGGTACCCCCTAACCCAGGTAAAGTAGTACCCCCTAACCCAGGTAAAGTGGTAACCCAGGTAAAGTAGTACCCCCTAACCCAGGTAGTGGTAACCCAGGTAAAGTAGTACCCACTAACCCAGGTAAAGTAGTACCCCCTAACCCAGGTAGTGGTAACCCAGGTAAAGTAGTACCCACTAACCCAGGTAAAGTAGTACCCACTAACCCAGGTAAAGTGGTACCCCCTAACCCAGGTAAAGTAGTACCCCCTAACCCAGGTAAAGTGGTAACCCAGGTAAAGTAGTACCCCCTAACCCAGGTAGTGGTAACCCAGGTAAAGTAGTACCCACTAACCCAGGTAAAGTGGTACCCCCTAACCCAGGTAAAGTGGTAACCCAGGTAAAGTAGTACCCCCTAACCCAGGTAGTGGTAACCCAGGTAAAGTAGTACCCCCTAACCCAGGTAAAGTAGTTACCCAGTAGTTACCCAGGTAAAGTAGGCCCTTTTGCATTAAGCTGTTATAGAGAGAAGCATCAACAGCACTGTGGGTCTAGTAGCTACTCTGAAGTATTAACCCTGTGTTATCTGTCTGTCTCTCAGTGCTGCTGAATCGGTGATGCACGGCCACTCAGACTCTATTCTCCTGTTCCACCAGCAGAACGTCCCACGGACCAAACAACTGGAGCAGGTCAGCTACCCACACTGAAAAGATACGCAGCTACCCACACTGAAAAGATACTCACACTGAAAAGATACTCACACTGAAAAGATACTCACACTGAAAAGATACTCACACTGAAAAGATACGCAGCTACCCACACTGAAAAGATACCCACACTGAAAAGATACCCACACTGAAAAGATACTCACACTGAAAAGATACTCACACTGAAAAGATACGCAGCTACCCACACTGAAAAGATACGCAGCTACCCACACTGAAAAGATACGCAGCTACCCACACTGAAAAGATACTCACACTGAAAAGATACGCAGCTACCCACACTGAAAAGATACTCAGCTACCCACACTGAAAAGATACTCACACTGAAAAGATACGCAGCTACCCACACTGAAAAGATACCCACACTGAAAAGATACTCACACTGAAAAGATACGCAGCTACCCACACTGAAAAGATACTCACACTGAAAAGATACTCAGCTACCCACACTGAAAAGATACCCACACTGAAAAGATACTCACACTGAAAAGATACGCAGCTACCCACACTGAAAAGATACTCACACTGAAAAGATACGCAGCTACCCACACTGAAAAGATACCCACACTGAAAAGATACCCACACTGAAAAGATACCCACACTGAAAAGATACCCACACTGAAAAGATACGCAGCTACCCACACTGAAAAGATACGCAGCTACCCACACTGAAAAGATACCCACACTGAAAAGATACGCAGCTACCCACACTGAAAAGATACGCAGCTACCCACACTGAAAAGATACGCAGCTACCCACACTGAAAAGATACCCACACTGAAAAGATACGCAGCTACCCACACTGAAAAGATACCCACACTGAAAAGATACCCACACTGAAAAGATACGCAGATACCCACACTGAAAAGATACCCACACTGAAAAGATATGCAGCTACCCACACTGAAAAGATACGCAGCTACCCACACTGAAAAGATACGCAGCTACCCACACTGAAAAGATACGCAGCTACACACACTGAAAAGATACCCACACTGAAAAGATACCCACACTGAAAAGATACCCACACTGAAAAGATACGCAGCTACCCACACTGAAAAGATACCCACACTGAAAAGATACGCAGCTACCCACACTGAAAAGATACGCAGCTACCCACACTGAAAAGATACGCAGCTACCCACACTGAAAAGATACGCAGCTACCCACACTGAAAAGATACCCACACTGAAAAGATACGCAGCTACCCACACTGAAAAGATACTCACACTGAAAAGATACGCAGCTACACACACTGAAAAGATACCCACACTGAAAAGATACGCAGCTACCCACACTGAAAAGATACCCACACTGAAAAGATACGCAGCTACCCACACTGAAAAGATACTCACACTGAAAAGATACGCAGCTACCCACACTGAAAAGATACGCAGCTACCCACACTGAAAAGATACGCAGCTACCCACACTGAAAAGATACGCAGCTACCCACACTGAAAAGATACGCAGCTACCCACACTGAAAAGATACGCAGCTACCCACACTGAAAAGATACGCAGCTACCCACACTGAAAAGATACGCAGCTACCCACACTGAAAAGATACCCACACTGAAAAGATACCCACACTGAAAAGATACGCAGCTACACACACTGAAAAGATACGCAGCTACCCACACTGAAAAGATACGCAGCTACCCACACTACAAAGATACCCACACTGAAAAGATACCCACACTGAAAAGATACGCAGCTACACACACTGAAAAGATACCCACACTGAAAAGATACGCAGCTACCCACACTACAAAGATACCCACACTGAAAAGATACCCACACTGAAAAGATACGCAGCTACACACACTGAAAAGATACCCACACTGAAAAGATACGCAGCTACCCACACTACAAAGATACCCACCAACCCACTCCGCTCTTAAGGCATTTGCATACTTCCCATCCGATGCAGTTTGGAATAGGTTGTGCATATATTATAATTATATTTTGGGACGTTTTGGTCTTCGGCAAGGGTTTTTCAGAGACATGCCGCAGTTCGGAAACCAAAGTCTACTCACTTTCGTCAATAATTTGGTCAACAGTAGGGATTCTTCAACAGAGAGTTTGTTGTTTAGCAATAGACGACTCGCTTTCATGAAAAAAAATTGACTTGCGAAATACTGCACAATAACATTTCAAGACGTCCAAATTACTGAAAGATATCTGACTAGTGAGTACTGATAGTACAGGGTGATAGTACAGGGTGATATCTGACTAGTGAGTACTGATAGTACAGGGTGATAGTACAGGGTGATATCTGACTAGTGGGTACTGATAGTACAGGGTGATAGTACAGGGTGATATCTGACTAGTGGGTACTGATGGTACAGGGTGATAGTACAGGGTGATATCTGACTAGTGGGTACTGATAGTACAGGGTGATAGTACAGGGTGATATCTGACTAGTGGGTACTGATAGTACAGGGTGATAGTACAGGGTGATATCTGACTAGTGGGTACTGATGGTACAGGGTGATAGTACAGGGTGATATCTGACTAGTGGGTACTGATGGTACAGGGTGATAGTACAGGGTGATATCTGACTAGTGGGTACTGATGGTACAGGGTGATATCTGACTAGTGGGTACTGATGATACAGGGTGATAGTACAGGGTGATATCTGACTAGTGGGTACTGATGGTACAGGGTGATAGTACAGGGTGATACCAGTACAGGGTGATATCTGACTAGTGGGTACTGATGGTACAGGGTGATAGTACAGGGTGATATCTGACTAGTGGGTACTGATGGTACAGGGTGATAGTACAGGGTGATACCAGTACAGGGTGATATCTGACTAGTGGGTACTGATGGTACAGGGTGATAGTACAGGGTGATATCTGACTAGTGGGTACTGATGATACAGGGTGATAGTACAGGGTGATACCAGTACAGGGTGATATCTGACTAGTGGGTACTGATGGTACAGGGTGATAGTACAGGGTGATATCTGACTAGTGGGTACTGATGGTACAGGGTGATAGTACAGGGTGATATCTGACTAGTGGGTACTGATGGTACAGGGTGATAGTACAGGGTGATATCTGACTAGTGGGTACTGATGGTACAGGGTGATACCAGTACAGGGTGATATCTGACTAGTGGGTACTGATGGTACAGGGTGATAGTACAGGGTGATATCTGACTAGTGGGTACTGATGGTACAGGGTGATAGTACAGGGTGATATCTGACTAGTGGGTACTGATGGTACAGGGTGATAGTACAGGGTGATATCTGACTAGTGGGTACTGATGGTACAGGGTGATAGTACAGGGTGATATCTGACTAGTGGGTACTGATGGTACAGGGTGATACCAGTACAGGGTGATATCTGACTAGTGAGTACTGATAGTACAGGGTGATAGTACAGGGTTATATCTGACTAGTGGGTACTGATGGTACAGGGTGATATCTGACTAGTGGGTACTGATAGTACAGGGTGATATCTGACTAGTTGGTACTGATAGTACAGGGTGATGGTACAGGGTGATATCTGACTAGTGGGTACTGATGTTACAGGGTGATATCTGACTTGTGGGTACTGATAGTACAGGGTGATGGTACAGGGTGATATCTGACTAGTGGGTACTGATGGTACAGGGTGATATCTGATTAGTGGGTACTGATGGTACAGGGTGATATCTGACTAGTGGGTACTGATAGTACAGGGTGATATCTGACTAGTGGGTACTGATGGTACAGGGTGATAGTACAGGGTGATGGTACAGGGTGATATCTGACTAGTGGGTACTGATGGTACAGGGTGATTGTACAGGGTGATATCTGACTAGTGGGTACTGATAGTACAGGGTGATATCTGACTAGTGGGTACTGATAGTACAGGGTGATATCTGACTAGTGGGTACTGATGGTACAGGGTGATATCTGAAAAGTGGGTACTGATAGTACAGGGTGATATCTGACTAGTGGGTACTGATAGTACAGGGTGATATCTGACTAGTGGGTACTGATGGTACAGGGTGATATCTGACTAGTGGGTACTGATGGTACAGGGTGATATCTGACTAGTGGGTACTGATAGTACAGGGGAAATCTGACTAGTGGGTACTGATAGTACAGGGTGATATCTGACTAGTGGGTACTGATAGTACAGGGTGATATCTGACTAGTGGGTACTGATGGTACAGGGTGATATCTGACTAGTGGGTACTGATAGTACAGGGGAAATCTGACTAGTGGGTACTGATAGTACAGGGTGATATCTGACTAATGGGAAGTGAAAGTGTGAAGCTCCAGGTGTTTGAGGAAGTGGGAAGTGAAAGTGTGAACCTCCAGGTGTTCGAGGAGGTGTGAAGCTGCATCTTTATCTGTTCACATACTTGTCTTTGTTCCCATTTGTAGTAGAAACTACAGACTGTGTTTTGCTTCAGATATGCAATGCTTTGCTTAAAGTCTCCATGAGTATACAGGTGTCGGTAACACTATAGAACAGTGTAACACTACCGAACAGTATAACACTACAGAACAGTATAACACTACCGAACAGTGTAACACTACCGAACAGTGTAACACTACCGAACAGTGTAACACTACCGAACAGTGTAACACTACCGAACAGTGTAACACTACCGAACAGTATAACACTACCGAACAGTGTAACACTACCGAACAGTGTAACACTACCGAACAGTGTAACACTACCGAACAGTGTAACACTACCGAACAGTGTAACGCTACCGAACAGTGTAACACTACCGAACAGTGTAACGCTACCGAACAGTGTAACGCTACCGAACAGTGTAACGCTACCGAACAGTGTAACGCTACCGAACAGTGTAACGCTACCGAACAGTGTAACGCTACCGAACAGTGTAACGCTACCGAACAGTGTAACGCTACCGAACAGTGTAACGCTACCGAACAGTGTAACGCTACCGAACAGTGTAACGCTACCGAACAGTGTAACGCTACCGAACAGTGTAACGCTACCGAACAGTGTAACGCTACCGAACAGTGTAACGCTACCGAACAGTGTAACGCTACCGAACAGTGTAACGCTACCGAACAGTGTAACGCTACCGAACAGTGTAACGCTACCGAACAGTGTAACGCTACCGAACAGTGTAACGCTACCGAACAGTGTAACGCTACCGAACAGTGTAACGCTACCGAACAGTGTAACGCTACCGAACAGTGTAACGCTACCGAACAGTGTAACGCTACCGAACAGTATAACACTACCGAACAGTGTAACACTACCGAACAGTGTAACACTACCGAACAGTGTAACACTACCGAACAGTATAACACTACCGAACAGTATAACACTACCGAACAGTATAACACTACCGAACAGTGTAACACTACCGAACAGTATAACACTACCGAACAGTGTAACACTACCGAACAGTGTAACACTACCGAACAGTATAACACTACCGAACAGTATAACACTACCGAACAGTGTAACACTACCGAACAGTGTAACACTACCGAACAGTGTAACACTACCGAACAGTGTAACACTACCGAACAGTGTAACACTACCGAACAGTGTAACACTACCGAACAGTGTAACACTACCGAACAGTGTAACACTACCGAACAGTGTAACACTACCGAACAGTGTAACACTACCGAACAGTGTAACACTACCGAACAGTGTAATGCTTTAATACTTGTCATAAGCATTTCTGAACCTTTAAAATGTATTATGAGAAGGGTTTATTAACAACCTGTAATAGTTCTGATCTGTCTCCTCTACCCCTGTCTCTCCCCTCCCCCTGTCTTTCTCTCCCCTCCCCCCTGTCTCTCCTCTCTCCTCTCCCCCCTGTCTCTCCTCTACCCCTGTCTCTCCTCTCCCCCCTGTCTCTCCTCTACCCCTGTCTCTCCCCTCCCCCTGTCTCTCCTCTCCCCCTGTCTTTCTCTCCTCTCCCCCTGTCTTTCTCTCCCCTCCCCCCTGTCTCTCCCCTCCCCCTGTCTTTCTCTCCCCTCCCCCTGTCTTTCTCTCCCCTCCCCCTGTCTTTCTCTCCCCTCCCCCCTGCCTCTCCCCTCCCCCTGTCTTTCTCTCCCCTCCCCCCTGTCTCTCCCCTCCCCCCTGTCTCTCCTCTCCCACAGTGTGCCCCATCAGGGAAACATCCCAGTCTGTCAGGGCAGCTGAGCTCCAGCAGCACCCCTCCCATGGGCACCCCCAAGTCCCAGAGCGGCACCCCCAGACCGGCCTCTGTGGTAGGGAGCCACCTTCAGGCTGCGGGAAGCAGGACACCCTCTTCCACGGGACACCCCGACTCTGAGCCCCCCCAGAGCAGACCTGGGGGTCTTGGAGCCTCAAATAACATTAGCAGTACTCCCTCCCACCAGCCAGGGAACGCTGTTGCACCTATACCTTCTGGCCCAGGCCCTGGGGGTGGAGGTCGTGGAGGGGAGGGGAAAGGGGTGCTGCCTCACGCCAGCGCGGGGGTGTCTCCGTCGGGTAGCCCCTCGGTGCTCTCAGCCCACCTGCAGGTCGATGTGGGGGCGAGGGGCGGGGGTGGTCCGGGGGGTAATGGAGGAGACGGGGGTCTGTCTAAAGAACAGCTGGAACACAGAGAGAGGTCTCTACAGACCCTCAGGGACATCGAGAGGCTTTTGCTCCGCTCCGGGACAGCAGGGGGCGCCGGAGAGCCACCAGGCCCCAACAACAACCCCAACAGTGTAAACAACAATAACACAGAAGGTAGTGGCGGCGGTCCGCAGGAGGACGCGGAGAATAGCGGTAATAATAACAACGATGCTAACAACATGTTGCTTCCCCCTATGGGCAAGATGAAGAAGTACGAGGAGCCTCTCAGGTCCATCATCTCCCAGGCGCAGCATCTGGGGGGGGCAGGGGGGATGGACGGCTCTCCCGTGGGGGGTCCCCACCACCCCGACCGCCACCTCCACTCCCCCGGGGGCCTGGACATGGGGCCCCTCTTGGGTCCTGACGGACTGACCCCAGAGCAGGTGGCCTGGAGGCAGCTGCAGGAGGATTATTACCAGGAGAAGAGAAGGCAGGAGGAGCTTCAGCCTAACCCTCACACACACCCACAGCACTTCAGATTGATGCAGGAGATGAGTCCCCCGGTTATGATGAGGGGTCCCCCTCCGCCATACCACAGCAAGTCTGGGGAGCAGCAGTGGGGGCCTGGGGGGCCCATGATGGGTCCGGGAGGAATGGGACCGGGAGGGATGGGGCCCGGTAACCCTCGGATGATAGACATGCACCAGGAGGGGCCCCGGGGGCCACGGTTCCTGGGCCAGATGCAGAGGGTTCCCCCTGGAGGGGGGGGGTTCCCAAGCAGTCCTGGAGGGGTGTTATCCATCGAGGGTCTCAGCCCCCAGCGGGCAGCCAGGCCAGGCATGTGGATAGAGGACCTTCCCCCCAACATGATGGGTGGTGGCAGGGGGCCATTCTACCATGGGGGGCCAGGTGGGGGACCCCCCCAACACATGCAGGGTGACCCTGAGCGCATGCTGACCCGGGAAGATATGTTCCGTATCATGGAGAAGAGGCAGCTACAGGGGCTCCACCACCTGGAGCTGGAGAGGATAGTCCAACAACAGGGTATGGGGGGCCCCAGGATGATGGAGGGGCCAGGGGGGTTCCCCAACCAGGGGATGGGCAGAGGGCCAGGATCAAGGGGGGACCCCATGGACTTCCTAGGATCCAGGGAGATGATGGGGTCCCCGGGCGGTGGTGTAGGAGGAGGGGGACCCCAGATGAGAGATCTGGTAGACTCCTCTCTCGGCCCAGGGGGGATGAACATGAACATGAACGTGATGAACCAGCAGCAGCAGATGATGCTACAGAAGCTGAGAGGAGGAGGAAGAGGAGGAGGAGGAGGGCCACTAGAGGGTCCTTTAAGGGACTTGCTGAGCCAAGAGGACATCGCTCGGATCCGGGCCGCCCAGAATGATGCAGGACACGGAGGGAGTAAAGTGATGCTCCAGGGACCAGACGGCCCGCTCCACTTCCCCAACCAGGGGCCCTTCCCTGGGGGACCGGGAGGAGGCGATGGGGGTTACCTCCAGGGGCCCGGGGCTAACATGTTCGGCTTGCCTGACCAGCATGGTGGGGGGCCTCACATGGGGGGTACGTCTCGCCTCAGCCACATGCCCATGGGTGGTGGTGGTGGGGGACCCCGGGGCGCAGACCTCGGCCCCCACCACCCTTCGGACCTGTCCATCAACGTGAACCCCGGTATGGTCTCCCCGGCGATGCCCCCTCCCCCTCACCAGCTCAAGTCTCCATCCCTTAACCAGGAGCCATCGCCTCTCATGAACTCTCCCGCCGCGGGACTTAAGTCCCCCTCTCAGATATCCTCCGCTGGGGGTCCTCAGAGCCAGCAACACCCCCTACCCCCTGCCTCTGGGGCCGGGACCCCCTCCTCTTCCTCCATGAAGTCTCCCCAGGTGATGGGCCCCTCCCTGGTTATGCGCTCCCCCTCAGACTCCCCTGGACGTCTGAAGTCTCCAGCCATGGTGTCGTCTCCAGGGTGGACATCCTCTCCGAAGACCGCTCTACCCAGCCCTGGGGGACTTAGCAGTGGGAAGGGGCTGGGGAACGGAGGCAGCAGCTCCACAGAGACTGGTAAGAACTAGACACAGGATATGTCCCAGATGGCACCCTGATAAGAACTATCACTAAATTTTACTATAGCTATTGAATCGCTCCTTCAGATCAGGAGCCTGAAGAAAGTTTTTTTTATTTAACTAGTCAGTTAGGAACAAATTCTGACGGTTAACTGCCTTGTTCAGGGGGCAAAATGGCAGATTTTTACCTTGTCAGCTCGGGGGATTCGATCTAGCAACCTTTCGGTTACTGGCCCAATGCTCTAACCACTAGGCTTCCTGCCGCACCAAAAGTAGACACCCAGTTGAATTGTTTCCACATTTTGTTGTTACTATCTACAGAAAATACTCTATAATATCAAAGTGAAAACTAATTTCTACTTTTTTTTTTACAAATTTAATACTTTTTTATTTTTTATAACTAAAATATAGTCATGGCAGAAGTGTTTTAGTAAGTATGAATAAATAATAAATATGAACATTCAGCACCTTTTTTTGTTTAGACAAAAATTAGTTCAGGAGTAAAACGTGGCTTCACAAATCTTTAAGTTATATGGATTCACTCTGAAATGATAGTCATGAATGACTATCAGGGGGTCCTAAAATATCTGTAAGGGTCCCTCGGTTAAGTATTGAATTTCAAGCACAGATTCAACTACAAAGACCAGGGAGCTTTTTCGAAAGCCTCATAAAGAGAGACAGTGATTGGTAGATGGGTAACAATAACACATCAGACATTAAATATATCTTTAAACATGATCAAGTTATTAATGTATATATACTACATTACCAACAGTATGTGGACACCTGCTCGTCGAACATCTCATTCCAAAATCATGGGCATTAATATGGAGTTGGTCCCCTCCCTTTGCTGCTATAACAGCCTCCACTCTTCTGGGAAGGCTTTCCACTAGATGTTGGAACATTGCTGCTATAACAGCCTCCACTCTTCTGGGAAGGCTTTCCACTAGATGTTGGAACATTGCTGCTATAACAGCCTCCACTCTTCTGGGAAGGCTTTCCACTAGATGTAGGAACATTGCTGCTCTAACAGCCTCCACTCTTCTGGGAAGACTTTCCACTAGATGTTGGAACATTGCTGCTATAACAGCCTCCACTCTTCTGGGAAGACTTTCCACTAGATGTTGGAACATTGCTGCTATAACAGCCTCCACTCTACTGGGAAGGCTTTCCACTAGATGTTGGAACATTGCTGCTATAACAGCCTCCACTCTTCTGGGAAGGCTTTCCACTAGATGTTGGAACATTGCTGCTATAACAGCCTCCACTCTTCTGGGAAGGCTTTCCACTAGATGTTGGAACATTGCTGCTGTAACAGCCCCCACTCTTCTGGGATAGCTTTCCACTAGATGTTGGAAAATTACTGAGGATAATAGCAGACCATATTGCTACTCCTATTTGCCACATCTTCAATGTAAGCCTACTAGAGAGTGTGTGCCCTCAGGCCTGGAGGGAAGCTAAAGTCATTCCACTACCTAAGAATAGTAAAGCCCCCTTTACTGGCTCAAATAGCCGACCAATCAACCTGTTACCAACCCTTAGTAAACTTCTGGAAAAAATGGTGTTTGACCAGATACAATACTATTTTACAGTAAACAAATTGACAACAGAATTTCAGCATGCTTATAGGGAAGGACACTCAACAAGCACAGCACTTACACAAATGACTGATTGTCTGAAAGAAATGACTCAACACTATATATATCAGTTACTACAGAGACTGAAATCACTGCAACACTGAACAGAGAGCTGCAGTTAGTTTCAGAATGGGTGGCAAGGAATAAGTTAGTCCTAAATATTTCCAAAACTAAAAGCATTGTATTTAGGACAAATCATTCACTAAACCTCAACTAAATCTTGTCATAAATAACATGGAAATTGAGCAAGTTGACGTGACTAAACTGGATGGAGTAACCCTGGATGGAGTAACCCTGGATTGTAAACTGTCCTGGGCAAAACATATTGATACAACAGTAGCTAAGATGGAGAGAAGTCTGTCTATAATAAATCACTGCTTTACATTCTTAACACTATCAACAAGGTAGGTCCTACAGGCCCTAGTTTCTACCTTCTTAACAACACTATCAACAAGGCAGGTCCTACAGGCCCTAGTTTCTACCTTCTTAACAGCACTATCAACAAGGCAGGTCCTACAGGTCCTAGTTTCTACCTTCTTAACAACACTATCAACAAGGCAGGTCCTACAGGCCCTAGTTTCTACCTTCTTAACAACACTATCAACAAGGCAGGTCCTACAGGCCCTAGTTTCTACCTTCTTAACAACACTATCAACAAGGCAGGTCCTACAGGCCCTAGTTTCTACCTTCTTAACAACACTATCAACAAGGCAGGCCCTACAGGCCCTAGTTTCTACCTTCTTAACAACACTATCAACAAGGCAGGTCCTACAGGCCCTAGTTTCTACCTTCTTAACAGCACTATCAACAAGGCAGGTCCTACAGGCCCTAGTTTCTACCTTCTTAACAGCACTATAAACAAGGCAGGTCCTACAGGCCCTAGTTTCTACCTTCTTAACAGCACTATCAACAAGGCAGGTCATACAGGCCCTAGTTTCTACCTTCTTAACAGCACTATCAACAAGGCAGGTCCTACAGGCCCTAGTTTTGTCCCACCTGGACTTCTGTTCAGTAGTGTGGTCAGGTGCCACAAAAAAGGACAGGAAAATTACATTTGGCTCAGAACAGGGCAGCACGGCTGTCTCAGACCAGGGCAGCACGGCTGTCTCAGACCAGGGCAGCACGGCTGTCTCAGACCAGGGCAGCACGGCTGTCTCAGACCAGGGCAGCACGGCTGTCTCGGGACCAAGGCAGCACGGCTGTCTCGGGACCAGGGCAGCACGGCTGTCTCGGGACCAGGGCAGCACGGCTGTCTCGGGAACAGGGCAGCACGGCTGTCTCGGGAACAGGGCAGCACGGCTGTCTCGGGAACAGGGCAGCACGGCTGTCTCAGACCAGGGCAGCACGGCTGTCTCAGACCAGGGCAGCACGGCTGTCTCAGACCAGGGCAGCACGGCTGTCTCAGACCAGGGCAGCACGGCTGTCTCAGACCAGGGCAGCACGGCTGTCTCAGACCAGGGCAGCACGGCTGTCTCAGAACAGGGCAGCACGGCTGTCTCAGGCCAGGGCAGCAGGGCTGTCTCAGGCCAGGGCAGCAGGGCTGTCTCAGGCCAGGGCAGCACGGCTGTCTCAGGCCAGGGCAGCACGGCTGTCTCAGGCCAGGGCAGCACGGCTGTCTCAGGCCAGGGCAGCACGGCTGTCTCAGGCCAGGGCAGCACGGCTGTCTCAGGCCAGGGCAGCACGGCTGTCTCAGGCCAGGGCAGCACCGCTGTCTCAGGCCAGGGCAGCACCGCTGTCTCAGGCCAGGGCAGCACGGCTGTCTCAGGCCAGGGCAGCACCGCTGTCTCAGGCCAGGGCAGCACCGCTGTCTCAGGCCAGGGCAGCACGGCTGTCTCAGGCCAGGGCAGCACGGCTGTCTCAGGCCAGGGCAGCACCGCTGTCTCAGGCCAGGGCAGTACCGCTGTCTCAGGCCAGGGCAGTACCGCTGTCTCAGGCCAGGGCAGCACCGCTGTCTCAGGCCAGGGCAGCACGGCTGGCCCTCTAATGTACACAGAGAGCTAACATGAATAATATGCATGTTAATCCCTCCTGGTTCAAAGTGGAGGAGAGATTGACTTCATCACTACTTTTATTTATGAGAGGTGTTGACATGTTGAATTCCCCGAGCTGTCTGTCTAAACTACTAACACACTGCTCAGACACCCATACATACCCCACAAGACATGTCACCAGAGGTCTGTTTAAACTACTAACACACAGCTCAGACACCCATACATACCCCACAAGACATGCCACCAGAGGTCTGTTCACAGTCCCCAAGTCCAGAACAGACTATGGGAGGCACACAGTACTACATAGAGCCATGACTACATGGAACTCTATTCCACAGTACTACATAGAGCCATGACTACATGGAACTCTATTCCACAGTACTACATAGAGCCATGACTACATGGAACTCTATTCCACAGTACTACATAGAGCCATGACTACATGGAACTCTATTCCACAGTACTACATAGAGCCATGACTACATGGAACTCTATTCCACAGTACTACATAGAGCCATGACTACATGGAACTCTATTCCACAGTACTACATAGAGCCATGACTACATGGAACTCTATTCCACAGTACTACATAGAGCCATGACTACATGGAACTCTATTCCACAGTACTACATAGAGCCATGACTACATGGAACTCTATTCCACAGTACTACATAGAGCCATGACTACATGGAACTCTATTCCACAGTACTACATAGAGCCATGACTACATGGAACTCTATTCCACAGTACTACATAGAGCCATGAATACATGGAACTCTATTCCACAGTACTACATAGACCCATGACTACATGGAACTCTATTCCACAGTACTACATAGAGTCATGACTACATGGAACTCTATTCCACAGTACTACATAGAGCCATGACTACATGGAACTCTATTCCACAGTACTACATAGAGCCATGACTACATGGAACTCTATTCCACAGTACTACATAGAGCCATGACTACATGGAACTCTATTCCACAGTACTACATAGAGCCATGAATACATGGAACTCTATTCCACAGTACTACATAGAGCCATGGCTACATGGAACTCTATTCCACAGTACTACATAGAGCCATGACTACATGGAACTCTATTCCACAGTACTACATAGAGCCATGACTACATGGAACTCTATTCCACAGTACTACATAGAGCCATGACTACATGGAACTCTATTCCACAGTACTACATAGAGCCATGACTACATGGAACTCTATTCCACAGTACTACATAGAGCCATGACTACATTACTACATAGAGCCATGACTACATGGAACTCTATTCCACAGTACTACATAGAGCCATGAATACATGGAACTCTATTCCACAGTACTACATAGAGCCATGGCTACATGGAACTCTATTCCACAGTACTACATAGAGCCATGACTACATGGAACTCTATTCCACAGTACTACATAGAGCCATGACTACATGGAACTCTATTCCACAGTACTACATAGAGCCATGACTACATGGAACTCTATTCCACAGTACTACATAGAGCCATGACTACATGGAACTCTATTCCACAGTACTACATAGAGCCATGGCTACATGGAACTCTATTCCACAGTACTACATAGAGCCATGACTACATGGAACTCTATTCCACAGTACTACATAGAGCCATGACTACATGGAACTCTATTCCACAGTACTACATAGAGCCATGACTACATGGAACTCTATTCCACAGTACTACATAGAGCCATGACTACATGGAACTCTATTCCACAGTACTACATAGAGCCATGACTACATGGAACTCTATTCCACATCAGGTAACTGATGCAGCAGTAGAATCAGATTTAAAAACCGATTAAAAAACACCTTATGGAACAGCGGGGACTGTGAAGCAGCACAAACATAGACACACACTATACATACACATGGATTTAGTACTGTAGATGTGTGGTAGTGGTGGAGTGGGGGCCTGAGGGCACACAGTGTGTTGTGAAATATGTGAATGTATTGTAATGTTTTAAAATGATGTATAACTGCCTTAATGTTGCTGGACCCCAGGAAGAGTAGCTGCTGCCTTGGAAGGAACTAACGGGGACCCATAATAAACCCCAGGAAGAGAAGCTGCTGCCTTGGCAGGAACTAATGGGGACCCATAATAAACCCCAGGAAGAGTAGCTGCTGCCTTGGCAGGAACTAATGGGGATCCATAATAAACCCCAGGAAGAGTAGCTGCTGCCTTGGCAGGAACTAATGGGAATCCATAATAAACCCCAGGAAGAGTAGCTGCTGTCTTGGCAGGAACTAATGGGGATCCATAATAAACCCCAGGAAGAGTAGCTGCTGCCTTGGAAGGAACTAATGGGGATCTATAATAAACCCCAGGAAGAGTAGCTGCTGCCTTGACAGGAACTAATGGGGATCCATAATAAACCCCAGGAAGAGAAGCTGCTGCCTTGAAAGGAACTAATGGGGATCCATAATAAACCCCAGGAAGAATAGCTGCTGCCTTGGCAGGAACTAATGGGGATCCATAATAAACCCCAGGAAGAGTAGCTGCTGCCTTGGCAGGAACTAATGGGGATCCATAATAAACCCCAAGAAGAGTAGCTGCTGTCTTGGCAGGAACTAATGGGGATCCATAATAAATCCCAGGAAGAGTAGCTGCTGCCTTGGCAGGAACTAATGGGGATCCATAATAAACCCCAGGAAGAGTAGCTGCTGTCTTGGCAGGAACTAATGGGGATCCATAATAAACCCCAGGAAGAGTAGCTGCTGCCTTGGCAGGAACTAATTGGGATCCATGGTAAACCCCAGGAAGAGTAGCTGCTGACTTGACAGGAACTAATGGGGATCCATAATAAACCCCAGGAAGAGTAGCTGCTGCCTTGGCAGGAACTAACGGGGGTCCATAATAAACCCCAGGAAGAGTAGCTGCTGCCTTGGCAGGAACTAACGGGGGTCCATAATAAACCCCAGGAAGAGTAGCTGCTGCCTTGGCAGGAACTAACAGGGATCCATAATAAACCCCAGGAAGAGTAGCTGCTGCCTTGGCAGGAACTAATGGGGATCCATAATAAACCCCAGGAAGAGTAGCTGCTGTCTTGTCGGGAACTAATGGGGATCCATAATAAACCCCAGGAAGAGTAGCTGCTGTCTTGGCGGGAACTAATGGGGATCCATAATAAACCCCAGGAAGAGTAGCTGCTGCCTTGGCAGGAACTAATGGGGATCCATAATAAACCCCAGGAAGAGTAGCTGCTGTCTTGTCGGGAACTAATGGGGATCCATAATAAACCCCAGGAAGAGTAGCTGCTGTCTTGGCGGGAACTAATGGGGATCCATAATAAACTCCAGGAAGAGTAGCTGCTGCCTTGGCAGGAACTAATGGGGATCCATAATAAACCCCGGGAAGAGTAGCTGCTGACTTGACAGGAACTAATGGGGATCCATGGTAAACCCCAGGAAGAGTAGCTGCTGACTTGACAGGAACTAATGGGGATCCATAATAAACCCCAGGAAGAGTAGCTGCTGTCTTGTCTGGAACTAATGGAGATCCATAATAAACCCCAGGAAGAGAAGCTGCTGCCTTGGCAGGAACTAATGGGGATCCATAATAAACCCCAGGAAGAGTAGCTGCTGCCTTGGCAGGAACTAATGGGGATCCATAATAAACCCCAGGAAGAGTAGCTTCTGACTTGACAGGAACTAATGGGGATCCATAATAAACCCCAGGAAGAGTAGCTGCTGCCTTGGCAGGAACTAATGGGGATCCATAATAAACCCCAGGAAGATTAGCTGCTGACTTGACAGGAACTAATGGGGATCCATAATAAACCCCAGGAAGAGTAGCTGCTGCCTTGGCAGGAACTAACGGGGGTCCATAATAAACCCCAGGAAGAGTAGCTGCTGCCTTGGCAGGAACTAACGGGGATCCATAATAAACCCCAGGAAGAGTAGCTGCTGCCTTGGCAGGAACTAATGGGAATCCATAATAAACCCCAGGAAGAGTAGCTGCTGCCTTGGCAGGAACTAACGGGGATCCATAATAAACCCCAGGAAGAGTAGCTGCTGCCTTGGCAGGAACTAACGGGCATCCATAATAAACCCCAGGAAGAGTAGCTGCTGTCTTGGCAGGAACTAATGTGGATCCATAATAAACCCCAGGAAGAGTAGCTGCTGTCTTGGCAGGAACTAATGGGGATCCATAATAAACCCCAGGAAGAGTAGCTGCTGTCTTGTCTGGAACTAATGGGGATCCATAATAAACCCCAGGAAGAGTAGCTGCTGTCTTGGCAGGAACTAATGGGGATCCATAATAAACCCCAGGAAGAGTAGCTGCTGCCTTGGCAGGAACTAATGGGGATCCATAATAAACCCCAGGAAGAGTAGCTGCTGTCTTGTCGGGAACTAATGGGGATCCATAATAAACCCCAGGAAGAGTAGCTGCTGTCTTGGCGGGAACTAATGGGGATCCATAATAAACCCCAGGAAGAGTAGCTGCTGCCTTGGCAGGAACTAATGGGGATCCATAATAAACCCCAGGAAGAGTAGCTGCTGTCTTGTCGGGAACTAATGGGGATCCATAATAAACCCCAGGAAGAGTAGCTGCTGTCTTGGCGGGAACTAATGGGGATCCATAATAAACTCCAGGAAGAGTAGCTGCTGCCTTGGCAGGAACTAATGGGGATCCATAATAAACCCAAGGAACAGTAGCTGCTGCCTTGGCAGGAACTAATGGGGATCCATAATAAACCCCAGGAAGAGTAGCTGCTGCCTTGACAGGAACTAATGGGGATCCATAATAAACCCCAGGAAGAGTAGCTGCTGCCTTGGAAGGAACTAATGGGGATCCATAATAAACCCCAGGAAGAGTAGCTGCTGCCTTGACAGGAACTAATGGGGATCCATAATAAACCCCAGGAAGAGTAGCTGCTGTCTTGGCAGGAACTAATGGGGATCCATAATAAACCCCAGGAAGAGTAGCTGCTGCCTTGGCAGGAACTAATGGGGATCCATAATAAACCCCAGGAAGAGTAGCTGTCGCCTTGTCTTGACAGGAACTAATGGGGATCCATAATAAACCCCAGGAAGAGTAGCTGCTGTCTTGGCAGGAACTAATGGGGATCCATAATAAACCCCAGGAAGAGTAGCTGCTGTCTTGGCAGGAACTAATGGGGATCCATAATAAACCCCAGGAAGAGTAGCTGCTGTCTTGGCAGGAACTAATGGGGATCCATAATAAACCCCGGGAAGAGTAGCTGCTGACTTGACAGGAACTAATGGGGATCCATGGTAAACCCCAGGAAGAGTAGCTGCTGACTTGACAGGAACTAATGGGGATCCATAATAAACCCCAGGAAGAGTAGCTGCTGTCTTGTCTGGAACTAATGGAGATCCATAATAAACCCCAGGAAGAGAAGCTGCTGCCTTGGCAGGAACTAATGGGGATCCATAATAAACCCCAGGAAGAGTAGCTGCTGCCTTGGCAGGAACTAATGGGGATCCATAATAAACCCCAGGAAGAGTAGCTGCTGTCTTGACAGGAACTAATGGGGATCCATAATAAACCCCAGGAAGAGTAGCTGCTGTCTTGACAGGAACTAATGGGGGTCCATAATAAACCCCAGGAAGAGTAGCTGCTGCCTTGACAGGAACTAATGGGGATCCATAATAAACCCCAGGAAGAGTAGCTGCTGTCTTGGCAGGAACTAATGGGGATCCATAATAAACCCCAGGAAGAGTAGCTGCTGTCTTGTCTGGAACTAATGGGGATCCATAATAAACCCCAGG
This sequence comes from Oncorhynchus mykiss, assembly GCF_013265735.2. Taxonomy (NCBI): domain Eukaryota; kingdom Metazoa; phylum Chordata; class Actinopteri; order Salmoniformes; family Salmonidae; genus Oncorhynchus; species Oncorhynchus mykiss. Next base: position 43,415,815 of record NC_048588.1, read on the forward strand.
AAGAGTAGCTGTTGTCTTGGCAGGAACTAATGGGGATCCATAATAAACCCCAGGAAGAGTAGCTGCTGCCTTGGCAGGAACTAATGGGGATCCATAATAAACCCCAGGAAGAGTAGCTGCTGTCTTGTCGGGAACTAATGGGGATCCATAATAAACCCCAGGAAGAGTAGCTGCTGTCTTGGCGGGAACTAATGGGGATCCATAATAAACCCCAGGAAGAGTAGCTGCTGCCTTGGCAGGAACTAATGGGGATCCATAATAAACCCCAGGAAGAGTAGCTGCTGTCTTGTCGGGAACTAATGGGGATCCATAATAAACCCCAGGAAGAGTAGCTGCTGTCTTGGCGGGAACTAATGGGGATCCATAATAAACTCCAGGAAGAGTAGCTGCTGCCTTGGCAGGAACTAATGGGGATCCATAATAAACCCAAGGAACAGTAGCTGCTGCCTTGGCAGGAACTAATGGGGATCCATAATAAACCCCAGGAAGAGTAGCTGCTGCCTTGACAGGAACTAATGGGGATCCATAATAAACCCCAGGAAGAGTAGCTGCTGCCTTGGAAGGAACTAATGGGGATCCATAATAAACCCCAGGAAGAGTAGCTGCTGCCTTGACAGGAACTAATGGGGATCCATAATAAACCCCAGGAAGAGTAGCTGCTGTCTTGGCAGGAACTAATGGGGATCCATAATAAACCCCAGGAAGAGTAGCTGCTGCCTTGGCAGGAACTAATGGGGATCCATAATAAACCCCAGGAAGAGTAGCTGTCGCCTTGTCTTGACAGGAACTAATGGGGATCCATAATAAACCCCAGGAAGAGTAGCTGCTGTCTTGGCAGGAACTAATGGGGATCCATAATAAACCCCAGGAAGAGTAGCTGCTGTCTTGGCAGGAACTAATGGGGATCCATAATAAACCCCAGGAAGAGTAGCTGCTGTCTTGGCAGGAACTAATGGGGATCCATAATAAACCCCGGGAAGAGTAGCTGCTGACTTGACAGGAACTAATGGGGATCCATGGTAAACCCCAGGAAGAGTAGCTGCTGACTTGACAGGAACTAATGGGGATCCATAATAAACCCCAGGAAGAGTAGCTGCTGTCTTGTCTGGAACTAATGGAGATCCATAATAAACCCCAGGAAGAGAAGCTGCTGCCTTGGCAGGAACTAATGGGGATCCATAATAAACCCCAGGAAGAGTAGCTGCTGCCTTGGCAGGAACTAATGGGGATCCATAATAAACCCCAGGAAGAGTAGCTGCTGTCTTGACAGGAACTAATGGGGATCCATAATAAACCCCAGGAAGAGTAGCTGCTGTCTTGACAGGAACTAATGGGGGTCCATAATAAACCCCAGGAAGAGTAGCTGCTGCCTTGACAGGAACTAATGGGGATCCATAATAAACCCCAGGAAGAGTAGCTGCTGTCTTGGCAGGAACTAATGGGGATCCATAATAAACAATTCAAACAATTTTAACAGAATTGTAACTTTGTAACAGAGTAAAATGTTTTATCTGCATGTTGCGTTGGAAACTAAATCGCTATTTTTGGATACTAAAGATCTTTCTCTCTGTTTTTTTGGTATTCTTTGATTGTTTGATTGATCTTGGTCTTGTCCATCCCTGATAGGACCATCACTGCCCCCCAGGAGTTCTAACTCCACCCCTATCAGCCAGCCTGGTTCCATGGCTCCCAGCATGCCCTTCACCTCATCGCCAGACAACCCTCCTACTCAGAACCCGCTCTCCCTCATTATGTCACAGATGTCCAAGTATGCCATGCCTAGCTCCACCCCACTCTACCACGACGCTATCAAGACCATTGCCACCTCCGATGACGAGATGATGCCAGATCGCCCTCTGCTGTCCGGAGTCAACATCGGAGGTACGCTGACCACTTGTCTTGGTCAAAGTCCACACGTAACCCATATTTGATTAAATCTACCATTTTTGTATAACAATCTTTCTGTATTTCCATGATTGTGAGAGAGCAATTTTTTTTATTTTATTTTAATTGTCTCTTAAAACATATTTGATATAACATTTTGTGATAAAATTGGGCATGTTCATTTACATGTTATTGTTATTCGATGAATGGTCCTGTTTAGTAAATAGTGATGATCCTCTCTCTGTCTGTTTGTCATTGTCTCTCTTCTCTCTCTCTCTCTCTCTCTTGCTCTCTCTGTCTCTCTCTCTCTCTCTGTCTCTCTCTCTCTCTCGCTCTGTCTGTCTCTGTCTCTCTCTCTCTCTCTCTCTGTCTCTCTCTCTCTCTCTCTGTCTCTCTCTCTCGCTCTGTCTGTCTCTCTCTCTGTTTCTCTCTCTCTCTCTGTCTGTTTGTTTGTCACTGTCTCTCTCTCTCTCTGTCTCTCTCTCTCTCTCTCTCTCTCTCTCTGTCTCTCTCTCTCGCTCTGTCTCTCTCTCTCTCTCTCTCTCTCTGTCTCTCTCTCTCGCTCTGTCTCTCTCTCTCTGTCTCTCTCTCTGTCTCTCTGTCTCTCTCTCTCGCTCTGTCTGTCTCTCTCTGTCTCTCTGTCTGTTTGTTTGTCACTGTCTCTCTCCTCTCTCTCTCTCTCTCTCTCTCTCTCTCTCTCTCTCTCTCTCGCTCTGTCTGTCTCTCTCTCTGTTTCTCTCTCTCTCTCTGTCTGTTTGTTTGTCACTGTCTCTCTCTCTCTGTCTCTCTCTCTCTCTCTCTCTCTCTCTCTCTGTCTCTCTCTCTCGCTCTGTCTGTCTCTCTCTGTCTCTCTCTCTCTGTCTCTCTCTCTGTCTCTCTGTCTCTCTCTCTCGCTCTGTCTGTCTCTCTCTGTCTCTCTGTCTGTTTGTTTGTCACTGTCTCTCTCCTCTCTCTCTCTCTCTCTCTCTCGCTCTGTCTGTCTCTCTCTCTGTCTCTCTGTCTACTATCAGGTAACCCAGGGAACCATCAGGGCTCTATGATGCTGTCCCAGAGTTCCATTGGGCCCCACAGTGGCCAGCTGTCCCCCAACCCAATGGGCCTGAACGGTATGAACCCTGCCATGATGGGTGCCGGAGGGGGACCCCTGGACAGGATGGGGTACAGCTTGTCCCCCATGCACCCCCAAAACCAGATGGGAGGGTTCCCTCGCATGCAGCACCCCTCTCACGGAGGCCCCATGCACTCCCCTCTGGGCGGTATGCCCCCCCAGTTCTCCCAACAGAACCCAGAAGATGTTATCCCCCCCCAGCAGCTGCAGCACATGCTCAGTAAGGGCATGTCCCACCCCCACCAGCGCGGCCCCCACCCCTCGGACTCCTTTTTGGGCCCCGACGGCCCCGACCTGAGTGACGTCATCCGACCGACCCACTCTGGCATCCCGGAGTTCGACCTGTCTCGTATCATCCCCTCCGACAAGCCCTCCTCCACCCTGCAGTATTTCCCCAAGGCAGAGGGCATGTCCGGGGTCCAGCAGGGCCAGGGGAACCACCCTAACCCCCACCAGGGCCAGCCTGGCTCCCAGGGCCCTGGCCCCCTTCCTCCACAGCTGCTGAAACAGCTCTCTGCCCCTGGCCCTCACAGCAATGCCCCCTCCTCCAACCCTCACATTGCTAACCTGCAGAACATGATGGCAGAACAGCAGCTGCCCCCCCACCCCTCCCACTGCGGAATGGGTAGACATGGTATGGCGGGGATGCCCCAGGGGGGATCCAGGGGCATGGGGGGTCCGGGTGGTCACATGATGCATCCTGGACACATGATGGGGAGGACAGGTATGGGGCCAGGCCCCACCCAGCAACAGCTTCAACAGCAGGCCATGATGGCGAACAGCCTCCTCCACGGCGGCCACCTTGGCCCCCAGCCCCACCCATCCATGATGTCTTCCCAACAACACAGCCTAATGGCCCAGCAGAACCTCATGCTGATGCAGGCTAAGCAGAGAAGTATGGGCCTCCCTGGGGACCCATTCGGCCAGCAGGGGGGATCCCTCATGTCCCCTCAGGGCCCCCTGATGGGACCGGGCCCCCCACACCCCCAGGGTGGGATGATGGGCCCCGGCATTGGCCCTGGCTCCCAGGGGCCACTCAGACAGAGAGGTATGTCCCTGGACAGTCCCCTAGGCTACGGCCCTGGCTAACATGCCCTGCTGATCCTCCTGATCCAACAGCCTCCTGGTACATGTTTGTGGTCAAAATGGCCCCCTATTCACTACATAGTGTGTTTGGGATGCAGAATTACTGTAAAAACCTTCTTTTCAATAGGGTGTTTTTCCATTGTCTCATATGTTTTCATCAATGTTAATACTGTTATTATTGCTTCGAATGGTTAAACATCGATTGAGTAAAAACTGATAAAAAAAAGAATAATAATATTGAAGAGCTGTCATGACAACGGTTTAATAAAGATATCTGAAGCCATTTTCTACAATGTCTGTAAAATATGGAGCCTATATTTCACAGATGACTGTGTTGGTTTTGGACGAGGTTTACGGTTGTGAGGCAAAGCCTATTGGTTTATATATGTTTGATATCATTGATTATTTTTCTCCTCCGGCTACCAAACTGGAATATATAAATATATATGATATATATATATATATATGATATATATATATAGTTGCTGTATATAAGATGCAATTTGTGATTGTTTGCAAATGTTCTGTATAACTGTGTTTTAATAGAAGTCAAAAAAATGAAAGAATACTGAACTCTATCCATGTCATTGTGTTGGAGTCATTGACCTTTTATGTAGTTTATACTTCAGACACAGTAGTTTATACTTCTAAACACAGTAGTTTATACTTCTAAACACAGTAGTTTATACTTCTAAACACAGTAGTTTATACTTCTAAACACAGTAGTTTATACTTCTAGACACAGTAGTTTATACTTCTAAACACAGTAGTTTATACTTCTAAACACAGTAGTTTATACTTCTAGACACAGTAGTTTATACTTCTAGACACAGTAGTTTATACTTCTAAACACAGTAGTTTATACTTCTAAACACAGTAGTTTATACTTCTAAACACAGTAGTTTATACTTCTAGACCCAGTAGTTTATACTTCTAGACACAGTAGTTTGTACTTCTAAACACAGTAGTTTATACTTCTAGACCCAGTAGTTTATACTTCTAAACACAGTAGTTTATACTTCTAGACACAGTAGTTTATACTTCTAAACACAGTAGTTTATACTTCTAAACACAGTAGTTTATACTTCTAAACACAGTAGTTTATACTTCTAAACACAGTAGTTTATACTTCTAAACACAGTAGTTTATACTTCTAGACACAGTAGTTTATACTTCTAGATACAGTAGTTTATACTTCTAAACACAGTAGTTTATACTTCTAGACCCAGTAGTTTATACTTCTAAACACAGTAGTTTATACTTCTAGACACAGTAGTTTATACTTCTAGACACAGTAGTTTATACTTCTAAACACAGTAGTTTATACTTCTAGACCCAGTAGTTTATACTTCTAAACACAGTAGTTTATACTTCTAGACACAGTAGTTTATACTTCTAAACACAGTAGTTTATACTTCTAAACACAGTAGTTTATACTTCTAGACCCAGTAGTTTATACTTCTAAACACAGTAGTTTATACTTCTAAACACAGTAGTTTATACTTCTAAACACAGTAGTTTATACTTCTAAACACAGTAGTTTATACTTCTAGACACAGTAGTTTATACTTCTAAACACAGTAGTTTATACTTCTAAACACAGTAGTTTATACTTCTAAACACAGTAGTTTATACTTCTAGACACAGTAGTTTATACTTCTAGACACAGTAGTTTATACTTCTAAACACAGTAGTTTATACTTCTAAACACAGTAGTTTATACTTCTAAACACAGTAGTTTATACTTCTAGACCCAGTAGTTTATACTTCTAGACACAGTAGTTTGTACTTCTAAACACAGTAGTTTATACTTCTAGACCCAGTAGTTTATACTTCTAAACACAGTAGTTTATACTTCTAGACACAGTAGTTTATACTTCTAAACACAGTAGTTTATACTTCTAAACACAGTAGTTTATACTTCTAAACACAGTAGTTTATACTTCTAAACACAGTAGTTTATACTTCTAAACACAGTAGTTTATACTTCTAGACACAGTAGTTTATACTTCTAGATACAGTAGTTTATACTTCTAAACACAGTAGTTTATACTTCTAGACCCAGTAGTTTATACTTCTAAACACAGTAGTTTATACTTCTAGACACAGTAGTTTATACTTCTAGACACAGTAGTTTATACTTCTAAACACAGTAGTTTATACTTCTAGACCCAGTAGTTTATACTTCTAAACACAGTAGTTTATACTTCTAGACACAGTAGTTTATACTTCTAAACACAGTAGTTTATACTTCTAAACACAGTAGTTTATACTTCTAGACCCAGTAGTTTATACTTCTAAACACAGTAGTTTATACTTCTAGACACAGTAGTTTATACTTCTAAACACAGTAGTTTATACTTCTAAACACAGTAGTTTATACTTCTAAACACAGTAGTTTATACTTCTAGACCCAGTAGTTTATACTTCTAGACACAGTAGTTTATACTTCTAAACACAGTAGTTTATACTTCTAGACCCAGTAGTTTATACTTCTAAACACAGTAGTTTATACTTCTAGACACAGTAGTTTATACTTCTAAACACAGTAGTTTATACTTCTAAACACAGTAGTTTATACTTCTAAACACAGTAGTTTATACTTCTAAACACAGTAGTTTATACTTCTGAACACAGTAGTTTATACTTCTAGACACAGTAGTTTATACTTCTAGATACAGTAGTTTATACTTCTAAACACAGTAGTTTATACTTCTAGACCCAGTAGTTTATACTTCTTGACCCAGTAGTTTATACTTCTAAACACAGTAGTTTATACTTCTAAACACAGTAGTTTATACTTCTAAACACAGTAGTTTATACTTCTAAACACAGTAGTTTATACTTCTAGACCCAGTAGTTTATACTTCTAGACACAGTAGTTTATACTTCAGACCCAGTAGTTTATACTTCAGACACAGTAGTTTATACTTCTAAACACAGTAGTTTATACTTCTAAACACAGTAGTTTATACTTCTAAACACAGTAGTTTATACTTCTAAACACAGTAGTTTATACTTCTAAACACAGTAGTTTATACTTCTAGACCCAGTAGTTTATACTTCTAGACACAGTAGTTTATACTTCTAGACACAGTAGTTTATACTTCTAGATACAGTAGTTTATACTTCTAGACACAGTAGTTTATACTTCTAGACACAGTAGTTTATACTTCTAAACACAGTAGTTTATACTTCTAAACACAGTAGTTTATACTTCTAAACACAGTAGTTTATACTTCTAAACACAGTAGTTTATACTTCTAAACACAGTAGTTTATACTTCTAGACCCAGTAGTTTATACTTCTAAACACAGTAGTTTATACTTCTAAACACAGTAGTTTATACTTCTAGACCCAGTAGTTTATACTTCTAGACCCAGTAGTTTATACTTCTAAACACAGTAGTTTATACTTCTAGACACAGTAGTTTATACTTCTAGACCCAGTAGTTTATACTTCTAAACACAGTAGTTTATACTTCTAAACACAGTAGTTTATACTTCTAGACCCAGTAGTTTATACTTCTAAACACAGTAGTTTATACTTCTAGACCCAGTAGTTTATACTTCTAAACACAGTAGTTTATACTTCTAAACACAGTAGTTTATACTTCAGACACAGTAGTTTATACTTCTAAACACAGTAGTTTATACTTCTAAACACAGTAGTTTATACTTCTAAACACAGTAGTTTATACTTCTAAACACAGTAGTTTATACTTCTAAACACAGTAGTTTATACTTCTAAACACAGTAGTTTATACTTCTAAACACAGTAGTTTATACTTCTAAACACAGTAGTTTATACTTCTGAACACAGTAGTTTATATTTCTAGACACAGTAGTTCATACTTCTAGATACAGTAGTTTATACTTCTAAACACAGTAGTTTATACTTCTAGACACAGTAGTTTATACTTCTAGACCCAGTAGTTTATACTTCTTGACCCAGTAGTTTATACTTCTAAACACAGTAGTTTATACTTCTAAACACAGTAGTTTATACTTCTAAACACAGTAGTTTATACTTCTAAACACAGTAGTTTATACTTCTAGACCCAGTAGTTTATACTTCTAGACACAGTAGTTTATACTTCAGACCCAGTAGTTTATACTTCAGACACAGTAGTTTATACTTCTAAACACAGTAGTTTATACTTCTAAACACAGTAGTTTATACTTCTAAACACAGTAGTTTATACTTCTAAACACAGTAGTTTATACTTCTAAACACAGTAGTTTATACTTCTAGACCCAGTAGTTTATACTTCTAGACACAGTAGTTTATACTTCTAGACACAGTAGTTTATACTTCTAGATACAGTAGTTTATACTTCTAGACACAGTAGTTTATACTTCTAGACACAGTAGTTTATACTTCTAAACACAGTAGTTTATACTTCTAAACACAGTAGTTTATACTTTAGATACAGTAGTTTATACTTCTAGACCCAGTAGTTTATACTTCTAAACACAGTAGTTTATACTTCTAGACTCAGTAGTTTATACTTCTAGATACAGTAGTTTATACTTTAGATACAGTAGTTTATACTTCTAGACACAGTAGTTTATACTTCTAGACACAGTAGTTTATACTTCTAAACACAGTAGTTTATACTTCTAAACACAGTAGTTTATACTTTAGACCCAGTAGTTTACACCTTACACACAGTAGTTTATACTTCTAAACACAGTAGTTTATACTTTAGACCCAGTAGTTTACACCTTACACACAGTAGTTTATACTTCTAAACACAGTAGTTTATACTTCTAGACCCAGTAGTTTATACTTCTAGAACCAGTAGTTTATACTTCTAGACCCAGTAGTTTATACTTCTAGACCCAGTAGTTTATACTTCTAGACACAGTAGTTTATACTTCTAAACACAGTAGTTTACACTTCTAGACACAGTAGTTTATACTTCTAAACACAGTAGTTTATACTTCTAGACACAGTAGTTTATACTTCTATATATAGTAGTTTATACTTCTAGACAGAGTAGTTTATACTCTAGACCCAGTAGTTTATACTTCTAAACACAGTAGTTTATACTTCTAGACCCAGTAGTTTATATGTCGTAGTTTATACTTCTAGACACAGTAGTTTATACTTCTAGACACAGTAGTGTATACTTTAGACACAGTAGTTTATTCTTCTAGACACAGTAGTTTATACTTCTAAACACAGTAGTTTATACTTCTAAACACAGTAGTTTATACTTCTAAACACAGTAGTTTATACTTCTAAACACAGTAGTTTATACTTCTAGACCCAGTAGTTTATACTTCTAAACACAGTAGTTTATACTTCTAAACACAGTAGTTTATACTTCTAGACCCAGTAGTTTATACTTCTAGACCCAGTAGTTTATACTTCTAAACACAGTAGTTTATACTTCTAGACACAGTAGTTTATACTTCTAGACCCAGTAGTTTATACTTCTAAACACAGTAGTTTATACTTCTAAACACAGTAGTTTATACTTCTAGACCCAGTAGTTTATACTTCTAAACACAGTAGTTTATACTTCTAGACCCAGTAGTTTATACTTCTAAACACAGTAGTTTATACTTCTAAACACAGTAGTTTATACTTCAGACACAGTAGTTTATACTTCTAAACACAGTAGTTTATACTTCTAAACACAGTAGTTTATACTTCTAAACACAGTAGTTTATACTTCTAAACACAGTAGTTTATACTTCTAAACACAGTAGTTTATACTTCTAAACACAGTAGTTTATACTTCTAAACACAGTAGTTTATACTTCTAAACACAGTAGTTTATACTTCTGAACACAGTAGTTTATACTTCTAGACACAGTAGTTTATACTTCTAGATACAGTAGTTTATACTTCTAAACACAGTAGTTTATACTTCTAGACACAGTAGTTTATACTTCTAGACCCAGTAGTTTATACTTCTTGACCCAGTAGTTTATACTTCTAAACACAGTAGTTTATACTTCTAAACACAGTAGTTTATACTTCTAAACACAGTAGTTTATACTTCTAAACACAGTAGTTTATACTTCTAGACCCAGTAGTTTATACTTCTAGACACAGTAGTTTATACTTCAGACCCAGTAGTTTATACTTCAGACACAGTAGTTTATACTTCTAAACACAGTAGTTTATACTTCTAAACACAGTAGTTTATACTTCTAAACACAGTAGTTTATACTTCTAAACACAGTAGTTTATACTTCTAAACACAGTAGTTTATACTTCTAGACCCAGTAGTTTATACTTCTAGACACAGTAGTTTATACTTCTAGACACAGTAGTTTATACTTCTAGATACAGTAGTTTATACTTCTAGACACAGTAGTTTATACTTCTAGACACAGTAGTTTATACTTCTAAACACAGTAGTTTATACTTCTAAACACAGTAGTTTATACTTTAGATACAGTAGTTTATACTTCTAGACCCAGTAGTTTATACTTCTAAACACAGTAGTTTATACTTCTAGACTCAGTAGTTTATACTTCTAGATACAGTAGTTTATACTTTAGATACAGTAGTTTATACTTCTAGACACAGTAGTTTATACTTCTAGACACAGTAGTTTATACTTCTAGACACAGTAGTTTATACTTCTAAACACAGTAGTTTATACTTTAGACCCAGTAGTTTACACCTTACACACAGTAGTTTATACTTCTAAACACAGTAGTTTATACTTCTAGACCCAGTAGTTTATACTTCTAGAACCAGTAGTTTATACTTCTAGACCCAGTAGTTTATACTTCTAGACCCAGTAGTTTATACTTCTAGACACAGTAGTTTATACTTCTAAACACAGTAGTTTACACTTCTAGACACAGTAGTTTATACTTCTAGACACAGTAGTTTATACTTCTATATATAGTAGTTTATACTTCTAGACAGAGTAGTTTATACTCTAGACCCAGTAGTTAATACTTCTAAACACAGTAGTTTATACTTCTAGACCCAGTAGTTTATATGTCGTAGTTTATACTTCTAAACACAGTAGTTTATACTTCTAAACACAGCAGTTTATACTTATAGACCCAGTAGTTTATACTTCTAGATACAGTAGTTTATACTTTAGACACAGTAGTTTATACTTCTAGACACAGTAGTTTACACTTCTAGACCCAGTAGTTTATACTTCTAAACACAGTAGTTTATACTTCTAGATACAGTAGTTTATACTTCTAAACACAGTAGTTTATACTTCTAGACCCAGTAGTTTATACTTCTAGACACAGTAGTTTATACTTCTAAACACAGTAGTTTATACTTCTAAACACAGTAGTTTATACTTCTAGACCCAGTAGTTTATACTTCTAGATACAGTAGTTTATACTTTAGATACAGTAGTTTATACTTCTAGACACAGTAGTTTATACTTCTAGACACAGTAGTTTACACTTCTAGACACAGTAGTTTTTACTTCTAGACACAGTAGTTTATACTTCTAGACACAGTAGTTTATACTTCTAAACACAGTAGTTTATACTTCTAAACACAGTAGTTTATACTTCTAAACACAGTAGTTTATACTTTAGACCCAGTAGTTTACACTTTACACACAGTAGTTTATACTTCTAAACACAGTAGTTTATACTTCTAGACCCAGTAGTTTATACTTCTAGAACCAGTAGTTTATACTTCTAGACCCAGTTGTTTATACTTCTAGACCCAGTAGTTTATACTTCTAGACCCAGTAGTTTATACTTCTAGACACAGTAGTTTATACTTCTAAACACAGTAGTTTATACTTCTAGACACAGTAGTTTATACTTCTAGACACAGTAGTTTATACTTATAGACACAGTAGTTTATACTTCTAAACACAGTAGTTTATACTTCTAGACACAGTAGTTTATACTTCTATATATAGTAGTTTATACTTCTAGACAGAGTAGTTTATACACTAGACCCAGTAGTTTATACTTCTAAACACAGTAGTTTATACTTCTAGACCCAGTAGTTTATATGTCATAGTTTATACTTCTAGACACAGTAGTTTATACTTCTAGACACAGTAGTGTATTCTTTAGACACAGTAGTTTATACTTCTAGACACAGTAGTTTATACTTATAGACCCAGTAGTTTATACTTCTAAACACAGTAGTTTATACTTTTAGACACAGTCGTTTATACTTCTAGACACAGTAGTTTATACTTCTAGACACGGTTGTTTATACTTCTAGACCCAGTAGTTTATACTCTAGACACAGTAGTTTATTCTTGTAGACACAGTAGTTTATACTTCTAGGTATAGTAGTTTATACTTCTAGACACAGTATTTTATACTCCAGACACAGTAGTTTATACTTTAGACACAGTAGTTACAGTGGGGCAAAAAAGTATTTAGTCAGCCACCAATTGTGCAAGTTCTCCCACTTAAAAAGATGAGAGAGGCCTGTAATTTTCATCATAGGTACACTTCAACTATGACAGACAAAATTAGAAAAAAAATCCAGAAAATCACATTGTAGGATTTCTAATGAATTTATTTGCAAATTATGGTGGAAAATAAGTATTTGGTCACCTACAAACAAGCAAGATTTCTGGCTCTCACAGACCTGTAGCTTCTTCTTTAAGAGGCTCCTCTATTCTCCACTTGTTACCTGTATTAATGGCACCTGTTTGAACTTGTTATCAGTATAAAAGACACCTGTCCACAACCTCAAACAGTCACACTCCAAACTCCACTATGGCCAAGACCAAAGAGCTGTCAAAGGACACCAGAAACAAAATGGTAGACCTGCACCAGGCTGGGAAGACTGAATCTGCAACAGGTAAGCAGCTTGGTTTGACGAAATCAACTGTGGGAGCAATTATTAGGAAATGGAAGACATACAAGACCACTGATAATCTCCCTCGATCTGGGGCTCCACGCAAGATCTCACCCCGTGGGGTCAAAATGATCACAAGAACAGTGAGCAAAAATCCCAGAACCACACGGGGGGACCTAGTGAATGACCTGCAGAGAGCTGGAACCAAAGTAACAAAGCCTACCATCAGTAACACACTACGCCGCCAGGGACTCAAATCCTGCAGTGCCAGACGTGTCCCCCTGCTTAAGCCAGTACATGTCCAGGCCCTTCTGAAGTGTGCTAGAGAGCATTTGGATGATCCAGAAGAAGATTGGGAGAATGTCATATGGTCAGATGAAACCAAAATAGAACTTTTTGGTAAAAACTCAACTCGTCGTGTTTGGAGGACAAAGAATGCTGAGTTGCATCCAAAGAACACCATACCTACTGTGAAGCATGCGGGTGGAAACATCATGCTTTGGGGCTGTTTTTCTGCAAAGAGACCAGGACGACTGATCCGTGTAAAGGAAAGAAAGAATGGGGCCATGTATCGTGAGATTTTGAGTGAAAACCTCCTTCCATCAGCAAGGGTATTGAAGATAAAACCTGGCTGGGTCTTTCAGCATGACAATGATCCCAAACACACCGCCCGGGCAACGAAGGAGTGGCTTCGTAAGAAGCATTTCAAGGTCCTGGAGTGGCCTAGCCAGTCTCCAGGTCTCAACCCCATAGAAAATCTTTGGAGGGAGTTGAATGTCCGTGTTGCCCAGCAACAGCCCCAAAACATCACTGCTCTAGAGGAGATCTGCATGGACGAATGGGCCAAAATACCAGCAAGAGTGTGTGAAAACCTTGTGAAGATTTACAGAAAACGTTTGACCTCTGTCATTGCCAACAAAGGGTATATAACAAAGTATTGAGATAAACTTTTGTTATTGACCAAATACTTATTTTCCACCATAATTTGCAAATAAATTCATAAAAAATCCTACAATGTGATTTTCTGGATTTTTTTTTCTCATTTTGTCTGTCATAGTTGAAGTGTACCTATGATGAAAATTCGACCCAGTAGTTTATACTTCTAGATCCTGTAGTTTATACTTCTAAACACAGTAGTTTATACTTTAGACACAGTAGTTTATACTTCTAGATATAGTAGTTTATACTCTAGACATAGTAGTTAATACTTCTAAACACAGTAGTTTATTCTTCTCGGCACAGTAGTTTATACATTTAGACACAGTAGTTTATACTCTAGATATAGTAGTTAATACTTCTAAACATGGTAGTTTATACTTTAGACATAGTAGTTTATACTTCTAGACACAGTAGTTTATACTTTAGATCCAGTAATTTATACTTTAGAAATAGTAGTTTATACTCTAGACACAGTAGTTTATTCTTCTAGACACAGTAGTTTATACTTCTAGACCCAGTAGTTTATACTTCTAGACCCAGTAATTTATACTTCTAGACCCAGTAGATTATACTTCTAGACACAGTAGGTTATGCTTTTATACACAGTAGTTTATACTTCTAGACACAGTAGTTTATACTTTAGACCCAGTAGTTTATACTTCTAGACCCAGTAGTTTATACTTCTAGACCCAGTAGTTTATACTTTAGATACAGTAGTTTATACTTCTAGACCCAGTAGTTTATACTTCTAGACCCAGTAGTTTATACTTCTAGACCCAGTAGTTTATACTTCTAGACACAGTAGTTTATACTTCTAGACACAGTAGTTTATACTTCTAAACACAGTAGTTTATACTTCTAAACACAGTAGTTTATACTTCTAGATACAGTAGTTTATACTTCTAGACCCAGTAGTTTATACTTCTAGATAGAGTAGTTTATACTTTAGATACAGTAGTTTATACTTTAGACACAGTAGTTTATACTTTAGACACAGTAGTTTATACTTCTAGATATAGTAGTTTATACTCTAGATATAGTAGTTAATACTTCTAAACACAGTAGTTTATACTTTAGATACAGTAGTTTATACTTCTAGACACAGTAGTTTATACTTCTAGACCCAGTAGTTTATACTTCTAAACACAGTAGTTTATACTTTAGATACAGTAGTTTATACTTCTAGACACAGTAGTTTATACTTCTAGACCCAGTAGTTTATACTTCTAAACACAGTAGTTTATACTTTATATACAGTAGTTTATACTTCTAGACACAGTAGTTTATACTTCTAGACCCAGTAGTTTATACTTCTAAACACAGTAGTTTATACTTTTAAACACAGTAGTTTATACTCTAGATATAGTAGTTAATACTTCTGAACACAGTAGTTTATACTTCTAAACACAGTAGTTTATACTTTAGATACAGTAGTTTATACTTTAGACACAGTAGTTTATACTTTAGACACAGTAGTTTATACTTCTAGATATAGTAGTTTATACTCTAGATATAGTAGTTAATACTTCTAAACACAGTAGTTTATACTTTAGATACAGTAGTTTATACTTTAGACACAGTAGTTTATACTTTAGACACAGTAGTTTATACTTCTAGATATAGTAGTTTATACTCTAGATATAGTAGTTAATACTTCTAAACACAGTAGTTTATACTTTAGATACAGTAGTTTATACTTCTAGACACAGTAGTTTATACTTCTAGACCCAGTAGTTTATACTTCTAAACACAGTAGTTTATACTTTAGATACAGTAGTTTATACTTCTAGACACAGTAGTTTATACTTCTAGACCCAGTAGTTTATACTTCTAAACACAGTAGTTTATACTTCTAAACACAGTAGTTTATACTCTAGATATAGTAGTTAATACTTCTAAACACAGTAGTTTATACTCTAGATATAGTAGTTAATACTTCTAAACACAGTAGTTTATACTCTAGATATAGTAGTTTATACTTCTAGACACAGTAGTTTATACTTCTAGATATAGTAGTTTATACTTCTAGACACAGTAGTTTATACTTCTAAACACAGCAGTTTATACTTTTATACACAGTAGTTACCAATCTGATGAGTCGTAGGGGGATAAAGATTGGAACAACATTGGGAAGCACTCAATCATATTTTATTGAGATTTTTAAAAATTCAATACATTTCACATACAGTCAAAAATTGGCAATGCAGGCCTATTGGCTAAAGAACAATATTACACTTTTAGAAAACTATCCAGAACACAAATAGATGTTTATTAACTATCCAGAACACAAATAGATGTTTATAAACTATCCAGAACACACATAGATGTTTATAAACTATCCAGAACACACAAAGATGTTTATAAACTATCCAGAACACACATAGATGTTTATAAACTATCCAGAACACACAGACGTTTATAAACTATCCAGAACACAAATAGATGTTTATAAACTATCCAGAACACACATAGACGTTTATAAACTATCCAGAACACAAATAGATGTTTATTAACTATCCAGAACACAAATAGACGTTTATAAACTATCCATAACACAAATAGATGTTTATAAACTATCCAGAACACACAGACGTTTATAAACTATCCAGAACACACATAGATGTTTGTAAACTATCCAGAACACAAATAGATGTTTATAAACTATCCAGAACACAAATAGATGTTTATAAACTATCCAGAACACAAATAGACGTTTATAAACTATCCAGAACACACATAGATGTTTGTAAACTATCCAGAACACAAATAGATGTTTATAAATTATCCAGAACACAAATAGATGTTTGTAAACTATCCAAAACACACAAAGATGTTTATAAACTATCCAGAACACAAATAGATGTTTATTAACTATCCAGAACACAAATAGATGTTTATAAACACAAGCTTTTGTCGAACACTGGGTTATTGCATGCCATCAAGGAAGACTCTGTATGTCAGTATTTACACGAGGCTTGCGAAAGTATTCGGCCCCCTTGAACTTTGCGACATTTTGCCACATTTCAGGCTTCAAACATAAAGAAATAAAACTGTATTTTTTTGTGAAGAATCAACAACGAGTGGGACACAATCATGAAGTGGAACGACATTTATTGGATATTTCAAAACTTTTTTAACAAATCAAAAACTGAAAAATTGGGCGTGCAAAATTATTCAGCCCCTTTACTTTCAGTGCAGCAAACTCTCTCCAGAAGTTCAGTAAGGATCCCTGAATGATCCAATGTTGACCTAAATGACTAATGATGATAAATACAATCCACCTGTGTGTAATCAAGTCTCCGTATAAATGCACCTGCACTGTGATAGTCTCAGAGGTCCGTTAAAAGCGCAGAGAGCATCATGAAGAACAAGGAACACACCAGGCAGGTCCGAGATACTGTTGTGAAGAAGTTTAAAGCCGGATTTGGATACAAAAATATTTCCCAAGCTTTAAACATCCCAAGGGGCACTGTGCAAGCGATAATATTGAAATGGAAGAAGTATCAGACCACTGCAAATCTACCAAGACCTGGCCGTCCCTCTAAACTTTCAGCTCATACAAGGAGAAGACTGATCAGAGATGCAGCCAAGAGGCCCATGATCACTCTGGATGAACTGCAGAGATCTACAGCTGAGGTGGGAGACTCTGTCCATAGGACAACAATCAGTCGTATATTGCACAAATCTGGCCTTTATGGAAGAGTGGCAAGAAGAAAGCCATTTCTTAAAGATATCCATAAAAAGTGTCGTTTAAAGTTTGCCACAAGCCACCTGGGAGACACACCAAACATGTGGAAGAAGGTGCTCTGGTCAGATGAAACCAAAATTGAACTTTTTGGCAACAATGCAAAACGTTATGTTTGGCATAAAAGCAACACAGCTGAACACACCATCCCCACTGTCAAACATGGTGGTGGCAGCATCATGGTTTGGGCCTGCTTTTCTTCAGCAGGGACAGGGAAGATGGTTAAAATTGATGGGAGGATGGAGCCAAATACAGGACCATTCTGGAAGAAAACCTGATGGAGTCTGCAAAAGACCTGAGACTGGGACGGAGATTTGTCTTCCAACAAGACAATGATCCAAAACATAAAGCAAAATCTACAATGGAATGGTTCAAAAATAAACATATCCAGGTGTTAGAATGGCCAAGTCAAAGTCCAGACCTGAATCCAATCGAGAATCTGTGGAAAGAACTGAAAACTGCTGTTCACAAATGCTCTCCATCCAACCTCACTGAGCTCGAGCTGTTTTGCAAGGAGGAATGGGACAAAATGTCAGTCTCTCGATGTGCAAAACTGATAGAGACATACCCCAAGCGACTTACAGCTGTAATCGCAGCAAAAGATGGCGCTACAAAGTATTAACTTAAGGGGGATGAATAATTTTGCACGCCCAATTTTTCCGTTTTTGATTTGTTAAAAAAGTTTGAAATATCCAATAAATGTCGTTCCACTTCATGATTGTGTCCCACTTGTTGTTGATTCTTCACAAAAAAATACAGTTTTATATCTTTATGTTTGAAGCCTGAAATGTGGCAAAAGGTCGCAAAGTTCAAGGGGGCCGAATACTTTCGCAAGGCACTGTACACGAGGCTTGCACAAGCAGGTGAATGTGTTGTCACAACCCCATAGAGGTTAGTCATACTGAGGGTTGATTATTGATCCACAACCCCATAAAGAGAGGTTAGTCATACTGAGTGTTGATTATTGATCCACAACCCCATAAAGAGAGGTTAGTCATACTGAGTGTTGATTATTGATCCACAACCCCATAAAGAGAGGTTAGTCATACTGAGGGTTGATTATTGATCCACAACCCCATAAAGAGAGGTTAGTCATACTGAGGGTTGATTATTGATCCACAACCCCATAAAGAGAGGTTAGTCATACTGAGGGTTGATTATTGATCCACAACCCCATAAAGAGAGGTTAGTCATACAGAGGGTTGATTATTGATCCACAACCCCATAAAGAGAGGTTAGTCATACTGAGGGTTGATTATTGATCCACAACCCCATAAAGAGAGATTAGTCATACAGAGGGTTGATTATTGATCCACAACCCCATAGAGGTTAGTCATACTGAGGGTTGATTATTGATCCACAACCCCATAAAGAGAGGTTAGACATACAGAGGGGTTGATCAATGATTCACAAGCTCTAACAGTAACCCCCCCCCCCCTCCCCCAGCTCTTAGTTGTAACAGTAAAATTCATTTGTAAGCTGAAAATACAATAGTTTTACTCATAATTCATTCAAAGATCAGAATGAACCGTCAGTATCCTTTTAAAGAAACGAGGTGTAAGACACATTTTCACCTTAGTTGTAACAGTCAAATCTGGTGGTCAACATGAGGATTTTCGTGGTGGTGAGTCCTTTAGAGAATGACGCTGACGTGTTACTCCCCCGTCCCCGTTGGAGTACACCCCTTTACCATAGACTCAGTGGGCCAGCAGTCTCAGGAGATCCTGTCGAAACCGTACCCCAGTGAAGGCGTACAGCAGCGGGTTGAGGCAGCAGTGTGTGTACCCCAGGCTCTCTGTCACCACCAAGGCCTTATCCAAACTAGTCCGGGACTGGCAGCTCAAACCAGAGTCCAACCCCCGATCCACCAGGGTCTTCACCTAAACGTCACAGTGGAGAGAAGTCAATGTTCCCTACAGTTTATACTGCACTTCTTTGACCAGGGCCACTATATAGTTCTATGTACTTTGTACTGTATTATAGGACCCAGGGTTCTGGTCAAGAGTAGTGCACTATATAGGGAATAGGGGACCATTTCATACACACACAGTGACTTTGTGTTATCGTTGATTTAAAAACAAAAACAGTATATTCTACATGTTCTTGACTACATAACTTTGATTTTATTTTTTTATCATCAAATAAATTAAATGAAACGTATGAATCAATAAATGAATGAATCAGTTCACACCAGCATGGTGATGTTGTAGGGCAGCCAGCACAGGCAGAACACAGCAGTGACTAGTGCAGCCAGCCTGATGGCTCCCTCTTTCTCCAGGCTGCGCTGACCTCTCTGGCTATGGTGCAGGGTGACCGCCACCGCAGCGTAGCAATAGGTCATGACCCCGAGAGGCAGGAAGAAACACAGCACGTGGGTCAGGAGCCGCTCCTGGAACAGAGGTACAAAATACATCCCTTGGTTTACTCCCACTAGATTGAGACACCAGTGATCCATCCCAGATGGCACCCTATTCCCTATATACACTTTTGACCAATAGTGAATAGGGTGCCATTTGGGATACAGCCTGGTTATTTGAAAACACCTACTGGCTAAGTCTGACAACTACATCTGTTCTTTGCTTTGACGGTCTAACTCCCTGTCTGTGGCTGAGAGATTCCATCCAGGTCTAACTCCCTGTCTCTGGCTGAGAGATTCCATCCAGGTCTAACTCCCTGTCTGTGGCTGAGAGATTCCATCCAGGTCTAACTCCCTGTCTCTGGCTGAGAGATTCCATCCAGGTCTAACTCCCTGTCTGTGGCTGAGAGATTCCATCCAGGTCTAACTCCCTGTCTGTGGCTGAGAGATTCCATCCAGGTCTAACTCCCTGTCTGTGGCTGAGAGATTCCATCCAGGTCTAACTCCCTGTCTCTGGCTGAGAGATTCCATCCAGGTCACAAGCCAATGAAATAACTGGATCAGAGAAATTAAGTGCTGAGCCGTTTGAGGGGAACCCACCGTCAGATCCCAGTTGTTTGCATGGAGACCGTGACTGTGGAAGAAGCATGAGAGCTGAGTCGGGTCTATGGGACTCTCCCCTACAGACAGGAACACAGCATTGGGAACAGACAAGGCCAGACAGACGAGCCACAGTGCCAGGCAGGTGAGGTGTACGTTCCTGGGGCGTCGGCTCTGGAGGCTGGTGATGGCATGCACGATGGCCAGGTAACGGTCGAAGCCGATACATGCCAGGAGGAGACTCCCACAAAGGAAGTTGAGTCGGTTCATCAGCCCAATCAGTTTACACAGGACGTCTCCGAACACCACCCCCAAGGACACCTGTGCCAGTGCGAAGGGGAAGGTGGCTAGCAGCATCAGATCAGCCAGGCCCAGGTGTAACAGATAGATCTCTGTGATCCGCAGGAGGCCACGGCGTTTCAGCAGCACCGTTAACATCAGCCCGTTACCTGGTGGAATATAAACCATAAGATAATACACATAAAGACTGTTACCTGGTGGAACCAGAAGATAATACACATAAAGACTGTTACCTGGTGGAACCAGAAGATAATACACATAAAGACTGTTACCTGGTGGAACCAGAAGATAATACACATAAAGACTGTTACCTGGTGGAACCGGAAGATAATACACATAACGACTGTTACCTGGTGGAACCAGAAGATAATACACATAAAGACTGTTACCTGGTGGAACCGGAAGATAATACACATAAAGACTGTTACCTGGTGGAACCAGAAGATAATACACATAAAGACTGTTACCTGGTGGAACCAGAAGATAATACACATAAAGACTGTTACCTGGTGGAACCAGAAGATAATACACATAAAGACTGTTACCTGGTGGAACCAGAAGATAATACACATAACGACTGTTACCTGGTGGAACCAGAAGATGATACACATAAAGACTGTTACCTGGTGGAACCGGAAGATAATACACATAAAGACTGTTACCTGGTGGAACCAGAAGATGATACACATAAAGACTGTTACCTGGTGGAACCGGAAGATAATACACATAAAGACTGTTACCTGGTGGAACCAGAAGATGATACACATAAAGACTGTTACCTGGTGGAACCGGAAGATAATACACATAACGACTGTTACCTGGTGGAACCAGAAGATGATACACATAAAGACTGTTACCTGGTGGAACCGGAAGATAATACACATAAAGACTGTTACCTGGTGGAACCAGAAGATAATACACATAACGACTGTTACCTGGTGGAACCAGAAGATGATACACATAAAGACTGTTACCTGGTGGAACCAGAAGATAATACACATAAAGACTGTTACCTGGTGGAACCGGAAGATAATACACATAACGACTGTTACCTGGTGGAACCGGAAGATAATACACATAAAGACTGTTACCTGGTGGAACCGGAAGATAATACACATAGACTGTTATTCGGTAGTGTTATACCTGGACTATTGGAAGATCCCGTAGGAACACCAGGCTGTAGACCAGTGGTTTGAACACAGTATGAAACAGGTGTGTGTGTACCTGTCAGCCCCAGGAAGAACACCAGACTGTAGACCAGGGGTTGGAACACAGTATGAAACAGCTGGAGACCTGCTCCGTCATTACAGGTGTACTCAGTATCACTGCTACTGTTGTCAGGACTCTCCAGCAACTCTGAGTAGTTATCAAAGCCATAGAAAAGACCCCCGTCCTCAAATGAGCCCTGAAAAACAAATTGAAAAACAGGTTAAAAAACAGGTTGAAAATCAGGGTGAAAATCAGGTTAAAAAGCAGATTCTAAATCATGTTTCGCTGGTGAAAGTTATATATTTTGTTGTGTATTGACTGATGTACTTTTACTTTACACCTCACAGCTTGAAGTCCTGAAATCCTGTCAACGTCTTTGACAAGATAACAAGATAATGATGTTGTTTCAATGTAAAATGTTTTGTGGCTTAATTGCTTTTAATTGGTGTGGACAAGTGCAGTGAAAAGAGGAAGCCCAGCAGCATCTGTCTTTCCTCTGTAGAGATATAACACAAATAGACAAGAGAGCAGACATTTTTCACTTCCTCTCTTACGGTAAGTAGCACATGGATCTGTGATCAGGCATCCGTAACCAATTCACCCTTCTGATGATTTTATTTAACCTTTATTTAACTTGGCAAGTCAGTTAAGAACAAATTCTTATTTTCAATGACGGTCTAGGAACAGTGGGTTAACTGCCTCAGGGGCAGAACAACAGATTTGTACCTTGTCAGCTCGGGGGTTTGAACTTGCAACCTTCCGGTTACTAGTCCAACGCTCTAACCACTAGGCTACCCTGCCGCCCCAATGCTATTCAATCAAACATGCATTGCTCTGTTGTTGTTACGAAATAGCTCTTTTTTTTAGCCATGGTCAGAATCTAAGTGGCTGTAATAATCCCGGCTGTATCACATCCGGCCCTGATTGGGAGTCCTGTAGGGCGGCGCACAGTTGGCACAGTGTCGTCCGGGTTTGGCCGGAGTAGTCTGTCGTTGTAAATAAGAATTTCTCCTTAACGGACTTGCCGAGTTAAATAAAGGTTACACATTGTACAGATAAAATAAATAAAAAAATAATAATACAGGGATTTAAAACAGCATTTATTCTGTCAACACCATTACAATAAACTAACCAATTGAATATTACCGTTTCGTTTCAATAGATTTACATTTTCTAAAGTAATGGGATACAGTGCACATTATATAAAATATGTTTTAACCTTCAAATAAAAAAGGATATCCTTCTCCTGTTAACTCAAGAATCAGAACAACCAGATGTGGTAAACCCACATTTCTAGCTCTGGAGGCAATCCTCACTTACAAAAATAATAATCTGCTCAGACCTGCATGGATGTAATGCATTCAGTTAGCCAGACTCACCTCATCATAAGTCATTTTTTTTTTAGCTTGTTATACTAATTTCAGGTGACCCTGATGTGGTGTGAGTAATGCTGGGTTTGGGTTTTATATCCCTTGAACCCCCCCCCCCCCCCCCCCCTCCCACCCCACCCTCCCCCCTATGCTATAAACAGACAATAACTATTCAACCAATGCAGTAGTCACTTCCTCAATAGGCTTGTTTATGATGCGCCCATGAGTGATCTGATTGATTATAGTTGGCTAGTAGGGTTAAGTTGGTTCATAAAGTTATGAGCTTTAACGAAAAGCATGATTTTTATTCCCTCGTGTTCTATTCATCAGATCAAATAGAAAGAGGAACTAATGAGGTAGTTAAGCTGGAATTAATTGATGCAAATGAGGGAGTTACGCATTAACATAATTACAGTGTTTAAACAATGTTTAGAATTTGCAACAATTTAGATTTGGCACATTTCCTTGGGTTTGGGTTTTATATCCATTGAACCATGAGTAGGTCATCATGACTTATCATGCATGCGTGTTATTTGATTCACATTTAGATTTGACATTTAAATAAAATATAAGTGTATTTTACTTGTGTGGTGCATATATGGGTGGCAGAGGACAAATGAAAACACAGGCATGCCTTCTTTAACTACATCTGAAGAAAAGGGATAGCTAGACTAAGATACTGAGAAGCTTGCTGAATATTGTGAAGTGATTGTGCTGTGTGTTGTACACGTGTACATCGTGGCATCGTGTGTATTAAAGAAGTGAGCGTGCCCCCCCCCCCCCCCCCCCCCTCCAGGTGATTGTTATGGGATTGAATCAGGTGATGAGGAGGACGGACAGAGGGAGGGTTTAAATAGGAGGGGAGGCCATCTTGGGCTTTCTGTTTCAGACCGAACCGCAGCTTGACAGCAGAGAAGTCCACAACAACCCAACAGATCATCTCAACAATACACGGTGACTGTTCACTTAATCCTCTCCTCCTAGACGATATTTCACCTGGTAAAAATATATATATGTCGCGGTCACTATTTCTATGTGGGGTGTATCTTGTTTTTATGCTCTCGGCGTTAACGTTAGTTGATTCTGCGTCCCTTCTGGTTTTAACCTTAGTTAGCATTAGTTAGCATTAGTCAGCTAGGGTCGCTAACTAAATCTTTAGGTCGTTAACTAACGTAGGTAGTAACTACATCGGGAAAGTGATGTTTATTTAATACTTTTAACAGTTTGTTTCTAAATATGTGATTTTTATGTTGACTTTTCTCCAAATATCCACCTGGCATAAATGACATTTTTGTTGCCGTTAGCTAGCCAGCTAACGTTTTTGTTATCAATCAAATGCATTTATAAAGCCTTTTTTCCATCAGCAGATGTCACAACATGTTTCTACCGAAAGGAGACCCCGTCTTAAACAGCAAACAGCCAAGTAATGCAGGTGTAGAAACACTGTGTCCAGGAGAAACACCCGAGATAACGTTAGCTAGTTAGCCACAGTCTGCTAACCGGTAGCTAACTAACACACGGCTAGTTAGTTAGCAAGTTTAGCTAGTTAGCCACAGTCTGCTAACCGGTAGCTAACTAACACACGGCTAGTTAGTTAGCAAGTTTAGCTAGTTAGATATTATCTCTAACGGGTTCAAGGTGCACCACGTTTTTGACAACATTTTGGTCTGTTATGTGTATGTTTTGTAATAAAAATGCATGCAGAAATAAGCTACTAGTGAGACTGTATTAAACGCACCACTCCCGGCTGGTTAACTTGTAGCTGGCTAGTTAACAAATTAACTAGTTTTAAGGCGTTTAGTTAGTGACATGGTTTGGTTAACTAGCTAGCTACAACTCCGCTGTGAACTGAACTTGATAACTAGCTAAGTTAGCTACCTGACTTCTCTGCCGTGATGAATGTGTAAACCCTGTGCCACTCTCCTCCTCTACCTCAGGGTGAAGAGTTGTGGGGATGAAGGTATTTGAGACAGGTGTGACCATGCAGCCTCTGGCGTAAGGTGCTCCGACCGGTGCCACACCAAGCCGCGATACACCTGAGTTATTATTCTTCATTTTTATTTTGTTTCTTGTCAGTCATTTTGTTGACATTTTTTTTTGATGAGATGTTCCGCAAAGAACAATACTATTGAGGAACAGGAGAGGAGACAATTGCTTCTATCTAATTACATTTGTTTTGGATAACAGCCCGTGAGAAGTCAGACTATTCCTCAAGATTTATCTCCCCTCCCCCCCTCCCCCACCACCACAATCAGAATAAGGACAGTGGCTTGGATAATTGACTAGCCATGAGTACCGCCAGTACCCAGAACCCAGTGATACTGGGCCATTCCAACCAGAATGGCCAGCTCCGAGGCCCGGTGGTGAAGCCTGCAGGAGGCCAGGGCAGCGGAGGAGGCAGTCATCAGACACAGCAGCCCGGCCATATGAAGCAGGCCTCCAGCACAATCAACAACGGCACTGGGCCTAGCATCACCCAGCTGGCTAAAGCTACCCCCACAGCCAATACTGTCATCAAGTGAGTCCTAGGTCATTTTGTACAGCGTCCGAATGGCTCTCAAGCGTTTTTCTTTTGGTGGTGTACTCATAAATCATGTTTTTCCACAGGCCTGGAGATGACTGGAAGAGGAATTTGACGCTCCCTCCAAAAGACATGAGGATGAGAACTTCGGTGAAGACATGTTCCCTTTTGAATCAAATGTACTTTAAACTGTTGTAGTTATTGCCGTGGTCCTAGTGTAAACGGCGCTTGTTTTGCTTGTTATTTATTTAACCTTTATTTAACTTGGCATGTCAGTTAAAGAACAAATTCTTATTTACAGTGACGGCCTACCAAAAGGCCTCTACAGGAGCGGGCCACTGGGATAAAATAAATACAATACAAATATAGGACAAAACACACATCAAGAACAAGGCCGGGCAACACTACATAGAGACTAGCTTAGCATTAGCATAAATCGTGTTAGCTTAGCATTTTGTGCTGCATCCCTGAAGCTGCCTCTGACTGGGCTTGAACCAAGGTCCTCTGTCTGGCCAACACACGTGACTGATTTGATTTGACAACGTACAAACCAGTTAAGCTATAGAAAAGGATCCAATTCGATAACGCCTCTGGCAACATTTCAAGTTGGCTTTTGAGTGAGCTACTACTACTCTAGGGCAGTAGTAGTTGGGTTCTTATGTTACTCTAGGGCAGTAGTAGTCAGGGTTCTTATGTTACTCTGGGGCAGTAGTAGTCAGGGTTCTTATGTTACTCTAGGGCAGTAGTAGTCAGGGTTCTTATGTTACTCTGGGGCAGTAGTAGTCAGGGTTCTTATGTTACTCTGGGGCAGTAGTAGTCAGGGTTCTTATGTTACTCTGGGGCAGTAGTAGTCAGGGTTCTTATGTTACTCTGGGGCAGTAGTAGTCAGGGTTCTTATGTTACTCTGGGGCAGTAGTAGTCAGGGTTCTTATGTTACTCTGGAGCAGTAGTAGTCAGGGTTCTTATGTTACTCTAGGGCAGTAGTAGTCAGGGTTCTTATGTTACTCTAGGGCAGTAGTAGTCAGGGTTCTTATGTTACTCTAGGGCAGTAGTAGTCAGGGTTCTTATGTTACTCTAGGGCAGTAGTAGTCAGGGTTCTTATGTTACTCTAGGACAGTTGTAATTATAAGCCTCCAATGTTAAGTTGATTGAATGTTGATCCGATGTACAACAGGACGTAACGGCTACTAAAGGCAATGAGTTTGAAGACTACTGCCTGAAGAGGGAGCTACTGATGGGCATCTTTGAGATGGGCTGGGAGAAACCCTCTCCGATACAGGTACGTAAAGAGCTCAGCTGCATACAGCACACTGAATGCATGGTCTGTGTATTAGCTCTTGTTCATGACTGTTCTATTTCATTACCCAAGAGCCATTGGATATGGAGAAGGCGTCTTCTGTAAGGGGGAGTTTGGTTAATTGAGAGCGCCGGCGCTCACTCTGAACATTAACACGTGTTGGTTGCGGTACGGTTTTGGAAGCATATGGACCTTGCATAATGGTGTGAATAAAGTAAAAAGTTAAATTGATACATACCTTGATAGGGTCAGTGTTCCCGCGTGGCCATATCATGTTACAGCCCTTGTTCACGGAAGTCGTGGCGACCACCTATATTAATTAGCTATCTAGCAAGCCCCTAACACCTGTGTAAGCGTAACTCGAAGTGTGACGGAATGTAGTTTAGTAGGATGGAGGCTCCATAGCTGTATGGGTCTGTAACTGCTACAGTGTAGTTTAGTAGGATGGAGGCTGTATGGATCTGTAACTACTACAGTGTAGTTTAGTAGGATGGAGGCAGTATTGATCTGTATCTACTACAGTGTAGTTTAGTAGGATGGAGGCTGTATGGGTCTGTAACTGCTACAGTGTAGTTTAGTAGGATGGAGGCTGTATTGATCTGTAACTACTACACTGTAGTTTAGTAGGATGGAGGCAGTATTGATCTGTAACCATTAGTGATTAAAGATAAGGGCCGGGTGGGTGGTGGGGGGGGGTCCAATCTGAGCCTTGAGAGCTGCAGTTCTCCTGCTTTTCTGTTTTTTTTCTTGGTAGTTCGTTGGTTGATTTGAATGGAATGACACTGATTGGCCAAGAGATTCCACTCACTTGGTGTCTCAGCAGAGGTCTGAATGAATCTCTGATTAGAGGGGGGGGAGGGTGACCACCAGCAAGGTGTAGAGGTGTTCCAAATGGAGCCCTATTCCCAATGTAGTGTGCTACTTTTGTCTGTGGCACTAATATAGGTAATGAGATGCCATTTGGGACTGGAGCGGACCTCAAGGCCCTGGGTTCTCGACGGGATAAGTGGGGACCCTAACGTGTTGCCTTCCTCTCTAGGAGGAGAGCATCCCCATAGCGTTGTCTGGGAGGGACATTCTGGCCAGGGCCAAGAACGGGACAGGAAAGAGCGGAGCCTACCTCATTCCCTTACTGGAACGCATTGACCTGAAGAAGGACTGTATACAAGGTGAGATTCCACATCTATGACCTATTGCCTTTGTTTTAAACAGATGTAAGACATGAAATTACATTGCTTTGGGTCTCAGTAGACCAACTGTCTTCAGTAGAATTGAAAATGCTGATTTTGTGAAAGTGACAGACTAGTCTGATCTTTGTATGGACCAATGTAGTCCCCCCCCCCCCCCAACCTGCCTTCTATCTCTGTTCTGTGGTTCAGCTGTGGACATGGTAGTTTAGTAGGATGGAGGCTCCATAGCTGTATGGATCTGTAACTACTACAGTGTAGTTTAGTAGGATGGAGGCTCCATAGCTGTATGGATCTGTAACTACTACAGTGTAGTTTAGTAGGATGGAGGCTGTATGGATCTAACTGCTACAGTGTAGTTTAGTAGGATGGAGGCTGTATGGATCTGTAACTACTACAGTGTAGTTTAGTAGGATGGAGGCTGTATGGATCTGTAACTGCTACAGTGTAGTTTAGTAGGATGGAGGCTGTATGGATCTGTAACTACTACAGTGTAGTTTAGTAGGATGGAGGCTGTATGGATCTGTATCTACTACAGTGTAGTTTAGTAGGATGGAGGCTGTATGGATCTGTAACTGCTACAGTGTAGTTTAGTAGGATGGAGACTCCATAGCTGTATGGGTCTGTAACTGCTACAGTTTAGTAGGATGGAGGCTGTATGGATCTGTAACTGCTACAGTGTAGTTTAGTAGGATGGAGGCTGTATGGATCTGTAACTACTACAGTGTAGTTTAGTAGGATGGAGGCTGTATGGATCTGTAACTACTACAGTGTAGTTTAGTAGGATGGAGGCTGTATGGGTCTGTAACTGCTACAGTGTAGTTTAGTAGGATGGAGGCTGTATGGATCTGTAACTACTACAGTGTAGTTTATAGCCTGTTGTCCTACTCCAACCTGACTTGCGTCTGTGTCTTGTGGTCCAGCTGTGGACATGGGTCCAACATAGAGCTGTCCTGCAGGCAAGGACCTCTGTGTAAGCCTCTGTATGATATAATGCAGTGCCTTCGCTATTCAAACCCCTTTCTCCGCATTTTGTTTGGTTACAGCCTTATTCTAAAACATATAGTTATTTTTAAATTCCCTAATTTATCTACACACAATACCCAATAATGACTAAGCAAAAACAGTTTCTTAGAATTTTTTGCAAATGTAATAAACAAATTAAACGAAGTAACAAATTATTTACATAAGTATTCAGATGCTTTGCTTTTAGACTTGAAATTAAGCTTTGGTGCTTCCTGTTTCCGTTGATCGTCATGGAGATGTTTCTACTACTTGATTGGAGTCCACCTGTGGTAATTTCAATTGATTGGACTTGATTTGGAAAAGCACACGCCTGTCTATATAAGGTCCAACAGTTGACAGTGAATGTCAGAGCAAAAACCAAGCCATGAGGTCAAAGGAAGTGTCTGTAGAGCCCCGAGACAGGATTATGTTGAGGCACAGATCTGGGGAAGGGTACCGAAACAACATGTCTGGACCATTGAAGGTCCCCAAGAACACAGTGGCCTCCATCATTCTTAAATGGAAAATGTTTGGAACCACCAAGACTCTTTCTTCCTAGAGCTGGCCACCCAGACAGACTGAGCAATCGGGGGAGAAGGGCCTTGGTCAGGGAGGTGACAAAGAACCTGATGGTCACTCTGACAGAGACATTGACTCTGTACCGATACCCCCTGTATTTACCCTCCACATTGACTCTGTACCCCCTGTATATAGCCTCCACATTGACTCTGTACCAGTACCCCCTGTATATAGCCTCCACATTGACTCTGTACCGGTACACCCTGTATATAGCCTCCACATTGACTTTGTACCGGTACCCCCTGTATTTAGCCACCACATTGACTCTGTACCAGTACCCCTTGTATATAGCCTCCACATTGACTCTGTACCGGTACCCCCTGTATTTACCCTCCACATTGACTCTGTACCCCCTGTATATAGCCTCCACATTGACTCTGTACCCCCTGTATATAGCCTCCACATTGACTCTGTACCGGTACCCCCTGTATATAGCCTCCACATTGACTCTGTAACGGTACCCCCTGTATATAGCCTCCACATTGACTCTGTACCAGTACCCCCTGTATATAGCCTCCACATTGACTCTGTACCGGTACACCCTGTATATAGCCTCCACATTGACTTTGTACCGGTACCCCCTGTATTTAGCCACCACATTGACTCTGTACTGTAATACCCTGTATATAGCCTCCACACTGACTCTGTACCGTAACACCCTGTATATAGCCTCCACACTGACTCTGTACCGTAATATACTGTATATAGCCTCCACATTGACTCGGTACTGGTACCCCCTGTATTTAGCCTCCACATTGACTCTGTACCGGTACCCCCTGTATATAGCCTCCACATTGACTCTGTACCAGTACACCCTGTATATAGCCTCCACATTGACTCTGTACTGGTACCCCCTGTATATAGCCTCCACATTGACTCGGTACTGGTACCCCCTGTATTTAGCCTCCACATTGACTCTACCAGTACCCCCTGTATATAGCCTCCACATTGACTCTGTACCAGTACACCCTGTATATAGCCTCCACATTGACTCTGTACTGGTACCCCCTGTATATAGCCTCCACATTGACTCGGTACTGGTACCCCCTGTATTTAGCCTCCACATTGACTCTACCAGTACTCCCTGTATATAGCCTCCACATTGACTCTGTACCAGTACACCCTGTATATAGCCTCCACATTGACTCTGTACTGGTACCCCCTGTATATAGCCTCCACATTGACTCTGTACCGTAATACCCTGTATATAGCCTCCACATTGACTCTGTACCGGTACCCCCTGTATATAGCCTCCACATTGACTCTGTACCGGTACCCCCTGTATATAGCCTCCACATTGACTCTGTACCGGTACCCCCTGTATATAGCCTCCACATTGACTCTGTACCGGTACACCCTGTATATAGCCTCCACATTGACTCTGTACTGGTACCCCCTGTATATAGCCTCCACATTGACTCTGTACTGGTACCCCCTGTATTTAGTCTCCACATT
This sequence comes from Oncorhynchus mykiss, assembly GCF_013265735.2. Classification (NCBI taxonomy): domain Eukaryota; kingdom Metazoa; phylum Chordata; class Actinopteri; order Salmoniformes; family Salmonidae; genus Oncorhynchus; species Oncorhynchus mykiss. The sequence goes on from NC_048588.1 coordinate 43,447,234, forward strand.
GACTCGGTACTGGTACCCCCTGTATTTAGCCTCCACATTGACTCTGTACCAGTACTCCCTGTATATAGCCTCCACATTGACTCTGTACCGGTACCCCCTGTATATAGCCTCCACATTGACTCTGTACCGGTACACCCTGTATATAGCCTCCACATTGACTTTGTACCGGTACCCCCTGTATTTAGCCACCACATTGACTCTGTACCAGTACCCCCTGTATATAGCCTCCACATTGACTCTCTACCGGTACCCCCTGTATATAGCCTCCACATTGACTCTGTACTGTAATACCCTGTATATAGCCTCCACACTGACTCTGTACCGTAACACCCTGTATATAGCCTCCACACTGACTCTGTACCAGTACCCCCTGTATATAGCCTCCACATTGACTCTGTACCGGTACACCCTGTATATAGCCTCCACATTGACTTTGTACCGGTACCCCCTGTATTTAGCCACCACATTGACTCTGTACCAGTACCCCTTGTATATAGCCTCCACATTGACTCTGTACCGGTACCCCCTGTATTTACCCTCCACATTGACTCTGTACCCCCTGTATATAGCCTCCACATTGACTCTGTACCGTAACACCCTGTATATAGCCTCCACATTGACTCTGTACCGGTACCCCCTGTATATAGCCTCCACATTGACTCTGTAACGGTATCCCCTGTATATAGCCTCCACATTGACTCTGTACCAGTACCCCCTGTATATAGCCTCCACATTGACTCTGTACCGGTACACCCTGTATATAGCCTCCACATTGACTTTGTACCGGTACCCCCTGTATTTAGCCACCACATTGACTCTGTACCAGTACCCCTTGTATATAGCCTCCACATTGACTCTGTACCGGTACCCCCTGTATATAGCCTCCACATTGACTCTGTACCGGTACACCCTGTATATAGCCTCCACATGGACTCTGTACCGGTACCCCCTGTATATAGCCTCCACATTGACTCTGTACCGGTACACCCTGTATATAGCCTCCACATTGACTCTGTACTGGTACCCCCTGTATATAGCCTCCACATTGACTCTGTACTGGTACCCCCTGTATTTAGTCTCCACATTGACTCTGTACCAATACTCCCTGTATATAGCCTCCACATTGACTCTGTACCGGTACCCCCTGTATATAGCCTCCACATTGACTCTGTACCGGTACACCCTGTATATAGCCTCCACATTGACTTTGTACCGGTACCCCCTGTATTTAGCCACCACATTGACTCTGTACCAGTACCCCCTGTATATAGCCTCCACATTGACTCTCTACCGGTACCCCCTGTATATAGCCTCCACATTGACTCTGTACTGTAATACCCTGTATATAGCCTCCACACTGACTCTGTACCGTAACACCCTGTATATAGCCTCCACACTGACTCTGTACCGTAATATACTGTATATAGCCTCCACATTGACTCGGTACTGGTACCCCCTGTATTTAGCCTCCACATTGACTCTGTACCGGTACCCCCTGTATATAGCCTCCACATTGACTCTGTACCGGAACCCCCTGTATATAGCCTCCACATTGACTCTGTACTGGTACCCCCTGTATATAGCCTCCACATTGACTCGGTACTGGTACCCCCTGTATATAGCCTCCACATTGACTCTACCAGTACCCCCTGTATATAGCCTCCACATTGACTCTGTACCGGTACCCCCTGTATATAGCCTCCACATTGACTCTGTACCAGTACCCCCTGTATTTAGCCTCCACATTGACTCTGTACCAGTACTCCCTGTATATAGCCTCCACATTGACTCTGTACCAGTACACCCTGTATATAGCCTCCACATTGACTCTGTACTGGTACCCCCTGTATTTAGCCTCCACATTGACTCTGTACCGGTACCCCCTGTATATAGCCTCCACATTGACTCTGTACCGTAATACCCTGTATATAGCCTCCACATTGACTCTGTACCGGTACCCCCTGTATATAGCCTCCACATTGACTCTGTACCGGTACCCCCTGTATATAGCCTCCACATTGAGTCTGTACTGGTACCCCCTGTATATAGCCTCCACATTCACTCTGTACCGGAACCCCCTGTATATAGCCTCCACATTGACTCTGTACCAGTACACCCTGTATATAGCCTCCACATTGAGTCTGTACTGGTACCCCCTGTATATAGCCTCCACATTGACTCTGTACTGGTACCCCCTGTATTTAGCCTCCACATTGACTCTGTACCAGTACTCCCTGTATATAGCCTCCACATTGACTCTGTACCGGTACCCCCTGTATATAGCCTCCACATTGACTCTGTACCGGTACCCCCTGTATATAGCCTCCACATTGAGTCTGTACTGGTACCCCCTGTATATAGCCTCCACATTGACTCTGTACTGGTACCCCCTGTATTTAGTCTCCACATTGACTCTGTACTGGTACCCCCTGTATTTAGCCTCCACATTGACTCTGTACCAGTACTCCCTGTATATAGCCTCCACATTGACTCTGTACCGGTACCCCCTGTATATAGCCTCCACATTGACTCTGTACCGGTACCCCCTGTATATAGCCTCCACATTGACTCTGTACCGGTACCCCCTGTATATAGCCTCCACATTGACTCTGTACCAGTACCCCCTGTATATAGCCTCCTCATTGACTCTGTACCATAACACCCTGTATATAGCCTCCACATTGACTCTGTACCGGTACCCCCTGTATATAACCTCCACATTGACTCTGTACCGTAATACCCTGTATATAGCCTCCACATTGACTCTGTACCGTAATACCCTGTATATAGCCTCCACATTGACTCTGTACCGTAACACCATGTATATAGCCTCCACATTGACTCTGTACCGTAATACCCTGTATATAGCCTCCACATTGACTCTGTACCGTAATACCCTGTATATAGCCTCCACATTGACTCTGTACCGGTACCCCCTGTATATAGCCTCCACATTTTGTAAGTGTGGACTTGTAAGTAAGCAATTCAATGTATTTGGCGCATATGCCAAGTGAAATGTTAATCTTGACTCAAGGTTTTAATTGCTGCCAAGGTGTTTCAACAAAGTACTGGGTAAAGGGGTCATTGTGGGGTACTGAATACGTCTGTAAATGTGATATTTAAGTTTTAATTTTGTTAATACATTTTATAAAATCTACTTTTTGCCATGTCATTGTGGGGTATTGTGATGTCATTGTGGGGTATTGTGATGTCATTGTGGGGTATTGTGATGTCATTGTGGGGTATTGTGATGTCATTGTGTGTAGCTTGCTGAGGATTTATTTTATTGAATCCATTTTAGAATGTTGTAATGTAATCTAATGTGTAAAAAGTCAAGGGGTGAATCAGCAAATATATGGTTCTCTCCTCCCCTAGCTATGGGCATCGTTCCCACCAGAGAACTGGCATTGCAGGTGAGCCAAATCTGTATCCAGATCAGCAAACACATGGGAGGGGTCAAAGTCATGGCCACAACGGGTGGCACCAACCTCCGCGATGACATCATGAGGCTCGACGAGACAGGTACATCACACCTGGCCAGGAGCCAGTTATTCAATTTAACAAGTCATCTTGACTCGAGTCTGAAATGTATGGTGATGCTAGGCTTATGCTTCTCAATTGTGTTATTCTTTGTAGTTCACCTTTGTGATTTGTTAATAATAATTCTAATCTTTTGTCTCTAGTACACGTTGTGATTGCCACCCCTGGGAGGATCCTGGACCTCATTAAGAAGGGTGTGGCCAAAGTCAATCAGGTTCAGATGATGGTTCTGGATGAGGTGAGCTGTGGTGTTAGTTTACCATGGTGTTCCTTTTAGGCCCGGTGTCTCCAACAGAACTGTTACTTTACCCGTCTACTGTAGATCCATTTATGTCCTTGTCTCTGCCCCCCCCCCAGGCAGACAAGCTGTTGTCCCAGGACTTTGTCGTGATGATGGAGGAGATATTGAGCTACCTGCCCAAACAGAGACAGATTCTGCTCTACTCTGCTACCTTTCCTCTCAGCGTGCAGAAGTTCATGGTAAATTCTGGATTCTGATTAATGGGGCCTTTTTTGAGGGGGTTGGACTAGCCTTAGATCATAGTTTTTAGTCTGCGTCTGTGAACAATGAAAGCCCTGTGTTGATTTCTACAGTCCTGCTGCATTGTGCAGTAAAACGCTTACGTCGTTAACTTTGACTCTGTAATAGAAACTTAAAGGGCTTTCCATTGTCTTGCTTTTGTGTATTTTTGTTAATAGTTAAAATATTAATGGTAGACTAACGACACACAGCGGGGACGTCTTCCTGCTTACAAACATCGACAACGTAGTCGGGTCACGACGCGCACCCTCCATAAACAGTCTCAATGCTTTGTGATGTGAAGTTGTTATTTCCTGTGTCTCAGAACTCCCACCTGTCCAAGCCCTACGAGATCAACCTGATGGAGGAGCTGACCCTGAAGGGGGTCACCCAGTATTATGCCTACGTTACAGAGAGACAGAAGGTCCACTGTCTCAACACGCTCTTCTCCAGGGTGAGTGGTGTCACTGCAACCCCTTGTACCCTGACCCTGAAGTGGGGGGGGGGGGGGGGTCATCCTGTATTATGCCTCGGTTACAGAGACATGGCCACTGTCTCGACATTTTCCAGGGTAGGTGCCCATCAACGGCCCCTAGCTCCTACGCTACAGAGCAAAGCTGACTCTGTCCTCTGCCCCCACCCCCAGCTGACTCTGTCCTCTGCCCCCACCCCCAGCTGACTCTGTCCTCTGCCCCCACCCCCAGCTGACTCTGTCCTCTGCCCCCACCCCCAGCTGACTCTGTCCTCTGCCCCCACCCCCAGCTGACTCTGTCCTCTGCCCCCACCCCCAGCTGACTCTGTCCTCTGCCCCCACCCCCAGCTGACTCTGTCCTCTGCCCCCACCCCCAGCTGACTCTGTCCTCTGCCCCCACCCCCAGCTGACTCTGTCCTCTGCCCCCACCCCCAGCTGACTCTGTCCTCTGCCCCCACCCCCAGCTGACTCTGTCCTCTGCCCCCACCCCCAGCTGACTCTGTCCTCTGCCCCCACCCCCAGCTGACTCTGTCCTCTGCCCCCACCCCCAGCTGACTCTGTCCTCTGCCCCCACCCCCAGCTGACTCTGTCCTCTGCCCCCACCCCCAGCTGACTCTGTCCTCTGCCCCCACCCCCAGCTGACTCTGTCCTCTGCCCCCACCCCCAGCTGACTCTGTCCTCTGCCCCCACCCCCAGCTGACTCTGTCCTCTGCCCCCACCCCCAGCTGACCCAGTCGGCTCAGCGCTGCCCCCCCCCCTATTTTCCTCCCTCCATGTCGGGTGGGGGCAGATTGCAGCACTTCACTTGGTACCTCTGATGTGGAAAAGTGATAAGGAGAACTGTTTACCAAATGATTTTTTCCAAACTACAAAATAGTGGTTGTGCAATTTATCTCCACTAGTGGCACCTGCTGGTCAAAATAATTTAAAGAAGTCCCACACCCTTTAACGCGTGCTCAGCGTTGCCTGTTTGTCTTCTATCAAACTGATCAGGTGGTTGTTCGACAACACGAGTCCTTCTGATAAAGTGCTACAGGCATCGGCACACTGCTTAGTGAATTTCAACGCGGACCTCGGTTAAAAGTTTATTTTTCCTTTTTTTTTACCCCTATCTATCGCATCCCGCTACTGTCCCAGACTGTTTGGAATATTTCTTCATCAACTTTTGTACTATGGGGGTTAGTAGATTGACACAGGCTAGTGCTTTTGCTGTTCGTTAGGCCTACTGACAAAGTAAATGTGGAATTGGATAAGGCGTCCGCGACGTGTCGGTCTTCACTTGTATCCTGTGAGAGAGACCCGATCACGCGATGAGGTGCCGTATGAGTTTCTTCAGAGCGCACAGAACCCATGAAGGACACAACGGGTGCATTACAGTCACGTAAAGGCGACGCCGCACTGAAATTCGAGGCATTGTCAAGTGCTTGTCAAATTGACTGACGTGTGTGTGTGTAAAAAAACAAAAACAAAGCAGAGCTCGTGCCTTTTCAAGCGACTTTTTTTATTTATTTTTAAATCATCGTTAGTCATAACATGCAGTGTATTAATGTATTAACAATCAACCTACTGAAGATGCATGAACTCTAAGTTAAGCATACAGGACTACCTATTCGTTTAACCGCTCAACACAGAACAGCCAAATGTATGCACTCCCTCAAATAATTTGGGGGGGGGGGGCAAAAAAATATCCTTAATATTTTATTCGGCTTTGTTCAATTGTATTCTTAGTAAAATAATGCCACGGAATTCTACGCAAACCTTGTCTGCTAAATGAACTAGTGAAGCCCAGTCATATGGCACAGTCAGATCAGGACCTAACACAAGGACAACTCAGAGGGGTGCTTTTCTGTTCTTCTGAAATAGAATACATTTTTATTCATGTTTCTTTAGACCTGTATAAAATAAAGGATTTATTGTGACGGTGTAGGTAGACTATATTACATGGATTTATTGTGGTGATGTAGGTAGACTATATTACATGGATTTATTGTGATGGTGTAGGTAGACTATATTACATGGATTTATTGTGATGGTGTAGGGAGACTATATTACATGGATTTATTGTGATGGTGTAGGTAGACTATATTACATGGATTTATTGTGGCGGTGTAGGTAGACTATATTACATGGATTTATTGTGAAGGTGTAGGTAGACTATATTACATGGATTTATTGTGGTGATGTAGGTAGACTATATTGCATGGATTTATTGTGGCGGTGTAGGTAGACTATATTACATGGATTTATTGTGATGGTGTAGGTAGACTATATTACATGGATTTATTGTGACGGTGTAGGTAGACTATATTACATGGATTTATTGTGATGGTGTAGGTAGACTATATTACATGGATTTATTGTGATGGTGTAGGTAGACTATATTACATGGATTTATTGTGGTGATGTAGGTAGACTATATTACATGGATTTATTGTGATGGTGTAGGTAGACTATATTACATGGATTTATTGTGATGGTGTAGGTAGACTATTACATGGATTTATTGTGATGGTGTAGGTAGACTATATTACATGGATTTATTGTGATGGTGTAGGTAGACTATATTACATGGATTTATTGTGATGGTGTAGGTAGACTATATTACATGGATTTATTGTGATGGTGTAGGTAGACTATATTACATGGATTTATTGTGACGGTGTAGGTAGACTATATTACATGGATTTATTGTGATGGTGTAGGTAGACTATATTACATGGATTTATTGTGACGGTGTAGGTAGACTATTACATGGATTTATTGTGACGGTGTAGGTAGACTATATTACATGGATTTATTGTGACGGTGTAGGTAGACTATATTACATGGATTTATTGTGATGGTGTAGGTAGACTATTACATGGATTTATTGTGGCGGTGTAGGTAGACTATATTACATGGATTTATTGTGATGGTGTAGGTAGACTATATTACATGGATTTATTGTGGCGGTGTAGACTATATTACATGGATTTATTGTGGTGATGTAGGTAGACTATATTACATGGATTTATTGTGATGGTGTAGGTAGACTATATTACATGGATTTATTGTGGTGATGTAGGTAGACTATATTACATGGATTTATTGTGATGGTGTAGGTAGACTATATTACATGGATTTATTGTGATGGTGTAGACTATATTACATGGATTTATTGTGAAGGTGTAGGTAGACTATATTACATGGATTTATTGTGACGGTGTAGGTAGACTATATTACATGGATTTATTGTGATGGTGTGGACTATATTACATGGATTTATTGTGAAGGTGTAGGTAGACTATATTACATGGATTTATTGTGAAGGTGTAGGTAGACTATATTACATGGATTTATTGTGATGGTGTAGACTATATTACATGGATTTATTGTGATGGTGTAGACTATATTACATGGATTTATTGTGATGGTGTAGACTATATTACATGGATTTATTGTGATGGTGTAGGTAGACTATATTACATGGATTTATTGTGGTGATGTAGGTAGACTATATTACATGGATTTATTGTGAAGGTGTAGACTATATTACATGGATTTATTGTGGTGGTGTAGGTAGACTATATTACATGGATTTATTGTGAAGGTGTAGGTAGACTATATTACATGGATTTATTGTGAAGGTGTAGGTAGACTATATTACATGGATTTATTGTGATGGTGTAGGTAGACTATATTACATGGATTTATTGTGATGGTGTAGGTAGACTATATTACATGGATTTATTGTGATGGTGTAGACTATATTACATGGATTTATTGTGATGGTGTAGGTAGACTATATTACATGGATTTATTGTGATGGTGTAGACTATATTACATGGATTTATTGTGAAGGTGTAGGTAGACTATATTACATGGATTTATTGTGGTGATGTAGGTAGACTATATTACATGGATTTATTGTGAAGGTGTAGGTAGACTATTACATGGATTTAATGTGATGGTGTAGGTAGACTATATTACATGGATTTATTGTGACGGTATAGACTATTACATGGATTTATTGTGGTGATGTAGGTAGACTATATTACATGGATTTATTGTGATGGTGTAGACTATATTACATGGATTTATTGTGATGGTGTAGGTAGACTATATTACATGGATTTATTGTGATGGTGTAGGTAGACTATATTACATGGATTTATTGTGATGGTGTAGGTAGACTATTACATGGATTTATTGTGCCGGTGTAGACTATATTACATGGATTTATTGTGATGGTGTAGGTAGACTATATTACATTAATTTATTGTGATGGTGTAGGTAGACTATATTACATGGATTTATTGTGACGGTGTAGACTATATTACATGGATTTATTGTGATGGTGTAGGTAGACTATATTACATGGATTTATTGTGATGGTGTAGGTAGACTATATTACATGGATTTATTGTGGTGATGTAGGTAGACTATATTACATGGATTTATTGTGATGGTGTAGGTAGACTATATTACATGGATTTATTGTGATGGTGTAGGTAGACTATATTACATGGATTTATTGTGATGGTGTAGACTATATTACATAGATTTATTGTGGTGATGTAGGTAGACTATATTACATGGATTTATTGTGGTGATGTAGGTAGACTATATTACATGGATTTATTGTGATGGTGTAGGTAGACTATATTACATGGATTTATTGTGACGGTGTAGACTATATTACATGGATTTATTGTGATGGTGTAGGTAGACTATATGGATTTATTGTGAAGGTGTAGACTATATTACATGGATTTATTGTGATGGTGTAGGTAGACTATATTACATGGATTTATTGTGGCGGTGTAGGTAGACTATATTACATGGATTTATTGTGGTGATGTAGGTAGACTATATTACATGGATTTATTGTGATGGTGTAGGTAGACTATATTACATGGATTTATTGTGATGGTGTAGGTAGACTATATTACATGGATTTATTGTGATGGTGTAGGTAGACTATATTACATGGATTTATTGTGATGGTGTAGGTAGACTATATTATATGGATTTATTGTGGTGATGTAGGTAGACTATATTACATGGATTTATTGTGGTGATGTAGGTAGACTATATTACATGGATTTATTGTGATGGTGTAGGTAGACTATATTACATGGATTTATTGTGATGGTGTAGACTATATTACATGGATTTATTGTGACGGTGTAGACTATATTACATGGATTTATTGTGATGGTGTAGGTAGACTATATTACATGGATTTATTGTGACGGTGTAGACTATTACATGGATTTATTGTGAAGGTGTAGGGAGACTATATTACATGGATTTATTGTGGTGATGTAGGTAGACTATATTACATGGATTTATTGTGAAGGTGTAGACTATATTACATGGATTTATTGTGATGGTGTAGGTAGACTATATTACATGGATTTATTGTGACGGTGTAGACTATTACATGGATTTATTGTGGTGATGTAGGTAGACTATATTACATGGATTTATTTTGATGGTGTAGGTAGACTATATTACATGGATTTATTGTGATGGTGTAGGTAGACTATATTACTTGGATTTATTGTGGTGATGTAGGTAGACTATATTACATGGATTTATTGTGGTGATGTAGGTAGACTATATTACATGGATTTATTGTGATGGTGTAGGTAGACTATATTACATGGATTTATTGTGAAGGTGTAGACTATATTACATGGATTTATTGTGGTGATGTAGGTAGACTATATTACATGGATTTATTGTGGTGATGTAGGTAGACTATATTACATGGATTTATTGTGGCGGTGTAGACTATATTACATGGATTTATTGTGGCGGTGTAGGTAGACTATATTACATGGATTTATTGTGACGGTGTAGGTAGACTATATTACATGGATTTATTGTGATGGTGTAGGTAGACTATATTGCATGGATTTATTGTTATGGTGTAGGTAGACTATATTACATGGATTTATTGTTATGGTGTAGGTAGACTATATTACATGGATTTATTGTGACGGTGTAGGTAGACTATATTATATGGATTTATTGTGACGGTGTAGGTAGACTATATTATATGGATTTATTGTGACGGTGTGTGTAGACTATATTACATGGATTTGTTGTGACGGTGTAGGTAGACTATGGATTTATTGTGACGGTGTAGACTATATTACATGGATTTATTGTGACGGTGTAGGTAGACTATATTACATGGATTTATTGTGACGGTGTAGGTAGACTATATGGATTTATTGTGACGGTGTAGGTAGACTATATTACATGGATTTATTGTGACGGTGTAGGTAGACTATATGGATTTATTGTGACGGTGTAGGTAGACTATATTACATGGATTTATTGTGACGGTGTAGGTAGACTATATTATATGGATTTATTGTGACGGTGTAGGTAGACTATATGGATTTATTGTGACGGTGTAGACTATATTACATGGATTTATTGTGACGGTGTAGGTAGACTATATGGATTTATTGTGACGGTGTGTGTAGACTATTACATGGATTTGTTGTGACGGTGTAGGTAGACTATGGATTTATTGTGACGGTGTAGACTATATTACATGGATTTGTTGTGACGGTGTAGGTAGACTATGGATTTATTGTGACGGTGTCGACTATATTACATGGATTTATTGTGACGGTGTAGGTAGACTATATGGATTTATTGTGACGGTGTAGGTAGACTATATGGATTTATTGTGACGGTGTAGACTATATTACATGGATTTGTTGTGACGGTGTAGGTAGACTATGGATTTATTGTGACGGTGTCGACTATATTACATGGATTTATTGTGACGGTGTAGGTAGACTATATGGATTTATTGTGACGGTGTAGGTAGACTATATGGATTTATTGTGACGGTGTAGGTAGACTATATGGATTTATTGTGATGGTGTAGGTAGACTATATGGATTTATTGTGACGGTGTAGGTAGACTATATGGATTTATTGTGACGGTGTCGACTATATTACATGGATTTATTGTGACGGTGTAGGTAGACTATATGGATTTATTGTGATGGTGTAGGTAGACTATATTACATGGATTTATTGTGATGGTGTAGGTAGACTATATGGATTTATTGTGACGGTGTAGGTAGACTATATGGATTTATTGTGACGGTGTCGACTATATTACATGGATTTATTGTGACGGTGTAGGTAGACTATATGGATTTATTGTGACGGTGTAGGTAGACTATATGGATTTATTGTGATGGTGTAGGTAGACTATATTACATGGATTTATTGTGATGGTGTAGGTAGACTATATGGATTTATTGTGACGGTGTAGGTAGACTATATGGATTTATTGTGACGGTGTCGACTATATTACATGGATTTATTGATGTTCCAAAGGTCTGCATCAGTGGGTCGTGTGTGTGTGTGTGTGTGTGTATATATATATATATGTGTGTATATATATATGTGTGTGTATATATATATGTGTGTGTATATATATATGTGTGTATGTTACAGACTTATTCTAAAATTGATTAAATTATTTTTCCTCATCAATCTAACAATGACAAAGCAAAAATATAGATAAGTATTCAGACCCTTTCCTCAGTACTTTATTGAAGCAGAGATTACAGCCTCCAGTCTTCTTGGGTATGATACTACAAGCTTGGCACACCTGTATTTGGAGTTTTTCCCATTTTTCTCTGCAGATCTTCTCAAGCTCTGTCAGGTTGTATGGGGAGTGTCGCTGCACACCTATTTTCAGGTCACTAAAAATTAGAAAGTTAGATCGGGTTCAAGTCCGGGGTCTGGCTGTGTGTGTGGACATTCAGAGACTTCAAATCAAATGTTATTTTTTTAATGCGCGGCAGGGCAGGTAGCCTAGTGGTTAAGGCATTGGGCCAGTAACCGAAAGGTTGCTGGATCGAATCCCCGAGCGGACAAAGTAAAAATCTGTCTTTCTGCCCTTGAACCAAGGCAGGTAAACCACTGTTCCCCATTAGGCTGTTAATGTAAAAAAGAATTTGTTCTTAACCGACTTGGCTAGTTAAAGGTTAAATAAAGTACATTTTGTTTTAAATATGTGCCGAATACAACGGGTGTAGACATTCTTTCTTACCCATAAATGGAGGATTGCAATGGAAAAGAGGTTTCAGAATAACAGCACTTCCTGGTTGGATTTTCCTCAGGTTTTTGCCTGCAATATCAGTTCTGTTATACTCACGGACAATATTTTGACAGTTTTGGAAACTTTAGAGTTTATAATTTGCCAATCATATGCATATTCTGGCTTCTGGGCCGAGTGATAGGCAGTTTACTTTGGGCACGTTTTTCATCCAAACATGAAAATACTGCCCCCTAGTCTCGAGGTTAACCAACAATGCAGTTAAGAAAAATAACTATTATGAAAGTATTTACTAAAATAAACTGAAGTACAAAATAAATAAAAACATAGGAAAGTAACAAATAATTAGAGTAACAATAGCAAGGCTATATACAGGGTGTTACGGTACAGAGTCAATGTGGAGGCTATATACAGGGGGTACCAGTACCAAGTCAATGTGGAGGCTATATACAGGGTGTACCGGTACAGAGTCAATGTGGAGGCTATATACAGGGTATTACGGTACAGAGTCAATGTGGAGGCTATATACAGGGTATTACGGTACAGTCAATGTGGAGGCTATATACAGGGGGTACCGGTACAGAGTCAATGTGGAGGCTATATACAGGGTGTTACGGTACAGAGTCAATGTGGAGGCTATATACAGGGTGTACCGGTACAGAGTCAATGTGGAGGCTATATACAGGGTGTTACGGTACAGAGTCAATGTGGAGGCTATATACAGGGGGTACCAGTACCAAGTCAATGTGGAGGCTATATACAGGGGGTACCGGTACAGTCAATGTGGAGGCTATATACAGGGGATACTGGTACAGAGTTACAGGTTAGTTGAGGTAATATGTAGGTAAGTGACTATGCATAGATAATAGCAGCAGCAGAAAAATGGGGAGGGTGGACAATTGATTAACTGTTCGGGAGTCTTATGGCTTTGGGAGTAGAAGCTGATAACCCTTTTGGACCTACACTTGGCGCTCTGATACCGCTTGCCGTGGGTTAGTAGAGAGGTCTATGACATGGGTCACTGGAGTCTTTGACAATTCTTAGTGTCTGACACCACCTGGTATACACTTTTTTTATTCATACCAAGCGGTGATGCAACCAATCAGGATGCTCTCGATGGTGCAGCTGTAGAAGGTTTTTTTGAGGATCCATGGCAAATCTTTTCAGGCTCCTGTGGGGGAATACGTGTTGTCATGCCCTCTTCACAGCTGTCTTGGTGTGTTTGGACCATGTTAGTTTGTGGACACCATGGAACTTGAAGCACTCAACCTGTTCCACTACAACCCCGTCGATGAGAATGGGGGCGTGCTCGGTCTTCCTTTTCCTGTAGTCCACAATGTTCTCCTTTGCCTTAATCACATTGAGGGAGAGGTTATCCTGGCACCTCACTGCCAGGTCTCTGACCTCCTCCCTATAAGCTGTCTCATCGTTGTCGGTGATCAGGCCTACCACTGTGTTGTCAGCAAACTTAATGATGATGTTGGAGTCGTGCTTGTTGCCTGTGATCCATGGCTTCGGGTTGGTGTACGTACGGTCACTGATGCACTTGAAGCTAGTGATTGAGGTGGTTTACTCAATGCCATCAGCAAAAGACTGGAACATGTTCCAGTTAAACCGTCCTGTAGCTTAGCATCTGCGTCATCTGACCACTGTATTGAGTGAGTCACTGGTACTTCCTGCTTTAGTTTTTGCTTGTAAACAAGAATCGGGAATAGAATTAGTCAGATTTGCCAAATGGAGGGCGAGGGAGAGCTTTGTGCAGGTCTTTGTGTGGCGTGAAGGTGGTCTATTTTTTTTTTCTACTTTGGTTGCACATGTAACATGCTGGTAGAATCGAGGTAAAGCGTTTTTTAGTGTTCCCCGCGTTAAAGTCTCCGGCCACTAGGAGCGCTGCCTCTGGATGATCGCCTCTTCCTGAATCCACTCCTGTGTTGTCTTGGCGGTGTGCTTAGGGTCGTTGTTCTGTAGGATGGTGAAACTTCGCCCCAGTTTGAGATCCTGAGTGCTCTGGAGCAGGTTTTCATCAAGGATCTCTGTACTTTGCTCCGTTCATCTTTCCTTCAATCCTAACTAGTCTCCCATTCCCTGCTGCTGAAAGAAATCCCCAAAGCATGCTGCCACCACCATGCTTCACCGTAGGAATTGTTCCAGGCTCCCTCCAGACATGGAGCTTGGCATTCAGGCCAGAGTTCAATCTAGATTACACCAGAGTATCTTGTTTCTCATGGTCAGAGTCCATTAGGTGCCTCTGGCAATCTCCAAGCTGGCTGTTGTGTGCCTTTAACTGAGGAGTGGCTTCTATCTGGCCCCTACCATAAAGGCCTGATTTAATGGAGTGCTATAGAGATCCTTATGGAAGGTTCTCCCATCTCCACAGAGGAACTCTGGAGCTCTGTCAGTGACCATCGGTTTCTTGGTCACCTCCCTGACCAAGGCACTTCTCCCCCGATTGCTCAGTTTGGACGGGCGGCCAGCTCTGAGAGTCTTGGTGGTTCCAAACTTCTTCCATTTCAGAATGATGGAGGCCACTGTGTTCAATGCTGCAGAAATGTTTTGGTACCCTTCCCCAGATCTGTACCTCGACACAATCCTGTCTCGGAGCTCTACGGACAATTCCTTCAACCTCATGGCTTGGTTTTTGCTCTGACATGTGCTGTCAACTGTGGGACCTTATATAGACAGGTGTGCGCCTTTCCAAATCATGTCCAATCAATTGAATTTACCACAGGTGGACTACAATCAAGTTGTAGAAACATCTCAAGGATGATCAACGGAAACAGGATACACCTGAGCTCAATTTAGTCTCACAGCAAAGGGTCTGAATACTTATGTCACTTTTTTTTATACATTTGCAAACATTTCTAAACCTGCTCTTGCTTTGTTATTATGGGTGTAGATTATAACCTTAGAATAAGGTTGTCGCATAACAAAATGTTGAAAAATTGAAGGGGTCAGAAAACCAGCCGGAAAGTTAATGGAAGTGTAACTCATTTTAAATTCCTTATATTAAGCAAACCAGACCGCACCATTTTGTTTTTACTTACAGTTAGCCAGGGGTGTTCTCTGTTTAGTGAGTCTCTCCACTCAGCTCCACATCAGTTTATAATCTGTTTCCTCTCTCTCCACTCAGCTCCACATCAGTCTATAATCTGTTTCCTCTCTCTCCACTCAGCTCCACATCAGTCTATAATCTGTTTCCTCTCTCCACTCAGCTCCAGATCAACCAGTCTATAATCTGTTTCCTCTCTCCACTCAGCTCCACATCAACCAGTCTATAATCTGTTTCCTCTCTCCACTCAGCTCCACATCAGTTTATAATCGGTTTCCTCTCTCTCCACTCAGCTCCACATCAGTCTATAATCTGTTTCCTCTCTCTCCACTCAGCTCCACACCAGTCTATAATCTGTTTCCTCTCTCTCCACTCAGCTCCACATCAGTTTATAATCTGTTTCCTCTCTCTCCACTCAGCTCCACATCAGTCTATAATCTGTTTCCTCTCTCCACTCAGCTCCAGATCAACCAGTCTATAATCTTCTGTAACTCGTCTCAGAGGGTGGAGCTGCTGGCCAAGAAGATATCTCAGCTGGGCTACTCGTGTTTCTACATTCATGCCAAGATGAGACAGGTCAGCCCAGGTCCTAGTCTCTACTGCCTCCTCACTACCCCAGGAGCAGCTGACTAAGCTTAGCATCCCAAATGGACCCTACGTAGTGCACTACTTTAGACCAGAAGCCCTATGGGTAGTGCACTATTTATAGAATAGGGGGCCATTTGGGATGCCTCATAGCTGTTGATCAGATGTCAGCTTGTTTACCTCTGGTTTATGCTCAGGGCTGATGAGATGGCTCAGCTCGGGCCCCAGTCTTTGCGTTGACCAGGCTTGGGCCCCAGTCTTTGCGTTGACCAGGCTTGGGCCCCAGTCTTTGCGTTGACCAGGCTTGGGCCCCAGTCTTTGCGTTGACCAGGCTCGGGCCCCAGTCTTTGCGTTGACCAGGCTCGGGCCCCAGTCTTTGCGTTGACCATGCTCGGGCCCCAGTCTTTGCGTTGACCAGGCTCGGGCCCCAGTCTTTGCGTTGACCAGGCTCGGGCCCCAGTCTTTCATTCTGTTTTGACCCGACATCTCCAAGTTAGTCTGAAAACCACTCGTCTATTTGTCTGTCTCTTTACAGGAGCACCGTAACAGGGTGTTCCACGACTTCAGAAACGGGCTCTGCCGGAATCTGGTCTGCACAGACCTCTTCACAAGAGGTATCGACATTCAGGCGGTGAATGTGGTGATCAACTTTGACTTCCCCAAGCTGGGCGAGACGTACCTGCATCGCATCGGCAGATCTGGTGAGAACCTTGGCTTTTCTCAAGCGGGACGTAAATGTCATTTGAAGGAGGTCTCGGCAGTTTTAACCTCGACTACTCCACCCCCTCAGGTCGTTTTGGTCACCTGGGTCTGGCCATCAACCTGATCACATACGACGACCGCTTCAATCTGAAGGGCATTGAGGAGCAGCTGGGAACAGAGATCAGACCCATCCCCGGCAGCATAGACAAGAGCCTGTACGTAGCAGAGTACCACAGTGAGAACGGAGAGGTCAAGCTGTGAGGTGGAGGACGAACAGAGGTGAAACTGTCTCTTCAATCACATTTATTTTATCATGCCATTTTTTTTATTTTGACATCAAATAGTTTTCAGAATGTGTCCTTCTAAAACGTCAATCGAGATGGGAGGCGGAGGCACTGCTTGGAAACGGACCGTATTTATGTAACTGGACAAGTTCTTTGAGGTTGACATGTGTTTTTTTGTAGTAAAATGTCAGCTACTAAACATGTTCATGGGTTTGAGATCGTTTGTACTCACTGAAAGCAGGAGGATAAATGTTTGTTTGACTACTAAACACAACAGCTTTACTGTTTGTCTCCTCTGCAGATCAGATGAGACCCCCGTCCCCGTCGCCCCTCCCTTCTGATGTTACGCTCCCTTCTGTGTCCTGGACTATTTTTTTTTTTTTGTCTTTTTTTGTTGTTGTTGGATATCTAACTTCCCGTCTGTCGGTCTTCCTTCCTGTTTTTGGGTGCCACCTCATGGAAACGTGTACGATCTGTGAGGGACAACAAACCTGCAGAGGAACTCATGATGTCCCTGTTCTAGGGTCCTCTCTCTGCTGCGATGCACTGAAGACTACGACTACTAACTCCCACAGTACTGGGAGGAGGAAGGCAGGGAACGTGGAGAACTGTCTTTCAATGGAAATGGATTTGATCATTTCCATCTTTCTCCTGCTCCAATCTACCCTGAGCACTGCCTGCCAGTTAGCACTTACCCCCCCGGCTCTCTCCTCCCTGCCCCTCCCTCCCTCCCTCCTCCCTGCCCCTCCCCCCTCCCTCCCCCCTCCCTGCCCCTCCCTCCCCCCTCCCTGCCCCTCCCTCCCCCCTCCCTGCCCCTCCCTCCCTCCTCCCTGCCCCTCCCTCCCTCCTCCCTGCCCCTCCCTCCCTCCTCCCTGCCCCTCCCTCCCTCCTCCCTGCCCCTCCCTCCCTCCTCCCTGCCCCTCCCTCCCTCCTCCCTGCCCCTCCCTCCCTCCTCCCTGCCCCTCCCTCCCTCCTCCCTGCCCCTCCCTCCCTCCTCCCTGCCCCTCCCTCCCTCCTCCCTGCCCCTCCCTCCCTCCTCCCTGCCCCTCCCTCCCTCCTCCCTGCCCCTCCCTCCCTCCTCCCTGCCCCTCCCTCCCTCCTCCCTGCCCCTCCCTCCCTCCTCCCTGCCCCTCCCTCCCTCCTCCCTGCCCCTCCCTCCCTCCTCCCTGCCCCTCCCTTCCTCCCTCCTCCTTGCCCCTCCCTCCCTCCTCCCTGCCCCTCCCTCCCTCCTCCCTGCCCCTCCCTCCCTCCTCCCTGCCCCTCCCTTCCTCCCTCCTCCTTGCCCCTCCCTCCCTCCCTCCTCCCTGCCCCTCCCTCCCTCCCTGCCCCTCCCTCCCTCCCTCCTCCCTGCCCCTCCCTCCTCCCTGCCCCTCCCTCCTCCCTGCCCCTCCCTCCTCCCTGCCCCTCCCTCCTCCCTGCCCCTCCCTCCTCCCTGCCCCTCCCTCCTCCCTGCCCCTCCCTGCCCCTCCCTCACTCCCTGCCCCTCCCTCCCTCACTCTCTGGCTCCTCCCTGCCCCTCCTGCCCCTCCCGCTCCTCCCTGCCTCCTCCCTGACTCCTCCCTGACTCCTCCCTGACTCCTCCCTCCCTCCTTCCTGGCCCCCTCCCTCCCTCCTTCCTGGCCCCCTCCCTCCCTCCTTCCTGGCCCCCTCCCTCCTTCCTTCCTTCCTTCCTTCCTTCCTTCCTTCCTTCCTCCCTCCCTCCCTCCCTCCCTGGCCCCCTCCCTCCCTGCCCCTCCCTCCCTCCCTCCCTGGCCCCCTCCCTCTACCTACTTCCTTTCCTATCCACCTCCTTTATGTTGTCCTTTTGTTTGTAGCTCTTTGTATGAAGTGCCTTAACAAGCAGCTTGTTCTGAAGTAATAACCCGTTCTCCGTCTGTGGAAACATCCGTCCACCCACGGTGTTACTCATCACATAACATCACTTTATGTTCCGCACATTGAATCAACACCCATCCTACCACTTTTGATGTTCAGTAAGACACATTGCATCAAGGTTTAGGCCGTTTTTCTATAGTTGGATGGAGGGTGGATGAAATATGATCTGCTGCTGGCTTGGCTGCAGGTCCCCAGAATATTGACGACTATATGAAGAGAATCCACGGCAGAGAAAGACCCTGGATGAAGATGACAGCTCAAGGAGCAGGATGTTTAGAGGCTCCTATTAGAACGCAGCCAGAGTGCAGACTAGTTCATTAGAATCCTAACGTTCCTCCCCCTCGAGCTTCACAATCAGAACACTAAGAACTGATCTATTCTAGAACTGGAACGTTAAGTAGCTCCACCCTCCCTGGACTCTCCGGGGGTTCCTTCCTGTTCGGGAGGACTTATCTATCTACCGTGCGATGCAAACGAGAAGAAATGGGTGTTGTTCCTGTTGCAGTTTGACGTTCTTCTGGGTGGGCAGTTGGTCACTCCACTTTATTCTCCTTGATGTGCCACAGCTAAACCATCTTGGCACCCTGTACACTTTGTAAATACTTGATTTCATTTTTAATAGATTGTTTTAAAAACAAGTTTAAAAGGCTGGTTGACATGTTGAGGATGACGATGTGAGCTGATGCATCTTTTAAGTTTTGAATCTGATCAGGACTGGAGATTATATTTTTTCCCTTTCTACTCAAACCCCCTTTCACAGAATGAGCTGCAACGATGGCCTGTTTAGTCAGTGAAGTTCTGATTTCTAGAAGAGCACTCTGATGTAGTCTACGACCATTTAATTGTCACATTGTGTATGAAATGTGTTCCTTGTGCTTTTAGCCGAAGCACGGATCGAACTACAGTTTCACCCTTGACATTTGATAAACAATGCAGTTGTTCAACCCTGTTACATTAAGTTTAGATTTATTGTTGAAATAATATTCCTCTATTTTCCTTCCAGTGTTGACAGGATGTCCCTCTAGACAGGTGGAATAAGGATCAGAGCATCATAATGTTATTTTGATCACCAGCCTTTCCTCCTTCGACTGACTCAACAAGCCACTCCCCACAATCCCTGCAAAGAGAGTGACTGTTATTATTATTATTATTATTAATTATTATTATTATAAAAACAAAAGGTAAATGAATATTGTATCATGTAGTTGAAGTGACTTGCTGCAGTGCAGCTCAGATTGTCTCTGAGGAGTGATGTATATGAATGGGTATCTGATCTACACTCTAGCTGTTAGGTTGGTCTGTGTGATCGGCAATGGGGACGTCACCATAGCTGCAAGTATTAGACAACATTATACGTTTTGTATCTTTCTTCCCTTACGTTAAACAGTGGCTTTGTATCTGAACAAACCATCAGACCCCTTCAATGTAGCAGGGAAAAAAGTGTTTCTGTGCATCACGCAAGTCATCTGGTTTGAATTACACACCAGTTTTTGGGTTGTGTTGTACAATATGAAGTGAAATCCTTGGTGGTGTGGACGGACTGCGTTTCAGTGAGTTATTATGGTAACGGGCCAACACACCGACTGCTAGGCCGTCCCTGTACTGAAACCAGGGACCACAGATGTGCTTAGTGTTTCATTTTGTTTTAACCCTAAACCGGAGGATAATAGACTTGCAGTTTGGGAGGTATTAAAAACCATGTATTGCCCTCTTTACACCAGAGTTGGGTGAAGATCCTTGTCTGAGCCTAGTTAAGGTGAAAGCCTTGAAGGATTCCTGGGGAGGGGGGTGAGGTGGTGGTGTCTTCTGGCCCTGGGGGGTGGGGTGGTAGTGTCTCCTGGGGGGGGGGGGTCTTCTGGCCCTGGGGAGGGGGGTGGGGTGGTGTCTCCGGGGGAGGGGGGGGGGGTCTTCTGGGGGGGGTGGGGTGGTGGTGTCCTGGGGAGGGGGGGGGGGTCTTCTTGCCCTGGGGGGGGGGGGGGGGGGGGGGTGGTGTCTTCTGGCCCTGGGGAGGGGGATGGGGGTGTCTTTTGGCCCTGGGGAGGGGGGTGGGGGTGTCTTTTGGCCCTGGGGAGGGGGGTGGGGGTGTCTTTTGGCCCTGGGGAGGGGGGTGGGGGTGTCTTTTGGCCCTGGGGAGGGGGGTGGGGGTGTCTTTTGGCCCTGGGGAGGGGGGTGGGGGTGTCTTTTGGCCCTGGGGAGGGGGGTGGGGGTGTCTTTTGGCCCTGGGGAGGGGGGTGGGGGTGTCTTTTGGCCCTGGGGAGGGGGGTGGGGGTGTCTTTTGGCCCTGGGGAGGGGGGTGGGGGTGTCTTTTGGCCCTGGGGAGGGGGGTGGGGGTGTCTTTTGGCCCTGGGGAGGGGGGTGGGGGTGTCTTTTGGCCCTGGGGAGGGGGGTGGGGGTGTCTTTTGGCCCTGGGGAGGGGGGTGGGGGTGTCTTTTGGCCCTGGGGAGGGGGGTGGGGGTGTCTTTTGGCCCTGGGGAGGGGGGTGGGGGTGTCTTTTGGCCCTGGGGAGGGGGGTGGGGGTGTCTTTTGGCCCTGGGGAGGGGGGTGGGGGTGTCTTTTGGCCCTGGGGAGGGGGGTGGGGGTGTCTTCTGGCCCTGGGGGGGTGGTATCTCCTGTGGGGGGGGATTGGGGGGGGTCACCCCTGGCTATGAGAGGGGGGGTATTGGGAGGGGTCACTCCTGGCTATGAGAGGGGGGGTATTGGGAGGGGTCACTCCTGGCTATGAGAGAGGGGGGGATTGGGAGGGGTCACTCCTGGCTATGAGAGGGGGGGGATTGGGAGGGGTCACTCCTGGCTATGAGGGGGGGGGGGATTGGGAGGGGTGTCTCCTGGCCATGGATAGGGGGGATTGGGAGGGGTGTCTCCTGGCTATGAGGGGGGGGGATTGGGAGGGGTGTCTCCTGGCCATGGATAGGGGGGATTGGGAGGGGTGTCTCCTGGCTATGATGGGGGGGATTGGGAGGGGTCACTCCTGGCCATGATGGGGGGGATTGGGAGGGGTCACTCCTGGCCATGATGGGGGGGATTGGGAGGGGTGTCTCCTGGCTATGAGGGGGGGGGGGATTGGGAGGGGTGTCTCCTGGCCATGGATAGGGGGGATTGGGAGGGGTGTCTCTTGGCCATGAGGGAGGGGGGGTGGGGGATTGGGAGGGGTGTCTCTTGGCCATGAGGGAGGGGGGGGGGGGATTGGGAGGGGTGTCTCTTGGCCATGAGGGGGGGGGGGATTGGGAGGGGTGTCTCTTGGCCATGAGGGGGGGGGATTGGGAGGGGGCGGTCATGGCTTTTGGTGTTGTATTTTCTAAACTTTCCCCAGATCAACCTCTGTTCAGGTTGTGTTTAGCTGTTCCATGTTGCTTTGGGGATCCCTGAAAACAAGATGGTGAGATGCTCTTTCTGTTTCTCTTTTCCAATGACAAATATTGGATGTCTACAAATGTGTGTCTCTACATGCTGTTGTCAAAAAGAAATTCAAGCTGTACCAAGTTGAACTACAGTGTTGGGAGAATGTACATGCTGTGGTCTTTCTGCTTTCTCATTGGTTGGGACTGTGACCCCTGTTTTCTCTGGTCTATTGTAGACCCAGAATAAAACGCATCTAGCTTTTGGGATGGTTTATATTGGAAAGGGTGGGCCACTGCGGGAAGGGCGTTACACATTTAACGTGACTAGATGAGAGAACAGGGGTCAAACCACAGGCACTTTGGCAGCTGCCTGGTTTTATATTTACTGTATTTTTCAGCCCCACTGGCAGCTGTAGCCACAGCCCATCCCCTAGTCCATCTGTCCTAGTCCCCTAGTCCATCTGTCCTAGTCCCCTAGTCCATCTGTCCTAGTCCCCTAGTCCATCTGTCCTAGTCCCCTAGTCCATCTGTCCTAGTCCCCTAGTCCATCTGTCCTAGTCCCCTAGTCCATCTGTCCTAGTCCATCTGTCCTAGTCCCCTAGACCATCTGTCTTAGTCCCCTAGGTCATCTGTCCTAGTCCCCTAGTCCTGGTGCACAAGCCATAGGGCTCTGGTAAAATGTAGTGCACTACATAAATAATTGGGGTGCTATTTGGCAAGCAACCTCTGACATGCTCTCATTTTACCATAACTCTACTGTGATTGGTTGTGGCTGTCCCTCCCAGTGGAGTGGGGTTTCTCATCTTGAAGGAGGAGACGAGGAGCATCTTGCTTTTTTTTTTTTTTTTTTAAAGATTAATTTCAATTGGATATATGATACACCAGGAAATGGTCTCCTCCTTCAAGGGTTTTTATTTTGGGGTGGGAGGGTTACTACAAGCTGCCCTGATGCATCGGTAACACCTCCCTTGATGTGACGCCACGTCCCCCTCCAGAATCAACCCCTAACCGTACCCCCCTCGGCGCTAGCCTGGTTGGCAGTCTGTTCCTGCCCATTCCAACTCCTTACGGAGTTGAGGTTTTGGAGTGATGAGTAGGGCCAGGGCAGAAACAGCTCTTGGACCAGGCTCTCCTCTACCCTTGTGCAGGTCTGACAGAACAGGTGTAAGTGAAGCTCTGTAGCTGTTTGGGGGTGGAGCTTCACGTTAAATCTACATGGTTCTGTCAAGATGTACAACTAGGAGGAAGCCAGGGATTGGTTCTGGACAGGGTTGTACACTATTGTTGGGAAATGTTGTCTTGTAAGATCACTAGCATGTCAGGGAGGGTTGGAGAGGAGACCTTATCAAGTCTTAAATGGCACCCTATTCCCTATATAGTGCACTACTTTAGACCAGAGGTCTATGTTAGTAGTGCGCTATGTAGGGAGTAGGATTCCATTTGGATGCCGTGGCGGATCCCTCTGACTAGATGTGTCAGTTTTATTTCAGGGTGGGATGGATGTGTCCCGGGGGGGGGGGGGGTCTTATGTTAGGATATTTAAACAATCAGAATATCCACAAGCAAGGTTCTGGGTAGACAACTTGTTCCCTTAAATTTTGGCCATTTTTATTTTGTAACTCGATGTCAGTTGGATTAGAAGTTTGTTAAATTCAAAACTAAATTCAAGTGAAAGAAAGCATTTAATTTTTTGGAATTGGCTGTTTCTCAGTGGAGCTGTGTTTAAATGATAAATAAATGTCTTCTGTGTTGTGGACATGTCCTGATGGTTCATATCAGAAATGACACTTTTGGTTAAAAAAAATAAAGCTCACTGAAATCCTTCTGTTTCCTGTTTTTATTTCTTCAAGGATTACCTTGGCATTTTGGCATCTAAACTCTTGGTATACTTCCCCAGAGTCAGGTGAACTTGTGGATACCATTTCTATAAATTATATCAACAAGCTCCTCAGACTCTGGGGAGGTATAGATAAAGGGCCTCATTGCCAAAATCCCAAATTATCACATCTATTGATTTGTTTCTATTAACTTCTACAATTTAGTGGAAGTATTTTCTCTTGAAACTGGTGAGAACCATGACTGTGGTCGTTCCTAATCCAACCTAAAATGTAAATAAATCAAATTTAAGACTGAATATACGGTGTTCAATACCGGATTAAAACAACGTGAAGCGCCTTCCAGTTTAGTCAAGAAAGCATGGTAATTAACTACAATGACCATAATCCATTGCGTTCCTATTTGTCCAGTCTGTTTCTTTTATGCCTGCTACGTAAGAGACTGAAGAATGTGTGATCAAGAGGGATCTCTACCTGAAAATACATCATCTACACAAGTGATTGATAGTTTGGTATTCAGCAGTCTTAAAAGTGGGCTTTATTTTTGGAGCAAAATTGTTTTTTTTTGTCATGACCGTGTAGACAGCAGCTCTATAGAGATCAGATGACTTGGGATGAAATCGGGCATCAAATAAACACACACTGAAATATTTTATTAAACTAACGTGAGTTAATGATGGTTACGTAATGAGCAGTCACTCACTACTACCATGGGACTTATTTTATTCTGTGATACAGCGTTCAACCTACATAATGCCTTGTGTATTTAACTTTAAACACACTAACATTGTGTATTTAACTTTAAACACACTAACATTGTGTATTTAACTTTAAACACACTAACATTGTGTATTTAACTTTAAACACACTAACATTGTGTATTTAACTTTAAACACACTAACATTGTGTATTTAACTTTAAACACACTAACATTGTGTATTTAACTTTAAACACACTAACATTGTGTATTTAACTTTAAATACACTAACATTGTGTATTTAACTTTAAACACACTAACATTGTGTATTTAAATATACATCTTGTAATAATTGAACTGAAACCGACCTTTTTAAAAAGCACTAATCGCTCATCTCCATTTGGGACGGACATTATCGCTCAGGACCGCTGTAACTGTAAGGGATCTCTTCCTGTTATTTCCCCTCCTTCAATTGGATAGGGAATGTGTTACGTGATCGACAATGTGCCCTTTGACCTGCATGTAATTCCAGATAAGTGCCGGTGCTCCTCGCCCTTTTGCTTTTGAGTTCCTTCTAAACATGAGAGGGTTTCTAGCAGCAGTCATGTGTTTGTGCCTCTGTTTGGTGCTGTTCCTCTGTCCTCTCTACTCGTGTGCCTTGCCTCCACCTTGTGACAGGTAAACATTTTTGCTACGTTGACTTCTTTGGGGGGGGTGGCTCTTTTATGAACCTATTATGAATGATCTTGAACCATGTTGCTCTGTTATTCGAAAGCTGAACTTAGGTTCCTGGGGAAGTGTGTTTATGACTCGGGATTGATGCATGGCGTTCTGATAGAACTCAGCAAAATGTCTGTGAGGTTGGATTTGCTCTATTCAAAGAGGCTTAAACATTAACACAGTCCTGAGAAATTGGACTTGATTGGGATTTTAAATGTAAAATTTGATTTAGACCTTCATCTTCTGTAATATCGGTTTGATGCATGGCGTTCTGATATAACATTAACATTAACACAGTCCTGAGAAATTGGACTTGATTGGGATTTTAAATGTAAAATTTGATTTAGACCTTCATCTTCTGTAATATCGGTTTGATGCATGGCGTTCTGATATAACATTAACATTAACACAGTCCTGAGAAATTGGACTTGATTGGGATTTTAAATGTAAAATTTGATTTAGACCTTCATCTTCTGTAATATCGGTTTGATGCATGGCGTTCTGATAGAACATTAACATTAACATTAACACAGTCCTGAGAAATTGGACTTGATTGGGATTTTAAATGTAAAATGTGATTTAGACCTGCATCCTCTGTAATATCGGTTTGATGCAGGCTATTTTATGGGTGTTTAACCTGTCATCCAGATAACATTTTATTTAATGATTAACTCCTCAGTGAGATCTACTGTTATGGGGACATCCTGAGGCAGGTTCAGACCGCCAAACTGTTTGATGATGACAAGCACTTTGTGGATATGAAGCTGAAGTCGGCCCCTGGTAAGTCTTGTAAGGGAATCAGTCAGCCCCTGGTAAGTCTCGTAGGGGAATCAGTCAGCCCCTGGTAAGTCTTGTAGGGGAATCAGTCAGCCCCTGGTAAGTCTCGTAGGGGAATCAGTCAGCCCCTGGTAAGTCTTGTAGGGGAATCAGTCAGCCCCTGGTAAGTCTTGTAGGGGAATCAGTCAGCCCCTGGTAAGTCTTGTAGGGGAATCAGTCAGCCCCTGGTAAGTCTCGTAGGGGAATCAGTCAGCCCTTGGTAAGTCTCCTAAGGGAATCAGTCAGCCCCTGGTAAGTCTCGTAGGGGAATCAGTCAGCCCTTGGTAAGTCTCCTAAGGGAATCAGTCAGCCCCTGGTAAGTCTCGTAAAGGAATCAGTCAGCCCCTGGTAAGTCTCGTAGGGGAATCAGTCAGCCCCTGGTAAGTCTCGTAGGGGAATCAGTCAGCCCCTGGTAAGTCTCGTAGGGGAATCAGTCAGCCCCTGGTAAGTCTCGTAGGGGAATCAGTCAGCCCCTGGTAAGTCTCGTAGGGGAATCAGTCAGCCCCTGGTAAGTCTCGTAGGGGAATCAGTCAGCCCCTGGTAAGTCTCGTAGGG
This sequence comes from Oncorhynchus mykiss, assembly GCF_013265735.2. Classification (NCBI taxonomy): domain Eukaryota; kingdom Metazoa; phylum Chordata; class Actinopteri; order Salmoniformes; family Salmonidae; genus Oncorhynchus; species Oncorhynchus mykiss. The sequence continues at coordinate 43,474,305 of NC_048588.1, forward strand.
GAATCAGTCAGCCCCTGGTAAGTCTCGTAGGGGAATCAGTCAGCCCCTGGTAAGTCTCGTAGGGGAATCAGTCAGCCCCTGGTAAGTCTCGTAGGGGAATCAGTCAGCCCTTGGTAAGTCTCGTAGGGGAATCAGTCAGCCCCTGGTAAGTCTTGTAGGGGAATCAGTCCCAAAACAGGCGTTGTGCCTCCAATGTCTGCTGTTTCTTTGCTTGAGGACTGGGGCCGTATTTATCAAGCTTCTCAGTGGGATTGTTGATAAAAGGATCAGGTTGAACTTTTAGACTTCTGAAACCTTTAAGGAAGTCATGTGACTGAAAATTATACAAAAAAGATTAAAGATTAAATAAATTAAATAAAGATTATTCATGAATCGTCAGAGTAGGAGTACTGATCTAGGATCAGAGATCACTCCTATCTCTCCACACACCTAATCACCTCCCTTCATACCCTCAGATATTATCCTGACAGCGTTTCACAACCTGACACATGGAGATCCAAACTCTGTCCCGCCTGCCGTACTGAGAGACTTCCTTCACAAGTACTTTGACGAACCAGGGAAAGAGTTTGCGCCGTGGTCCCCACCTGACTGGCATGACAAGTGAGAGAGCCAATCATTCTGATTGATCCTGACCACACTGAGGCGTGAAATGTTATGAGTCCAAAATGTCTCTCTCTTCCCTATAAGTAGTGCACTCTGTAGGGAATAGTGTGCCATTTTGGACTCAAGAAGGTAGTATGTTCTATTCAATACAAGTCATGTTCTGTGTGCAGCCCACAGTTCCTGGCTGGAATAGCAGATGCAGAACTGCGTAGCTGGGCCGAGAAGCTGCACCATCTGTGGAAGTCTCTTGGGAGAAAGGTGATCTCATAGGGTTTATCTATCAGTTAGATTTACTCACCTCCTACGTCCTCTGTCACCTCCTTTTGAAGAAAGTCTAAGGTAATGAAGGGGAGTGAGTCTGGATGGTTATGCGCTTGTCTGAAATGAGAAGATTCTTGTTCTCCGCTCGCGAGCCATTAGTGCAACTGTGGGATCCACCCGTTAATGCCAGTTGCACTAATGGCTCGCGAGCGGAGAACGAGAATCTTCTCATTCCAAACAAGCCCATAACCATCCAGGCCCACTCCGCTTCATTACCTTAGACTTTCTTCAAAAGTGTTCAAAACACATTAAGTCAGTTGTGCAAGACAATTCATAGATTAGAATGATAAGTAGCATATCGTTTTAAATGAGTGCATGTTTTTCTGACGAAACAAAAGCTAATTCAAAGGGGGGTGTGGCAGATTTCCAAACTTTTCAGCGGCAGGATACGCTTGTGCTTCCTGGCCTAAAGTAGACTAGGGGGAGGAGGAGGGGATTTACCGTCTTTCATTTGCCTACTAACAAATTGACACAGGATGATGCACAAGTGTATCGGAGTCCTCTAGAGACGATGGATACGCTAACAAGATGTCTCTCCCCCGTAACAGTGGGAGTCGTCCACAAAGCGGCACGGCGGACTGTCTAGCTCCCGTCTATCCCGTCTTTGGATTGGTGGATACATTTCATTATTGTAAATCCTTTTCTGAATATTCGCTGTGGGTTGTTGACATCAACCGCCTGTATTGAAAGGAGAGATACTACTAACCTCATGCTCTGAACATGCATAGCTATCTGGAGAGAACTCTGATATGAAGTGTTTTTCTCTCTAAGTGGCTGGGATGTCACATGTCCTACTTATATCAGAACACTCAAAACTACTTAAATATTACAGAACATCTATTCAAGCAAATAAACCTCACGCAGCAAATATATACCATTCACTTTTATTTTTGACCAAATTCAACACCTCCATACAATTCATTGACCTCCATACAACATCTCCTTGCTTGGAGGGAGAAACAACATATCGCCCCCTGCTGGAGGGAGACAGATCTCCCACCGAGCCTCTTTCCTTCCTCTGTGGTCCTTTGCTGAAGAGTTTTGAAATCTGCCACACCCCTTTTTGAAATAAGCTGGAGAAAAGTGTGATCTATGATGCGGTAGTCAACAATGATTGTGTGTGTGTGTGTACCAGAGCAGTGCTAACGTGAACTCTATTGTGTGTGTGTACCAGAGCAGTGCTAACGTGAACTCTATTGTGTGTGTGTACCAGAGCAGTGCTAACGTGAACTCTATTGTGTGTGTGTACCAGAGCAGTGCTAACGTGAACTCTATTGTGTGTGTGTGTACCAGAGCAGTGCTAATGTGAACTCTATTGTGTGTGTGTACCAGATCAGTAGTGATGCTTTGGCCCACCCAGAACAGTACTCTCAGATCTTCACCCCCCATCCTTTCGTCGTGCCTGGAGGACGCTTCAGGGAGCTGTACTACTGGTCAGTGAAGCTGTCACTCTCTCTGTACTGCTCTGTCTGCATATAGCAGACCTTGGTTCAAATACTATTTAAAATCATTTTCAAATACTTTATCTGGGATTGATTGAGCTTGCCTGGAGCACCCCAGGGATGCTATAGCAGAAAGTGAGGTCAACCCATCTGGCACCCCAGGGATGCTATAGCAGATAGGGAGGTCAACCCAGGGATGCTATAGCAGAAAGGGAGGTCAACCCATCTGGCACCCCAGGGATGCTATAGCAGAAAGGGAGGTCAACCCAGGGATGCTATAGCAGAAAGGGAGGTCAACCCAGGGATGCTATAGCAGAAAGGGAGGTCAACCCAGGGTTGCTATAGCAGAAAGGGAGGTTAACCCAGGGATGCTATAGCAGAAAGGGAGGTCAACCCAGAGTTGCTATAGCAGAAAGGGAGGTCAACCCAGGGATGCTATAGCAGAAAGGGAGGTCAACCCAGGGTTGCTATAGCAGAAAGGGAGGTCAACCCAGGGTTGCTATAGCAGAAAGGGAGGTCAACCCAGGGATGCTATAGCAGAAAGGGAGGTCAACCCAGGGACGCTATAGCAGAAAGGGAGGTCAACCCAGGGACGCTATAGCAGAAAGGGAGGTCAACCCAGGGACGCTATAGCAGAAAGGGAGGTCAACCCAGGGACGCTATAGCAGAAAGGGAGGTCAACCCAGGGACGCTATAGCAGAAAGGGAGGGTCAACTGAGGAACCCATCTGGCCAAATAGATGCTGCTTGGTTGTAAATAGATGAATGATTGAAACGTGTCCTTTCGGAGGTCTCTCCTGTCCAATTCAGTGTCTATATGTTTGGTGTCATCCAGGGTTTTGAGCGTGGCAGGTCACAGCCCAAGCTATAGCCAGGCCTACCAAAGGGTCTGACTGCTAGCGGGTAGGGCTACACAGACTGGGCACGTTAGGGGGTCTGACTGCTAGCGGGTAGGGCTACACAGACTGGGCACGTTAGGGGGTCTGACTGCTAGCGGGTAGGGCTACACAGACTGGGCACGCTAGGGGGTCTGACTGCTAGCGGGTAGGGCTACACAGACTGGGCACGTTAGGGGGTCTGACTGCTAGCGGGTAGGGCTACACAGACTGGGCACGTTAGGGGGTCTGACTGCTAGCGGGTAGGGCTACACAGACTGGGCACGTTAGGGGGTCTGACTGCTAGCGGGTAGAGCTACACAGACTGGGCACGTTAGGGGGTCTGACTGCTAGCGGGTAGGGCTACACAGACTGGGCACGTTAGGGGGTCTGACTGCTAGCGGGTAGGGCTACACAGACTGGGCACGTTAGGGGGTCTGACTGCTAGCGGGTAGGGCTACACAGACTGGGCACGTTAGGGGGTCTGACTGCTAGCGGGTAGGGCTACACAGACTGGGCAGGTTAGGGGGTCTGACTAATGCTGGCCCTCTATGGGGACAGACAGGCTTGTTCATTCAGAGACCTTACCTCTCAGAGCTCTCCAGGTGTCTGGCTAGACTGTAAACTCTCCTTCCAGACTCATATTAAACATCTCCAATCCAAAATCAAATCTAGAATCAGCTTTTTATTTTGCAACAAAGCCTCCTTCACTCACGCCGCCAAACTTACCCTAGTAAAACTGACTATCCTACCGATCCTCGACTTCGGCGATGTCATCTACAAATAGCTTCCAATATTCTACTCAGCAAACTTGATGCAGTTTATCACAGTGCCATCCGTTTTGTTACCAAATCACCTTATACCACCCACCACTGCGACCTGTATGCTCTAGTCGGCTGGCCCTCGCTACATATTCGTCGCCAGACCCACTGGCTCCAGGTCATCTACAAGTCCATGCTAGGTAAAGCTCCGCCTTATCTCAGCTCACTGGTCACAATAACAACACCCACCCGTAGCACGCACTCCAGCAGGTGTATCTCACTGATCATCCCCAAAGCCAACACCTCCTTTGGCCGCCTTTCCTTCCAGTTCTCTGCTGCTAATGACTGGAACAAACTGCAAAAATCGCTGAAGCTGGAGACTTACATTTCCCTCACTGACTTTAAACATCAACTATCTGAGCAGCTAACTGATCACTGCAGCTGTACATAGTCCATCTGTAAATAGCCCACCCAATCTACCTACCTCATCCCCATACTGTTTTTATTTACTTTTCTGCTCTTTTGCACACCAGTATCTCTACCTGCACATCATCATCTGATCATTTATCACTCCAGTGTTAATCTACTAAATTGTAATTATTCACTCATATGGCCTATTTATTGCCATACCTCCTCATGCCTTTTGCACACACTGTATATAGATTATTTTTTTCTGCTGTGTCATTGACTTGTTTCTTGTTTTACTCCATGTGTAACTCTGTTGTTGTCTGTGTCACACTGCTTTGCTTTATCTTGGCCAGGTCGCAGTTGTAAATGAGAACTTGCTCTCAACTGGCCTACCTGGTTTAAATAAAGGTGATCTGGTCTACCTGGTTAAATAAAGGTGATCTGGTCTACCTGGTTAAATAAAGGTGATCTGGTCTACCTGGTTAAATAAAGGTGATCTGGTCTACCTGGTTAAATAAAGGTGATCTAGTCTACCTGGTTAAATAAAGGTGATCTAGTCTACCTGGTTAAATAAAGGTGAAATTAATAAAAGAGCCCTCAGGGGACAGACAGGCCTGTTCATTCAGAGACCTTACCACTCAGAGCCCTCAGGGGACAGACAGGCCTGTTCATTCAGAGACCTTACCTCTCAGAGCCCTCAGGGGACAGACAGGCCTTTTCATTCAGAGACCTTACCACTCAGAGCCCTCAGGGGACAGACAGGCCTGTTCATTCAGAGACCTTACCGCTCAGCCCTCCAGTGTGTATTATTTACCAGGGACAGTGAGGTGGATCTGCTCTCTGTTCCTCCCAGGGACTCCTACTGGGTGATCAATGGTCTCCTGCTCTCTGAGATGACAGACACCGCCCGTGGGATGATCCTCAACTTCATCCACCTCATCAACCGGTGAGCTGCATCTGTTGTCTGTGTCCATTTGTCCTGTCATGTCTGCCTGTCATGTCTGTCCGTCTGCCTGTCATGTCTGTCTGCCTGTCATGTCTGTCTGCCTGTCATGTCTGCCTGTCATGTCTGCCTGTCATGTCTGTCCGTCTGCCAGTCATGTCTGTCCGTCTGCCTGTCATGTCTGTTCGTCTGCCTGTCATGTCTGTTCGTCTGCCTGTCATGTCTGTCCGTCTGCCTGTCATGTCTGTCCGTCTGCCTGTCATGTCTACTCACCACCAAAGAGGTAAGTTATGCCAACTCCCTGAATATTAAGTGCCCAGACTCTTTACATAAACATTGATGCTGTGTGTGATAGGTGCTAGAAGTCTGACTCATGAGTCTCTGGTTTGCTCAGGGACAACCATTAACAGTATAGTCAGATGTCCAGGATAATTATTCAGACCTCTTGACTATTTCCACATTTGGTTATGTTACAGCCTTATTCTAAAATGGATTCCCTCATCAATCTACACACAATACCCCATAATAACAAAGCAAGAACTGTTTTTTTGCAAATGTATTAAACATAACAGATACCTTATTAACGTAAGTATTCAGACCCTTTGCTTTGAGGAAATTGATCTCAAGTGCCTCCTGTTTCCATTGGCCATCCTGTTTCCATTGGCCATCCTGTTTCCATTGGCCATCCTGTTTCCATTGAGCATCCTGTATCCATTGAGCATCCTGTATCCATTGAGCATCCTGTATCCATTGGGCATCCTGTATCCATTGGGCATCCTGTATCCATTGGGCATCCTGTTTCCATTGAGCATCCTGTTTCCATTGAGCATCCTGTTTCCATTGAGCATCCTGTTTCCATTGAGCATCCTGTTTCCATTGAGCATCCTGTTTCCATTGAGCATCCTGTTTCCATTGAGCATCCTGTTTCCATTGAGCATCCTGTTTCCATTGAGCATCCTGTTTCCATTGAGTATCCTGTATCCATTGAGCATCCTGTATCCATTGAGCATCCTGTATCCATTGAGCATCCTGTATCCATTGGGCATCCTGTTTCCATTGATCATCCTGTTTCCATTGATCATCCTGTTTCCATTGATCATCCTGTTTCTATTGATCATCCTTGATGTTTCTAGAACTTGATTGGAGTCCACCTGTGGTAAATTCAATTGATTGAACATGATTTGGAAAGGCGCTCACCTGTCTTTATAAGGTCCCACAGTTGACAGCACATTCCAGAGCAAAAACCAAGCTATGAGGTTCAAGGAATTGTCCGTAGAGCTCAGAGACAGGATTGTGTCGAGGCACAGATCTGGGGAAGGGTACTAAAACATTTCTGCAGCATTGAAGGTCCCCAAGAACACAGTGGCCTCCATCATTCTTAAATGGAAGAAGTTTTGAGCCACCAAGACTCTTCCTAGAGCTGGCCGCTGATGTTATCTCTGACAGAGTTCCTCTGTGGAGATGGGAGAACCTTCCAGAATGACAATCATCTCTGCAGCACTCCATCAATCAGGCCTTTATGGTAGAGTGGCCAGACGGTAGCCATTCCTCAGTAAAAGGCACATGACAGCCCACTTGGAGTTTGCCAAAAGCCACCTAAAGGACCAAGATAACGCAGGAGTGGCTTCAGGACAAGTCTCTGAATGTCCTCGAGTGGCCCAGCCAGAGCCCAATTGAATCCCTGGAGAGACCTGAAAATAGCTGTGCAGCGACACTCCTTAATCCAACCTGACAGAGCTCGAGAGGAGCTGCAGAGAAGAATGGGAGAAACTCCCCAAATACAGGTGTGCCAAGCTTGTAGTGTCACACCCAAGAAGACTCGAGGCTGTAATCGCTGCCAAAGGTGCTTCAACAAAGTACTGAGTAAAGGATCTGAATACGTAAATATGATATTTCAGTTTTATTTTTAATACATTAGCAAAAATGTATTAAAAAAAAACGTTTTTGCTCTGTCGTTATGGGGTGTCGTTATGGGGTGTCGTTATGGGGTGTCGTTATGGGGTGTCGTTATGGGGTATCGTTATGGGGTATCGTATGTAGATTGAGGGGAAAAAAACAATTCAATACATTTTAGAATAAGCTGTAAAGGCTGTAACGTAACAAAATGTGGAAAAAGTCAAGGGGTCTGAATTCTTTCCGAATTAGAATTAGGTTAGAGGTATACAATGTTTTATTTGTCAATTTAAAGAACACAATACAACCACAAATCTGGATACAATGATTTTAAAAATCATCAAATGAAAGATGCAAAACGAATGGATTTAAAAAAAAATATCTATATTTTCTTTTTTCCATTCCTCCCTCTCCAGATATGGTTTCATCCCCAACGGGGCCAGAGTTTACTACGAGCGTCGCAGTCAGCCCCCCTTCCTGTCTCTGATGGTGGAGAGTTACTATCAGACCACTAACGACACAGATTTCCTCAGGTAGTTAATATCAGACCACTAACGACACAGATTTCCTCAGGTAGTTAATATCAGACCACTAAAGACACAGATTTCCTCAGGTAGTTAATATCAGACCACTAAAGACACAGATTTCCTCAGGTAGTTACTATCAGACCACTAAAGACACAGATTTCCTCAGGTAGTTAATATCAGACCACTAACGACACAGATTTCCCCAGGTAGTTACTATCAGACCACTAACGACACAGATTTCCTCAGGTAGTTACTATCAGACCACTAACGACACAGATTTCCTCAGGTAGTTACTATCAGACCACTAACGACACAGATTTCCTCAGGTAGTTACTATCAGACCACTAACGACACAGATTTCCTCAGGTAGTTAATATCAGACCACTAACGACACAGATTTCCTCAGGTAGTTACTATCGGACCACTAACGACACAGATTTCCTCAGGTAGTTAATATCAGACCACTAAAGACACAGATTTCCTCAGGTAGTTAATATCAGACCACTAAAGACACAGATTTCCTCAGGTAGTTAATATCGGACCACTAAAGACACAGATTTCCTCAGGTAGTTAATATCAGACCACTAACGACACAGATTTCCTCAGGTAGTTAATATCAGACCACTAAAGACACAGATTTCCTCAGGTAGTTAATATCAGACCACTAAAGACACAGATTTCCTCAGGTAGTTACTATCAGACCACTAACGACACATTTCCTCAGGTAGTTAATATCAGACCACTAACGACACAGATTTCCTCAGGTAGTTACTATCAGACCACTAAAGACACAGATTTCCTCAGGTAGTTACTATCAGACCACTAACGACACAGATTTCCTCAGGTAGTTACTATCAGACCACTAACGACACAGATTTCCTCAGGTAGTTAATATCAGACCACTAAAGACAGATTTCCTCAGGTGGTTACTATCAGACCACTAACAACACATATTTCCTCAGGTAGTTAATATCAGACCACTAACAACACATATTTCCTCAGGTAGTTAATATCAGACCACTAACAACACAGATTTCCTCAGGTAGCGATTCCTTTTCCCCCACCATTTTGTTTATGACGAGGGCTTGTCATGAATGGGGCTTGTCATGAATGGGGCTTGTCATGAATGGGGCTTGTCATGAATAGATGAGATGCTCAAAGGCGCTAACAATGGCGTCCATTCTAAAGGTTGGCAGAACTCTCTGTTCAGGTTGTAACGGTTTTGACTTGAGGTTATTGTTTGTAGGGGTGACACGTAGGTCGTGCCTACCAGAGAAACAATTGATTTCTCCTTTTGGTTTGGGAGGGTATGAGTCTTGTCTGGTCCGTCCACGTCTAATACAAAGGACTCATGGAAATACTCTTTTCATAAACCCTTAAAACATTGGAAATAACTTCATAACTGTTATTTTGCGTGCGTTGTATTACTAACATAAATGATCACACACAAAATGATATAACAAACGATGAGCTCTGGTTCCTCAAGAAAAGTCCCGTTCCTCGGGCCGACAAGAGTCCAGCCTGGGAAAAGGAGTCACGCAATGTTTCCCCGTTCATAAAGTGTAGTGGAACCAACCCAGTCTCAATCATACAATCAAAATATCAACTCTTTTACCACACAACCATAAAGAGTATCAAATCTCAGTAGTCTTTAACTTGGATTATAATCCCAACCTACTCTACTGTGTAGGACTGCTCTGCCAGCCCTAGATTATAATCCCAAACTACTCTACTGTGTAGGACTGCTCTGCCAGCCCTAGATTATAATCCCAACCTACTTTACTGTGTAGGACTGTTCTGCCAGCCCTAGATTATGATCCCAACCTACTCTACTGTGTAGGACTGCTCTGCCAGCCCTAGATTATAATCCCAACCTACTTTACTGTGTACGACTGCTCTGCCAGCCCTAGATTATAATCCCAACCCACTCTACTGTGTAAGACTGTTCTGCCAGCCCTAGATTATAATCCCAACCTAATCTACTGTGTAGGACTGCTCTGCCAGCCCTAGATTATAATCCCAACCTACTCTACTGTGTAGGACTGTTCTGCCAGCCCTAGATTATAATCCCAACCCACTCTACTGTGTAGGACTGCTCTGCCAGCCCTAGATTATAATCCCAACCCACTCTACTGTGTAGGACTGTTCTGCCAGCCCTAGATTATAATCCCAACCCACTCTACTGTGTAGGACTGCTCTGCCAGCCCTAGATTATAATCCCAACCCACTCTACTGTGTAGGACTGCTCTGCCAGCTCTAGATTATAATCCCAACCCACTCTACTGTGTAGGACTGTTCTGCCAGCCCTAGATTATAATCCCAACCTACTCTACTGTGTAGGACTGTTCTGCCAGTCCTAGATTATAATCCCAACCCACTCTACTGTGTAGGACTGCTCTGCCAGCCCTAGATTATAATCCCAACCCACTCTACTGTGTAGGACTGCTCTGCCAGCCCTAGATTATAATCCCAACCCACTCTACTGTGTAGGACTGTTCTGCCAGCCCTAGATTATAATCCCAACCCACTCTACTGTGTAGGACTGCTCTGCCAGCCCTAGATTATAATCCCAACCCACTCTACTGTGTAGGACTGCTCTGCCAGCCCTAGATTATAATCCCAACCCACTCTACTGTGTAGGACTGTTCTGCCAGCCCTAGATTATAATCCCAACCCACTCTACTGTGTAGGACTGCTCTGCCAGCCCTAGATTATAATCCCAACCCACTCTACTGTGTAGGACTGTTCTGCCAGCCCTAGATTATAATCCCAACCCACTCTACTGTGTAGGACTGCTCTGCCAGCCCTAGATTATAATCCCAACCCACTCTACTGTGTAGGACTGCTCTGCCAGCTCTAGATTATAATCCCAACCCACTCTACTGTGTAGGACTGCTCTGCCAGCCCTAGATTATAATCCCAACCCACTCTACTGTGTAGGACTGTTCTGCCAGCCCTAGATTATAATCCCAACCCACTCTACTGTGTAGGACTGCTCTGCCAGCCCTAGATTATAATCCCAACCCACTCTACTGTGTAGGACTGCTCTGCCAGCTCTAGATTATAATCCCAACCCACTCTACTGTGTAGGACTGCTCTGCCAGCTCTAGATTATAATCCCAACCCACTCTACTGTGTAGGACTGCTCTGCCAGCTCTAGATTATAATCCCAACCCACTCTACTGTGTAGGACTGCTCTGCCAGCCCTAGATTATAATCCCAACCCACTCTACTGTGTAGGACTGCTCTGCCAGCTCTAGATTATAATCCCAACCCACTCTACTGTGTAGGACTGCTCTGCCAGCCCTAGATTATAATCCCAACCCACTCTACTGTGTAGGACTGCTCTGCCAGCTCTAGATTATAATCCCAACCCACTCTACTGTGTAGGACTGCTCTGCCAGCCCTAGATTATAATCCCAACCCACTCTACTGTGTAGGACTGCTCTGCCAGCCCTAGATTATAATCCCAACCCACTCTACTGTGTAGGACTGTTCTGCCAGCCCTAGATTATAATCCCAACCCACTCTACTGTGTAGGACTGTTCTGCCAGCCCTAGATTATAATCCCAACCCACTCTACTGTGTAGGACTGCTCTGCCAGCCCTAGATTATAATCCCAACCCACTCTACTGTGTAGGACTGTTCTGCCAGCCCTAGATTATAATCCCAACCCACTCTACTGTGTAGGACTGCTCTGCCAGCCCTAGATTATAATCCCAACCCACTCTACTGTGTAGGACTGCTCTGCCAGCCCTAGATTATAATCCCAACCCACTCTACTGTGTAGGACTGCTCTGCCAGCTCTAGAGCAGGAGTACCTGTTCTGGATGAGGAATCGCTCTGTGGCCGTTGAAGTGAAGGGCAATAAGCATGTTCTGAACCGGTTTGATGTACAGGTCGGCCTGCCCAGGTAAGGAACACAACAGGAACAGTACCCTCATCCCCTTCAATACAAGACACAACTTTATTTGTCCATCTGTCACAACACAACACCCACGTACATGTCTTTTTGGAGTTGATTCGTTTGTGTGTGTCTGTATCTGTGTGTTGCGTCTGTTACTTTTCTTCCAGACCGGAGTCCTACAGTGATGATCTAGAGTTGGCTGAAGGTCTGACCGAGGGTAAACGTTAATTCCCTACTTCATGAACAAACAACATTCCCATCATGAACACACTATCTATTGGGTTGGTCTGATGTGGTGTACTTTAGAGTAGAGGGAAGCCCTTTTGAGACCTGCGTCCACCTCCCTGAACTCAGATGCTGCAGAGAGGCTGTGGAAAGAGCTGCATTCAGGAGCAGAGTCCGGGTGGGACTTCTCGTCTCGCTGGTTTGTGGACGGCCTGGGGAACAACAACGGGTCTCTGAAAGACACCAGAACCAGTCTGCTCATTCCTACAGACCTCAACGCTCTGCTCTGTCGCAACGAAAGGACACTGGCTCACTTCTACAGGACGCTGGGTGAGGAGAATGACTTGCCGCATATAACCTTTGACTAGCTAGCGGAAGGAATTTTCTTTACCACCTGTCCTAGTTATAACCTCTGGGTCCTAGCTACAACCTCTGGGTCCTAGCTACAACCTCTGGGCCCTAGCTACAACCTCTGGGCCCTAGCTACAACCTCTGGGCCCTAGCTACAACCTCTGGGCCCTAGCTACAACCTCTGGGCCCTAGCTACAACCTCTGGGCCCTAGCTACAACCTCTGGGCCCTAGTTACAGTGCCTTGCGAAAGTATTCGGCCCCCTTGAACTTTGCGACCTTTTGCCACATTTTAGGCTTCAAACATAAAGATATAAAACTATTTTTTTGTGAAGAATCAACAACAAGTGGGACACAATCATGAAGTGGAACGACATTTATTGGATATTTCAAACTTTTTTAACAAATCAAAAACTGAAAAATTGGGCGTGCAAGATTATTCAGCCCCCTTAAGTTAATACTTTGTAGCGCCACCTTTTGCTGCGATTACAGCTGTAAGTCGCTTGGGGTATGTCTCTATCAGTTTTGCACATCGAGAGACTGACATTTTTTCCCATTCCTCCTTACAAAACAGCTCGAGCTCAGTGAGGTTGGATGGAGAGCATTTGTGAACAGCAGTTTTCAGTTCTTTCCACAGATTCTCAATTGGATTCAGGTCTGGACTTTGACTTGGCCATTCTAACACCTGGATATGTTTATTTTTGAACCATTCCATTGTAGATTTTGCTTTATGTTTTGGATCATTGTCTTGTTGGAAGACAAATCTCCGTCCCAGTCTCAGGTCTTTTGCAGACTCCATCAGGTTTTCTTCCAGAATGGTCCTGTATTTGGCTCCATCCTCCCATCAATTTTAACCATCTTCCCTGTCCCTGCTGAAGAAAAGCAGGCCCAAACCATGATGTTGCCACCACCATGTTTGACAGTGGGGATGGTGTGTTCAGGGTGATGAGCTGTGTTGCTTTTACGCCAAACATAACGTTTTGCATTGTTGCCAAAAAGTTCCATTTTGGTTTCATCTGACCAGAGCACCTTCTTCCACATGTTTGGTGTGTCTCCCAGGTGGCTTGTGGCAAACTTTAAACAACAATTTTTATGGATATCTTTAAGAAATGGCTTTCTTCTTGCCACTCTTCCATAAAGGCCAGATTTGTGCAATATACGACTGATTGTTGTCCTATGGACAGAGTCTCCCACCTCAGCTGTAGATCTCTGCAGTTCATCCAGAGTGATCATGGGCCTCTTGGCTGCATCTCTGATCAGTCTTCTCCTTGTATGAGCTGAAAGTTTAGAGGGACGGCCAGGTCTTGGTAGATTTGCAGTGGTCTGATACTCCTTCCATTTCAATATTATCGCTTGCACAGTGCTCCTTGGGATGTTTAAAGCTTGGGAAATATTTTTGTATCCAACTCCGGCTTTAAACTTCTTCACAACAGTATCTCGGACCTGCCTGGTGTGTTCCTTGTTCTTCATGATGCTCTCTGCGCTTTTGACGGACCTCTGAGACTATCACAGTGCAGGTGCATTTATACGGAGACTTGATTACACACAGGTGGATTGTATTTATCATCATTAGTCATTTAGGTCAACATTGGATCATTCAGAGATCCTCACTGAACTTCTGGAGAGAGTTTGCTGCACTGAAAGTAAAGGGGCTGAATAATTTTTCCCAATTTTTCAGTTTTTGATTTGTTAAAAATTGAAATATCCAATAAATGTCGTTCCACTTCATGATTGTGTCCCACTTGTTGTTGATTCTTCACAAAAAAATACAGTTTTATATCTTTATGTTTGAAGCCTGAAATGTGGCAAAAGGTCGCAAAGTTCAAGGGGGCCGAATACTTTCGCAAGGCACTGTACAACCTCTGGGCCCTAGCTACAACCTCTGGGCCCTAGCTACAACCTCTGGGCCCTAGCTATAACCTCTGGGTCCTAGTTATAACCTCTGGACCCTAGCTACAACCTCTGGGCCCTAGCTACAACCTCTGGGCCCTAGCTACAACCTCTGGGCCCTAGCTACAACCTCTGGGCCCTAGCTACAACCTCTGGGCCCTAGCTACAACCTCTGGGCCCTAGCTACAACCTCTGGGCCCTAGCTACAACCTCTGGGCCCTAGCTACAACCTCTGGGCCCTAGCTACAACCTCTGGGCCCTAGCTACAACCTCTGGGCCCTAGCTATAACCTCTGGGTCCTAGCTATAACCTCTGGACCCTAGCTACAACCTCTGGGCCCTAGCTACAACCTCTGGGCCCTAGCTACAACCTCTGGGCCCTAGCTACAACCTCTGGGCCCTAGCTACAACCTCTGGGCCCTAGCTACAACCTCTGGGCCCTAGCTACAACCTCTGGGCCCTAGCTACAACCCCTGGGCCCTAGCTACAACCCCTGGGCCCTAGCTACAACCCCTGGGCCCTAGCTACAACCCCTGGGCCCTAGGTACAACCCCTGGGCCCTAGGTACAACCCCTGGGCCCTAGGTACAACCCCTGGGCCCTAGGTACAACCCCTGGGCCCTAGGTACAACCCCTGGGCCCTAGGTACAACCTCTGGGCACTAGTTATAACCTCTGGGCACTAGTTATAACCCCTGGGCCCTAGGTATTTGTCAGCAGGTCATGTGGTCCAGTAAAAGTCCTGTATAATCTGCTGTTCCAGGTAATGAGTCTGAAGCAGCGCGGTATGACAAAGCTGTATCAGCCAGACAAGAGGCCATAGAGGCAGTGCTGTGGGATGAGAAGAGGGGAGTCTGGTTGGACTACAGCCTGGTAACCAACACCTCCCACCCTGCATTCTACCCCACTAACTTGGCCCCTGTCTGGGCAGATTGCTACTCCCATCCTTCCATGGGACAGAAGGCACTACACTATCTACAGGTTAGTTAGCTCGCTGGTCCCAAGACCTCGCTCTTTGTGAAAAGAATCATTGTCCTGTTGAAATACTGTGACTGAAAGAGCATGTACATTGATTTGTCACTGAAAAATACGCACGCCGATTGAGTTACTGTAGCAATGTGTATTTATAGTAGTTAGTGTTAATTCCCTCCCTCCCCTATGCTGATAGGTGGGATGGGCTGAAGGGTGGGATTAAAGCATTTGGTGATGTATTTTGGTTTCATATATAAAAGTACCATGTACTGTATGTCAAATGTATAGGTAACGTATGTACAGTTGAAGTCGGAAGTTTACATTACACTTAAGTTGGAGTCATTAACTTGTTTTTCAAACCACTCCACAAACTATAGTTTTTGGCAAGTCGGTTAGGACATCTACTTTGTGGATGACACAAGTGATTTTTCCAACAATTGTTTACGGAAAGATTGTTTCACTTATAATTCACTGTATCACAATTCCAGTGGGTCAGAAGTTTACATACACTAAGTTGACTGTGCCTTTAAACAGCTTGGAAAATTCCAGAAAATTATGTCAAGGCTTTAGAAGCTTCTGATAGTTTGGAGGAAAAAGGGGGAGGCTTGCAAGCCGAAGAACACCATCCCAACCGTGAGCCCGACAAACCTGACTGTTACACCAGCTCTGTCAGGAGGAATGGGACAACATTCATAATGTATTTGGCTAACCTGACTGTTACACCAGCTCTGTCAGGAGGAATGGGACAACATTCATAATGTATTTGGCTAACCTGACTGTTACACCAGCTCTGTCAGGAGGAATGGGACAACATTCATAATGTATTTGGCTAACCTGACTGTTACACCAGCTCTGTCAGGAGGAATGGGACAACATTCATAATGTATTTGGCTAACCTGACTGTTACACCAGCTCTGTCAGGAGGAATGGGACAACATTCATAATGTATTTGGCTAACCTGACTGTTACACCAGCTCTGTCAGGAGGAATGGGACAACATTCATAATGTATTTGGCTACGGTGTAAAAACTTCTGACTTCAACTCGTTTTTTAAAAAGCGGTCAAAAAAACAAAGATATTTGTCCTCCGAAGAGGGGAGGTTAAATAAAATAAAAATCCTTCCTTTCCTTCCTTCCTTCCTTCCTTCCTTCCTTCCTTCCTTCCTTCCTTCCTTCCTTCCTTCCTTCCTTCCTTCCTTCCTTCCTTCCTTCCTTCCTTCCTTCCTTCCCTCCCTCCCTCTGTAGACTAGTGGTGGTCTTGCGTTCCCCAACGGTGTCCCTACGTCCCTGGTTGACAGTGGTCAGCAGTGGGACTACCCCAACGCATGGCCCCCTCTACAACACATACTCATCCAAGGTAGGACCTAGTTAACCCTGATATGGTTTTCATGTTGCATCCGCATCCCAAATGACACCCTATGTCCCTAATAAGGTGCACTATCACGCCTGTCCAATCCGTCACTCTGTTACCTTCCAATCAGGCCTGTCCAGTCTGCCCTCACAGGAAGCTAGAGAGCTGGGGTTTGATTTGGCTCAGTCCTGGATCAGAACCAACTGGCTGGCCTACGTCAAGTATGAAGCCATGTTTGAGAAGGTGATTAAGAAGAGGTTTATAATGTGTGTGTGTGACCACAATGAGGTGCAGGGTGATGTTGCCCCTAGACAAGGGTTGGCAATAGGCCAAAACCAGCCCGCAAATGAGAGATTTTGTTTTTTTTTCCCCACCCCAAGGTTTTAGGTGGCTAAATCTATTTGCCTAACCCTGCCCTAGACGACCTTCATGGGTCAGTTTAGCATTTCCCTCACTAATGGTTGGGATTGGCGGAGGGAAAGCTGATCCTAGATCTGCATCTAGGAGAGCCCACAACACGTACACATTGTGCCTTTGTCATAAAAGCTCAACAAATCTGGGGTTTTGTTTTCTCTCTCTGTCAGTATAATGTGAACGGAGATGGGAAGCCAGGCGGAGGAGGAGAATATGAAGTTCAGGTACACTAGGATATCTCGTCTTAAAAGTTGCTCTGGATAAGAGCGTCTGATAAATGACTCAAAATGGAAATGTTCATCTCTAGTCTTTTTGTATTTGACTTATTTCAGTCTCTTTGTGTCTGTGTTGTAGTTGGGATTTGGTTGGACCAATGGTGTGGCTCTCCAGCTCCTGTCTCAGTACGGCGACCGGCTCACCTCTGGCAGCAACGGAAACAGCTTCACCTCGTGTCTAAGCATCAGCGTCTCTGTGGCCCTGCTCTGCTCAGCCCAAACTCTGTTCCTATGAAATACAATGGGTGTAGGGTGGAGTTGCCCCTAGACGCTGATCTCGGGTCAGTTTTCCCCACCAATAGTTAGGATTGGGGCGGAGTAAGCTGATCCTGGATCTGTACGTAGGGGGGGGAACTTCACTTCGGAGCTTTTAAAATGTTTATGCTTAGAGGAGGATGTTGATGGTTAAACTGTACAGAGTCTGAAAATGAAGATGATTTTAAACTCTCTCTGTTTCCCCTGCTAACTATCAGTGTGTGTGTGTGTGCGCGTGCCACTATCTATCGTAGACTGTGTGTTCTCACTGCTTGATATTGAACTGACACCTTACACACATGATTATCATGGTAACTGATATTAAACTGACACCTTACACATGATTATCATGGTAGCTGATATTGAACTGACACCTTACACACATGATTATCATGGTAGCTGATATTAAACTGACACCTTACACACATGATTATCATGGTAGATGATATTAAACTGACACCTTACATGATTATCATGGTAGCTGATATTAAACTGACACCTTACATGATTATCATGGTAGCTGATATTAAACTGACACCTTACATGATTATCATGGTAGCTGATATTAAACTGACACCTTACACACATGATTATCATGGTAGCTGATATTAAACTGACACCTTACACACATGATTATCATGGTAGCTGATATTAAACTGACACCTTACACACATGATTATCATGGTAGCTGATATTAAACTGACACCTTACACACATGATTATCATGGTAGCTGATATTGAACTGAAATCCCAAACAATAATAATCTTCATCCAAGTATAAGGCATTTCACTGGAGCTGAACTCAGGAAGCATTTCACTGGAGCTGAACTCCTGAACTCAGGAAGTATTTCACTGGAGCTGAACTCCTGAAATCAGGAAGCATTTCACTGGAGCTGAACTCCTGAACTCAGGAAGTATTTCCATACTGTATGTGGGACCCCATTCCCTTATATGGTCAACTACTCTAGACCAGGGCACTAGTGCACTTCAAAGAGGATGGGGAGCTATTTAGGACGTAGACAGAGTGTGAGATGTGCAGTGATTGGTTTAAAGCTAATCAGATCTAGTGGTGTGAGATGTGCAGTGATTGGTTTAAAGCTAATCCAATCAGATCTAGTGGTGTGAGATGTGCAGTGATTGGTTTAAAGCTAATCAGATCTGGTGGCGTGAGATGTGCAGTGATTGGTTTAAAGCTAATCCAATCAGATCTAGTGGTGTGAGATGTGCAGTGATTGGTTTAAAGATAATACAATCATACCTAGTGGTGTGTTCTGTGTGACTCATGTCTAAATGAATCAATTGTCTCCAATGCTGCCTGTTTGAAGGTCAAATTGAGAGAAACTGGGGAACGATATGACTAATCGCTCGGAGCATTTGGCAACAGACAATAAATGCTGTTTAATGCAGTCACGATCGGCAATGTTGTTCATAGTTTGAGTTGAATGAGTATGGGCAATGTATGAACAGCTCTTGTTTATTATAAAAGGTATTTATGTTTGTTCACCTGACAATGGTTCCCTGTCAGTCTTTGACAGTGTTCGTCTGGAGAAAATGTGCACTACTCTTGAAAGTGCAATAGGTTTACCCTAATTGGCTGTCTGCAGACACGGCTCTCTTCTATCTCAATATAACAAACACACAGAGATATGCAAAAGGTCATCGGATGAGAGGTTCGGGCGAATTTGCTCCTCAGAGAGAAATGCCACTGACCCGACTTTGGAGATATGAGGCAGGAGAGGAGTCCAGGAGGCAGGAGCAGCCCTGTTCCCTTAAATTTTGACATTTTTTTAAAAACTTGTTGTCAGTTGGAGTAGAAGTTGTTAAATTCAAACTCAAATTAAACAAAAAATAACGTTTCACTTTTTTTGTTGAATTTCCTCAGTGAAGCTGTCTTTTAAAAAAACAGGGTTCTGTGTTGTGGTCCTTAAGGTTCGAATCAGAAATGACACCTTTTTGTTTTTGTGGGAAAAAAATAAAGCTCACTGAAATTCTTCTGTTTTCCTGTTATTGTTCTTTTCCTTTTCTTAAAGGGATACTTTGAGATTTTGTCAATGAGTCCCTTTATCTACTTCCCCAGTCAGGTGTCCACCTGGATATCTTTTCTCCTGTCTGTGTATCCACGTTTCTATCCACAGTATCCCAAGTCATGCATATCATCTAAATAAATTAAATCCTGACAGCTGTGAGGGAAAAAAAAAAAAGTTTCTGTACAATTGTATAAAATGCAGACGTATAATTTGTTCGTTCGACATGGTGGGGTCTTTCAGGGCCGTAAAATGAGTTATGTGAGAAATGGCAGTGAAAATGCCTTTCTGAGCCAATATTGATATAATAACAATAATAATAAGGCAACTTGGAGTCATGTGATTACATGCTGTGTGGTCCTCCCACTACGACTCAGGAAACAGTTTATCAGGCTACAGATGAAATGTGTTATGGTGAACAGGGTGGTGAAAGTGCACGGTGATGAGCTTGATGCTCCTTTCCAATAAATAACCAGAGTCTTATTCTGGTGACATGAGGATCGATGCTCGACTGCCGTTTGACAAATACAAACCTCTCTCTTATCCTTAATCTCATCATGTAGACTAGCCGACCAGCACTGTATATGTGAGCCCTGTATAGAACCAGCCCTGTATAGAGCCAGCCCTGTATAGAACCAGCCCTGTATAGAACAAACTTCTCTCTTATCCTTAATCTCATCATGTAGACCAGCCGACCAGCCCTGTATAGAACCAGCCCTGTATAGAACCAGCCCTGTATAGAACAAACCTCTCTCTTATCCTTAATGTCATCATGTAGACTAGCCGACCAGCACTGTATCTGTGAGCCCTGTATAGAACCAGCCCTGTATAGAACAAACCTCTCTCTTATCCTTAATCTCATCATGTAGACCAGCCGACCAGCCCTGTATAGAACCAGCCCTGTATAGAACAAACCTCTCTCTTATCCTTAATCTCATCATGTAGACTAGCCGACCAGCACTGTATCTGCCAGCCCTGTATAGAACCAGCCCGGTATAGAACAAACCTCTCTCTAGGGCCTGCCTTGTTGATAGTGTGGTAAAGAAGGTAGAAACTAGGGCCTGTAGGACCTGCCTTGTTGATAGTGTTGTTAAGAAGGTAGAAACTAGGGCCTGTAGGACCTGCCTTGTTGATAGTGTTGTTAAGAAGGTAGAAACTAGGGCCTGTAGGACCTGCCTTGTTGATAGTGTTGTTAAGAAGGTAGAAACTAGGGCCTGTAGGACCTGCCTTGTTGATAGTGTTCTTAAGAAGGTAGAAACTAGGGCCTGTAGGATCTGCCTTGTTGATAGTGTTGTTAAGAAGGTAGAGCAGCACTAAATACTATGCAGTATTGAGTTTTTATATGTGTTATTTTTTCCAATGTAATCTTAGGTTTTATTAAATACAGTCGGGAGGAACTATTGGATATAAGAGCAACGTCAACTCACCAACATTACGACCAGGAATATGACTTTTCCGAAGCGGATCCTCTGTTTGGCCTACCACCGAGGACAATGGATCGGATCCCAGCCGGCGAACCAAAACAACGATGCTGTTGAAGAGGCAGACTGAGTGGTCTTCTGGTCAGGCTCCGTAGATGGGCACATCGCGCACCACTCCCGAGCATACTACTCGCCAATGTCCAGTCTCTTGACAACAAGGTTGATGAAATCCGAGCAAGGGTAGCAGTCCAGAGAGACATCAGGGACTGTAACGTTCTTTGTTTCACAGAAACATGGCTCACTCGAGACACGCTATCTGAGTCGTTACAGCCACCTGGTTTCTTCACGCATCGCGCTGACAGAAACAAGCATCTCTCTGGTAAGAAGAAGGGTGGGGGTGTATGCCTTATGATTAACGAGACGTGGTGTGATCATAACAACATACAGGAACTCACCTGACCTAGAATTCCTCACAATCAAATTCCGACCACATTATCTACCAAGATAATTATCTTCGATCATAATCACAGTCGTGTATATTCCCCCCAAGGAGACACATTGACGGCTCTGAAAGAACTTCATTGGACTCTATGTAAACTGGAAACCACATATCCTGAAGCTGAATTTATTGTAGCCGGGGATTTTAACAAGGCTAATCTGAAAACAAGGCTCCCCAAATTCTATCAGCATATCAATTGTGCAACCAGGGATGGTAAAACCCTGGATCATTGTTATTCTAACTTCCGCGACGCATATAAGGCCCTACACCGCCCCCCTTTCGGAAAAGCTGACCACGACTCCATTTTATTGCTTCCAGCCTAGAGACAGAAACTAAAACAGGAAGCACCCGCGCTCTGTTCAATGCTGGTCTGACCAATCAGATTCCACGCTTCAAGATTGCTTTGATCACGTGGACTGGGATATGTTCCGCATAACGTCGAGCAACAACATTGATGAATACGCTGATTCGGTGAGCGAGTTTATTAGCAAGTGCAATGGTGATGTTGTACCCACAGTGACTATTAAAACATTCCCCAACCAGAAACCGTGGATTGATGGCAGCATTCGCGCGAAACTGAAAGTGCAAACCACTGCTTTTAATCAGGGCAAGGTGACCGGAAACATGACCGACTACAAACAGTGTAGCTATTCCCTCCGCAAGGCTATCAAACAAGCTAAGCGCCAGTACAGAGACAAAGTAGAATCTCAATTCAACGGCTCAGAGACAAGAGGTATGTGGCAGGGTCTACAGTCAATCACGGATTACAAAAAGAAAAACCAGCCCCGTCGCGGACCACGATGTCCCAGACAAACTAAATAACTTCTTTGCTCGCTTTGAGAACAATACAGTGCCACTGACACGGCCCGCTACCAAAACCTCTCTCCTTCACTGCAGCCGACGTGAGTAGAATGTTTAAAAGTGTTAACCCTTGCAAGGCTGCAGGCCCAGACTGCGTCCTCAGAGCATTCGCAGACCAACTGGCTGGTGTGTTTACAGACATATTCAATCAATCCCTATCCCAGTCTGCTGTTCCCACATGCTTCAAGAGGGCCACCATTGTTCCTGTTCCCAAGAAAGCTAAGGTAACTGAGCTAAATGACTACCGCCCTGTAGCACTCACTTCCGTCATCATGAAGTGCTTTGAGAGACTAGTCAAGGACCATATCACCTCCACCCTACCTGACACCCTAGACCCACTCCAATTTGCTTACCGCCAAAATAGGTCCACAGACGACGCATGCACACTGCCCTAACCCGTCTGGACAAGAGGAATACCTATGTGAGAATGCTGTTCATCGACTACAGCTCAGAATTGAACACCATAGTACCCTCCAAACTCGTCATTAAGCTCGAGACCCTGGGTCTCGACCCCGCCCTGTGCAACTGGGTACTGGACTTCCTGATGGTGTTGAGGGTAGGTAACATCTCCACCCCGCTGACCCTCAACACTGGGGCTCCACAAGGGTGCGTTCTCAGCCCTCTCCTGTACTCCCTGTTCACCCATGAATGTGTGGCCATGCACGCCTCCAACTCAATCATCAAGTTTGCAGACTACAGTGGTAGGCTTGATTACCAACAACGACAAGACGGCCTACAGGGAGGAGGTGAGGGCCCTTGGTGTGTGGTGTCAGGCAAACAACCTCACACTCAATGTCAAGAAAACAAAGGAGATGATCGTGGACTTCAGGAAACAGCAGAGGGGGCTGCCCCATATCTACATCAACGGGACAGTAGTGGAACGGTGGAGAGGGTGGATAGTTTTAAGTTCCTCGGCGTACACATCACAGACAAACTGAAATGGTCCACCCACACAGACAGCGTGGTGAAGAAGGAGAAGAAGGCGCAGCAGTGCCTCTTCAACCTCAGGAGGCTGAAGAAATACGGCTTGTCACCAAACACACTCTTACTGATGCACAATCGAGAGCATCCTGTCGGGCTGTATCACCGCCTGGTACGGCAACTGCTTCGCCCATAACCATAAGGCTCTCCAGAGGGTAGTGAGGTCTGCACAACGCATCACCGGGAGAAAAACTACCTGCCCTCCAGGACACCTACACCACCCGATGTCACAGGAAGGCCATAAAGATCATCAAGGACAACAACCACCCGAGCCACTGCCTGTTCACCCCGCTATCATCCAGAAGGCGAGGTCAGTACAGGTGCATCAAAGCTGGGACCGAGAGACTGAAAAACAGCTTCTATCTCAAGGCCATCAGATTGTTAAACAGCCACCACTAACATTGAGTGGCTGCTGCCAACACACTGACTCAACTCTAGCCACTTTAATAATGGGAAAAATTTATCAACTTATCACTAGCCACTTTAAACAATGCCACTTTATATAATGTTTACATACCCTACATCACTCATCTCTTATGTATATACTGTACTCGATACCATCTACTGCATCTTGCCTATGCCGTTCGGCCATCACTCATTCATATATTTATATGTACATATTCTTATTCATTCCTTTACACTTGTGTGTATAAGGTGTGTATAAGGTAGTTGTTGTGGAATTGTTAGGTTAGATATTACTGCATGGTCGGAACTAGAAGCACAAGCATTTCGCTACACTCGCATTAACATCTGCTAACCATGTGTATGTGACAAATACATTTGATTTGATCTGCGGTGAAATGTGACAGAGCTGTGTTTGTCAGACCATGAGACATCCTGAAAATTGGTCTTCTCACAAGCTTCCGGAACAGTAAGGACTATCTGTTATTCAATGTGTTTCTATTGGCTAATAGCAGTAAGGACTATCTGTTATTCAATGTGTTTCTATTGGCTAATAGCAGTAAGGACTATCTGTTATTCAATGTGTTTCTATGGGCTAATAGCAGTAAGGACTGTGATTCAATGTGTTTCTATTGGCTAATAGCAGTAAGGTCTATCTGTTATTCAATGTGTTTCTATTGGCTAATAGCAGTAAGGCCAAAAGTACTTTTTAATAAATAAAAAAATTCTGATACTTTAAAATCAAATAGCATAATGATCCTTGGTATGAACTAAAAACACCCCCTCCCCCAGCTTAGACAGGGTTTAGACTTATGGGTTAAGAGAGTTTCTCTAGAAGCTCTGCTCTGATCCCACCCCTCTATACTCTGCTCTGATCCCACCCCTCTATACTCTGATCCCACCACTCTATACTCTGATCCCACCCCTCTATACTCTGATCCCACCCCTCTATACTCTGATCCCACCCCTCTATACTCGGATCCCACCCCTCTATGCTCTGATCCCACCCCTCTATGCTCTGATCCCACCCCTCTATGCTCTGATCCCACCCCTCTATACTCTGATCCCACCCCTCTATACTCTGCTCTGATCCCACCCCTCTATGCTCTGATCCCACCCCTCTATACTCTGATCCCACCCCTCTATACTCTGCTCTGATCCCACCCCTCTATACTCTGATCCCACCCCTCTATACTCTGATCCCACCCCTCTATACTCGGATCCCACCCCTCTATGCTCTGATCCCACCCCTCTATGCTCTGATCCCACCCCTCTATACTCTGATCCCACCCCTCTATACTCTGATCCCACCCCTCTATACTCTTATCCCACCCCTCTATACTCTGCTCTGATCCCACCCCTCTATACTCTGCTCTGATCCCACCCCTCTATACTCTGCTCTGATCCCACCCTGCTATACTCTAATCTACACTATATTTCCCTAATGACGAAGCTCGAAAACTCTATCGCTGCCTTGATAGCTTTTCAGTTAAATTGTTCAGAGACTCTCTTTGCTCCTTGACCTCTTAACAGTAGGATTGGATAAGAGCAGGCTGCATTACCCTGAGAGATGAGATGGATTAGGGTTATTGATCTGTCTCCGTCCTGATATCAGGAGGGTTTCTGATCTATAACTCTGATTCAGTGTATCCATCGCTCCAAGAGAAGAGACATTTCTATCATTCCATAAAACCCAATTTGATCTGAGCTGAATGTTCGGTGATTTAATATTGATACATTTTATTGATCACTATCTGCCCTTGAACTCTGGATTGTAGAAAGACTTATCAATATCAGATGATTATTATATTAGGGCAATTATTAAACACATCAGGATTTAATGTCACTTTACCAAGACTGAGACCCCGAGACAATGCATGACCAGTGGAGGAAAAACTACCCAAAAATCATACTTGAGTAAAAGTAAAGATACCTTCCTAAAAAACGACTCAAGTGAACGTGACCCAGTAAAATACTACTTGAGTAAAAGTCTTTGGTTTTGTATATATTTAAGTATCAAAAGTAAAAGTATAAATAATTTAAATTTCCTTACATAAAGCAATCCAGACGGCACTATTTTCTTGTTTTTGTAGCCAGGGGCTCCAACACTCAGACAGTGTGTTTAGTGAGTCCTCCAGATCAGAAGCAGGAGGGATGACCAGGGATGTTCTCTGTTTAGTGAGTCCTCCAGATCAGAAGCAGGAGGGATGACCAGGGATGTTCTCTGTTTAGTGAGTCCTCCAGATCAGAGCCAGTAGGGATGACCAGGGATGTTCTCTGTTTAGTGAGTCCTCCAGATCAGAGGCAGTAGTGATGACCAGGGATGTTCTCTGTTTAGTGAGTCCTCCAGATCAGAGGCAGTAGGGATGACCAGGGATGTTCTCTGTTTAGTGAGTCCTCCAGATCTGAGGCAGTAGATGACCAGGGATGTTCTCTGTTTAGTGAGTCCTCCAGATCAGAGATGGTAGAGATGACCAGGGATGTTCTCTGTTTAATGAGTCCTCCAGATCAGAAGCAGGAGGGATGACCAGGGATGTTCTCTGTTTAGTGAGTCCTCCAGATCAGAGATGGTAGAGATGACCAGGGATGTTCTCTGTTTAATGAGTCCCCCAGATCAGAGGCAGTAGGGATGACCAGGGATGTTCTCTGTTTAGTGAGTCCTCCAGATCAGAGGCCGTAGGGATGACCAGGGATGTTCTCTGTTTAGTGAGTCCGCCAGATCAGAGGCAGTAGGGATGACCAGGGATGTTCTCTGTTTAGGGAGTCCTCCAGAAGAGAGGCAGTAGGGATGACCAGGGATGTTCTCTGTTTAGGGAGTCCTCCAGAAGAGAGGCAGTAGGGATGACCAGGGATGTTCTCTGTTTAGTGAGTCCTCCAGATCAGAGGCAGTAGGGATGACCAGGGATGTTCTCTGTTTAGTGAGTCCTCCAGATCAGAGGCAGTAGGGATGACCAGGGATGTTCTCTGTTTAGTGAGTCCTCCAGATCAGAGGCAGTAGGGATGACCAGGGATGTTCTCTGTTTAGTGAGTCCTCCAGATCAGAGGCAGTAGAGATGACCAGGGATGTTCTGGTAGGGATGACCAGGGATGTTCTCTTGATAAGTGAGTCCTCCAGATCAGAGGCAGTAGGGACCAGGGATGTTCTCTTGATAAGTGTGTGAATTGGACCAATTTTCCTGTCCTGCTAAGCATTCAAAATGTAACAAGTACTTTTCACAGGAAATGTGGAGTAAAAAGCACATGATTTTCTTTAGGAATGTAGTGGAGTAGAAGTTGTAAAACATATAAATAGTAAAGTACAGATAATTAAAAATTATTTAAAGTACTACTCCAGTACTACTTTACACCCCTGTGCCTGACCCTGTTATTGTCCCAGGGTGAATGTATATTACCGCATGGCACAATGTATCACATCTCTCCTTGTTGTCACTGAATTTCCCCCCAATTGTTTCTGATTGAAAAACATTTGGTATTGCAGTTTCAGGTCACTTCATGATTGGCCACAACCCTGGCTTGTATCCCATGACATCTCAACATATCCTTACCCTTCTGCCCGTTCCATCAGTCTGGCTCCAGATTCATGACCTCTCAACCTCATATCCTCCCCCTTCTGCCTGTTCCATCAGTCTGGCTCCAGATTCATGACCTCTCAACCTCATATCCTCCCCCTTCTGCCTGTTCCATCAGTCTGGCTCCGGATTCATGACCTCTCAACCTCATATCCTCCCCCTTCTGCCTGTTCCATCAGTCTGGCTCCGGATTCATGACCTCTCAACCACATATCCTCCCCCTTCTGCCTGTTCCATCAGTCTGGCTCCGGATTCATGACCTCTCAACCACATATCCTCCCCCTTCTGCCTGTTCCATCAGTCTGGCTCCAGATTCAGTCAGATATGAAGGTGGATCTCATCACTTCAGTTCAGGAGCATCATGTCTGTGTCAGTCTCTCAGTACGCTGCTTAGCAGGGACCTCCCGTAATGTTATCCTATAGCCCTATAAACATAGAGAGCCATGTACTGTATTCCAAATGGCCCCCTATTTCCCTAAGGGCCCTGGTGAAAAGTAGTGCACTAGAAAGGGAATAGGGCCCTGGTCTAAAGTAGTGCACTAGAAAGGGAATAGGGCACTGGTGAAAAGTAGTGCACTACAAAGGGAATAGGGCCCTGGTCTAAAGTAGTGCACTAGAAAAGGAATAGGGCACTGGTGAAAAGTAGTGCACTACAAAGGGAATAGGGCCCTGGTCTAAAGTAGTGCACTACAAAGGGAATAGGGCCCTGGTGAAAAGTAGTGCACTACAAAGGGAATAGGGCCCTGGTCTAAAGTAGTGCACTATGTAGGGAATAGGGTGCCATTTGGAACACAGACATGCCATGCATAGCTGGCGACCACAATAACAAGGGGCTAGGGGAAGTAACCAGGGGCTGGAGTCTGTGTGGACATGGCCTCTCTGGGGTCTGTGTGGACATGGCCTCTCTGGGGTCTGTGTGGACAGGGCCTCTCTGGGGTCTGTGTGGACAGGGCCTCTCTGGGGTCTGTGTGGACAGGGCCTCTCTGGGGTCTGTGTGGACATGGCCTCTCTGGGGTCTGTGTGTGGACAGGGCCTCTCTGGGGTCTGTGTGTGGACAGGGCCTCTCTGGAGTCTGTGTGTGGACAGGGCCTCTCTGGGGTCTGTGTGGACAGGGCCACTCTGGGGTCTGTGTGTGGACAGGGCCTCTCTGGGGTCTGTGTGTGGACAGGGCCTCTCTGGGGTCTGTGTGTGGACAGGGCCTCTCTGGGGTCTGTGTGTGGACAGGGCCTCTCTGGGGTCTGTGTGTGGACAGGGCCTCTCTGGGGTCTGTGTGTGGACAGGGCCTCTCTGGGGTCTGTGTGTGGACAGGGCCTCTCTGGGGTCTGTGTGTGGACAGGGCCTCTCTGGGGTCTGTGTGTGGACAGGGCCTCTCTGGGGTCTGTGTGTGGACAGGGCCTCTCTGGGGTCTGTGTGTGGACAGGGCCTCTCTGGAGTCTGTGTGTGGACAGGGCCTCTCTGGGGTCTGTGTGTGGACAGGGCCTCTCTGGGGTCTGTGTGGACAGGGCCTCTCTGGGGTCTGTGTGGACAGGGCCTCTCTGGGGTCTGTGTGGACAGGGCCTCTCTGGGGTCTGTGTGTGGACAGGGCCTCTCTGGGGTCTGTGTGGACATGGCCTCTCTGGGGTCTGTGTGGACAGGGCCTCTCTGGGGTCTGTGTGGACAGGGCCTCTCTGGGGTCTGTGTGGACAGGGCCTCTCTGGGGTCTGTGTGGACATGGCCTCTCTGGGGTCTGTGTGTGGACAGGGCCTCTCTGGGGTCTGTGTGTGGACAGGGCCTCTCTGGAGTCTGTGTGTGGACAGGGCCTCTCTGGGGTCTGTGTGGACAGGGCCACTCTGGGGTCTGTGTGTGGACAGGGCCTCTCTGGGGTCTGTGTGTGGACAGGGCCTCTCTGGGGTCTGTGTGTGGACAGGGCCTCTCTGGGGTCTGTGTGTGGACAGGGCCTCTCTGGGGTCTGTGTGTGGACAGGGCCTCTCTGGGGTCTGTGTGTGGACAGGGCCTCTCTGGGGTCTGTGTGTGGACAGGGCCTCTCTGGGGTCTGTGTGTGGACAGGGCCTCTCTGGGGTCTGTGTGTGGACAGGGCCTCTCTGGGGTCTGTGTGTGGACAGGGCCTCTCTGGGGTCTGTGTGTGGACAGGGCCTCTCTGGAGTCTGTGTGTGGACAGGGCCTCTCTGGGGTCTGTGTGTGGACAGGGCCTCTCTGGGGTCTGTGTGGACAGGGCCTCTCTGGGGTCTGTGTGGACAGGGCCTCTCTGGGGTCTGTGTGGACAGGGCCTCTCTGGGGTCTGTGTGGACAGGGCCTCTCTGGGGTCTGTGTGGACAGGGCCTCTCTGGGGTCTGTGTGTGGACAGGGCCTCTCTGGGGTATGTGTGTGGACAGGGCCTCTCTGGGGTCTGTGTGTGGACAGGGCCTCTCTGGGGTCTGTGTGGACAGGGCCTCTCTGGGGTCTGTGTGTGGACAGGGCCTCTCTGGGGTCTGTGTGGGCAGGGCCTCTCTGGGGTCTGTGTGGACAGGGCCTCTCTGGGGTCTGTGTGGACAGGGCCTCTCTGGGGTCTGTGTGTGGACAGGGCCTCTCTGGGGTATGTGTGTGGACAGGGCCTCTCTGGGGTATGTGTGTGGACAGGGCCTCTCTGGGGTCTGTGTGGACAGGGCCTCTCTGGGGTCCGTGTGTGGACAGGGCCTCTCTGGGGTCTGTGTGTGGACAGGGCCTCTCTGGGGTCCGTGTGTGGACAGGGCCTCTCTGGGGTCTGTGTGTGGACAGGGCCTCTCTGGGGTCTGTGTGTGAACAGGGCCTCTCTGGGGTCTGTGTGTGGACAGGGCCTCTCTGGAGTCTGTGTGTGGACAGGGCCTCTCTGGGTATGTGTGTGGACAGGGCCTCTCTGTGGTATGCGTGTGGACAGGGCCTCTCTGGGGTCTGTGTGGACAGGGCTTCTCTGGGGTCTGTGTGGACAGGGCCTCTCTACCATCTCTAACCCACCTGACAGTGTGTTACCCTGCTAGCCCACAGTGAGGCAGCAGCGCCCTGTGTGTGTGTGTGTGTGTGTGTGTGTGTGTGTGTGTATTAGTGGCATGATGACTTGATTTTCATCCAGCTATGCCACTTTGTTCAGATGGTGACATGATCAATATGTGCTGCCAGCCACCGTCGTCGAGCCACAGGACCTGTGTCCTCATCTGCAACTTTGTACATCGTCCTTGTCGTTTGTTCACTCCTGCCTGGCAACCTTCGGCTGACATTTAGTATGGCACTTCTCTTTATCAAGGTGAAGAAAAACACAGAGGGGAAGACCTATAGTCTCTCCATGGGCTTCTCTTCTCATCTTTTTAACTCATTGATGCTGTTGATGATGATGTTGTTGTTGTTGTTGTTGTTTGTAGAGCTGGATGTATTAGAGGTGCTGTAGAACCAGAGGAAACAGTCTTTGAGTAATTGTGACACATTGATTTGTCACCTATTCCCTACGCAGGGAACACTGTTGGTGCCAGTTGGGATGTACCCATGAAATCTTTAAAAAAAATGATTCTAATCAAATGAAAATCAAATCAAATTGTATTTGTGAACAGGAAACAGCAGGTGTAAACCATCCAGATGAAAGCTCTTCCTTCCCAATGCAGAGTTCAATGTCAAAGGTAGGAAGTCCAGAATAGGATCTTAAAGATGCGTTATACATGTTTTGTATACTTTCAGCCAGTGTGTCTGTTGGCTTGTATGGTATGTTACGACCCGCGGGTCGTGGACGGACGTGTGTCTGTTGGCTTGTATGGTATGTTACGACCTGCTGGTTCGTGGACGGACGTGTGTCTGTTGGCTTGTATGGTATGTTACGACCTGCGGGTCGTGGACGGACGTGTGTCTGTTGGCTTGTATGGTATGTTACGACCTGCGGGTCGTGGACGGACGTGTGTCTGTTGGCTTGTATGGTATGTTACGACCTGCGGGTCGTGGACGGACGTGTGTCTGTTGGCTTGTATGGTATGTTACGACCTGCGGGTTGTGGACCAACGTGTGTCTGTTGGCTTGTATGGTATGTTATGACCTGCGGGTTGTGGACCAACGTGTGTCTGTTGGCTTGTATGGTATGTTATGACCTGCGGGTCGTGGACGGACGTGTGTCTGTTGGCTTGTATGGTATGTTACGACCTGCGGGTCGTGGACGGACGTGTGTCTGTTGGCTTGTATGGTATGTTACGACCTGTTGGTCGTGGACAGACGTGTGTCTGTTGGCTTGTATGGTATGTTACGACCTGCGGGTCGTGGACCAACGTGTGTCTGTTGGCTTGTATGGTATGTTACGACCTGCGGTTCGTGGACCAACGTGTGTCTGTTGGCTTGTATGGTATGTTACGACCTGCGGGTCGTGGACCAACGTGTGTCTGTTGGCTTGTATGGTATGTGACGACCTGCGGGTCGTGGATGGACGTGTGTCTGTTGGCTTGTATGGTATGTGACGACCTGCGGGTCGTGGACGGACGTGTGTCTGTTGGCTTGTATGGAATGTTACGACCTGCGGGTCGTGGACGGACGTGTGTCTGTTGGCTTGTATGGTATGTTACGACCTGCGGGTCGTGGACGGACGTGTGTCTGTTGGCTTGTATGGTATGTTACGACCTGCGGGTCGTGGACGGACGTGTGTCTGTTGGCTTGTATGGTATGTTACGAGCTGCGGGTCGTGGACGGACGTGTGTCTGTTGGCTTGTATGGTATGTTACGACCTGCGGGTCGTGGACCAACGTGTGTCTGTTGGCTTGTATGGTATGTTACGACCTGCGGGTCGTGGACGGACGTGTGTCTGTTGGCTTGTATGGTATGTTACGACCTGCGGGTCGTGGACGGACGTGTGTCTGTTGGCTTGTATGGTATGTTACGACCTGCGGGTCGTGGACCAATGTGTGTCTGTTGGCTTGTATGGTATGTTACGACCTGCGGGTCGTGGACAGACGTGTGTCTGCTGCTTTTTGTGATTTCCTTTCAATTCATGTCCAATTAGACAACCAGGTGAGGGGAGTTCCGAACAAATCAATTACTTTAATGAATCAATCAAGTAACCTGAAAACCTGCACACACTTGGCCCTCAAGGAATTGAGTTTAACACCCGTGGTCTGGAGGGATGCACTCTATCCCAATCTGACTGCCAGGGAGCTTCAGTCGGCTGTGGGAAACAAACAGTGACTAAATAACCTGAAAGGGAGGCAGGGAAGATAAGATGGGAGGGAGTGAAAGAAGAGAAGAGGGCTCTGCTTATCACAACTGCACAGATGTGAAACAGATGAGATGGGAGAGAGAGGGGAGAGAGGAGAGAGAGGGGAGGGGAGAGAGGAGAGAGGGGAGAGAGGGGAGAGGGGAGGGGAGAGAGGGGAGGGGAGAGGAGTGAGGGGAGAGGAGGGAGGGGAGAGGAGGGAGGGGAGAGGAGAGAGGGGAGGGGAGAGAGGAGAGAGGGGAGAGGAGAGAGGGGAGGGGAGAGCAGGGGAGGGAGAAGAGAGGAAAGGAAGAGGAGGGAGGAGAGAGAGAGGAGAGAGGGGAGGGGAGAGAGCAGGGGAGGGAGAAGAGAGAGGAAAGGAAGAGGAGGGAGGAGAGAGGGGAGGGGAGAGGGGGGAGGGGAGAGAGGGGAGGGGAGAGAGGAGAGAGCAGGGGAGGGAGGAGAGAGAGGAAAGGAAGAGGAGGGAGGAGAGAGAGAGGAAAGGAAGAGGAGGGAGGGAGGAGAGAGGGGAGGGGAGGGAGGGAGGGAGGAGAGAGGGGAGGGGAGAGAGGAGAGGGGAGGTAGGAGAGAGGGGAGAGGAGAGGGGAGAGAGAGGAAAGGAAGAGGAGGTAGGAGAGCGGGAGGGATTAGAACATTGAGAGTTGGGAGAGAAATGGTTCTGCAACACATGTGTGACAGTGTACATAAGGAGGAGGCTACGCGAGTCCTTCCAAGGGAAATACTTGAGTATTTATTGTTCTGGAGATGGTCGGAAACTTCCTTTCCACCCCTGATTCGTCAGGAAGAAAAATGGTGCTGGGACCTGCTGTGAAATATTAATCTTATAACAGAGAAAGAGAGTGTGGTGGAGAAGTGAGTAAGAGGAGGAAACGGGAGAGAAGACGAGAGCAGCATATGGTGCAAGGTTCCTTAGGGAAGACAGACTGAGTTCACATCGACTAAAGGGGTGGAAAGGGAGGAGAGAGAAACAAGTGGAGGAGGAAGGCGGGTTCAGTGCAGTTTATTAGACTGCATTCGGTTGAGAGACATTTCTAGAACATCTGAGCCATTCTGTGTTGTTTCGCTGGCTGTGACCTTGGCTTATTCCTGTCTGTACTCTGTGCCAGGGTTACGTTAGCGTGCCAGGTTTAACCTCCAGGTTAATAACTCTATTTGGCATGGGCCTTTTGGATCCTTCAAATGTTATACAGCTGCATGCTTCATCGAGAGCATCTTGACTGGCTGTATCACTGCTTGGCAAATGCACAGCTCTTGAACGCAAAGCGCGTCAGAGGGTGATGTGGACGAGCTCCCTGCCATACAGGACCTCTATATCAGGCAGTGTCAGAGGGGGATGTGGACGGCCCTGCGGCCGAGCTCCCTGCCATACAGGACCTCTATATCAGGCAGTGTCAGAGGGGGATGTGGACGGCCCTGCGGCCGAGCTCCCTGCCATACAGGACCTCTTTATCAGGCAGTGTCAGAGGGGGATGTGGACGGCCCTGCGGCCGAGCTCCTTGCCATACAGGACCTCTATATCAGGCAGTGTCAGAGGGTGATGTGGACGGCCCTGCGGCCGAGCTCCCTGCCATACAGGACCTCTATATCAGGCAGTGTCAGAGGGTGATGTGGACGGCCCTGCGGCCGAGCTCCCTGCCATACAGGACCTCTATATCAGGCAGTGTCAGAGGGTGATGTGGACGGCCCTGCGGCCGAGCTCCCTGCCATACAGGACCTCTATATCAGGCAGTGTCAGAGGGTGATGTGGACGGCCCTGCGGCCGAGCTCCCTGCCATACAGGACCTCTATATCAGGCAGTGTCAGAGGGGGATGTGGACGGCCCTGCGGCCGAGCTCCCTGCCATACAGGACCTCTATATCAGGCAGTGTCAGAGGGGGATGTGGACGGCCCTGCGGCCGAGCTCCCTGCCATACAGGACCTCTATATCAGGCAGTGTCAGAGGGGGATGTGGACGGCCCTGCGGCCGAGCTCCCTGCCATACAGGACCTCTATATCAGGCAGTGTCAGAGGGGAATGTGGACGGCCCTGCGGCCGAGCTCCCTGCCATACAGGACCTCTATATCAGGCAGTGTCAGAGGGGGATGTGGACGGCCCTGCGGCCGAGCTCCCTGCCATACAGGACCTCTATATCAGGCAGTGTCAGAGGGTGATGTGGACGGCCCTGCGGCCGAGCTCCCTGCCATACAGGACCTCTTTATCAGGCAGTGTCAGAGGGGGATGTGGACGGCCCTGCGGCCGAGCTCCTTGCCATACAGGACCTCTATATCAGGCAGTGTCAGAGGGGGATGTGGACGGCCCTGCGGCCGAGCTCCCTGCCATACAGGACCTCTATATCAGGCAGTGTCAGAGGGTGATGTGGACGGCCCTGCGGCCGAGCTCCCTGCCATACAGGACCCTCATATCAGGCAGTGTCAGAGGGGGATGTGGACGGCCCTGCGGCCGAGCTCCCTGCCATACAGGACCTCCATATCAGGCACTGTCAGAGGAAGGCCTGACAAATTGCCACAGACTCCAGCCAACCAAAGCTATAGACTGTTCACTCTGCTACCGTCTGGCAAACCATAAGACTGCCAAATAGCCAATTAGTGGAACCCGAACCACACTGAGTGTAAAAAGCAATGAAAACATCTCCCTAATATTAAGTTGCACCCTCTTCTGACCTCAGAACAGCCTCAATTTGTCAAAGCCTGGTGAGTATGTCATGGAAAGAGAAGGTGTTCCTAATGTCTCGCACTGATCCTAAACACACTCACTAGACTATATATACACACTATATACACACTATATACACACTCACTAGACTATATATACACACTATATACACACTATATACACACTCACTAGACTATATATACACACTATATACACACTATATACACACTCACTAGACTATATATACACACTATATACACACTATATACACACTCACTAGACTATATATACACACTATATACACACTATATACACACTCACTAGACTATATATACACACTATATACACACTATATACACACTCACTAGACTATATATACACACTATATACACATTATATACACACTCACTAGACTATATATACACACTATATACACACTATATACACACTCACTAGACTATATATACACACTATATACACACTATATACACACTCACTAGACTATATATACACACTATATACGCACTATATACACACTCACTAGACTATATATACACACTATATACACACTATATACACACTCACTAGACTATATATACACACTATATACACACTAGACTATATATACACACTATATACACACTCACTAGACTATATATACACACTATATACACACTATATACACACTCACTAGACTATATATACACACTGTATACACACTATATACACACTCACTAGACTATATATACACACTATATACACACTCACTAGACTACATATACACACTGTATACACACTATATACACACACTAGACTATATATACACACTATATACACACTCACTAGACTACATATACACACTATATACACACACTAGACTATATATACACACTATATACACACTCACTAGACTATATATACACACTATATACACACTATATACACACTATAAACACACTCACTAGACTATATATACACACTATATACACACTATATACACACTCACTAGACTATATATACACACTATATACACACTATATACACACTCACTAGACTATATATACACACTATATACACACTATATACACACTCACTAGACTATATATACACACTATATACACACTATATACACACTATATACACACTCACTAGACTATATATACACACTATATACACACTCACTAGACTATATATACACACTATATACACACTATATACACACTCACTAGACTATATATACACACTATATACACACTATATACACACTCACTAGACTATATATACACACTATATACACACTATATACACACTCACTAGACTATATATACACACTATATACACACTATATACACACTCACTAGACTATATATACACACTATATACACACACTAGACTATATATACACACTATATACACACTCACTAGACTATATATACACACTATATACACACTCACTAGACTATATATACACACTACATAAACACTCAATAGACTATATATACACACTATATACACACTATAAACTCACGATAAACTCACTCACTAGACTATATATACACACTATAAACACACTATATACACACACTCACTAGACTATATATACACACTATATACTCACTCACTAGACTATATACACATTATATACACACTTTAAACACACTCACTAGACTATATATACACACATTATACACACTCACTAGACTATATGTACACACTATATACACACTCTTTAGACTATAGATACACACTGTATACACACTATATTCACACACTCACTAGACTATATGTACACACTATATTCTCACTCACTAGACTATATATACACACTATATACACACTATATACACACTCACCAGACTATATATACACACTATATACACACTAGTCTATATATATATGTACACTATATACACACTCACTAGACTATATTTACACACTATATACACACTATATACACACTCTTTAGACTATATATACACACTATAAACACACTATATACACACTCACTAGACTATATGTACACACTATATTCTCACTCACTAGACTATATATACACACTATATACACACTATATACACACTCACCAGACTATATATACACACTATATACACACTAGTCTATATATATATGTACACTATATACACACTCACTAGACTATATTTACACACTATATACACACTATATACACACTCTTTAGACTATATATACACACTATAAACACACTATATACACACTCACTAGACTATATATACACACTATAAACACACTAACTAGACTATATACACACTATATACACACTAACTAGACGATATATACACACTATAAACACACTCACTAGACTATATATACACACTATTTACACACTATATGCATACTATATACCCACTATATACACACCTTAAACACTCTCACTAGACTATATATACACACTATTTACACACTATATACATACTATATACACACTATATACACACCTTAAACACACTCACTAGACTATATATACACACTATTTACACACTATATACACACTATATACACTCTATATACACACCATAAACACACTCACTAGACTATATATGCACACTGTATACACACTCACTAGACTATATATGGACTCTATATACACACTATAAACACACTCACTAGACTATATATGCACGCTGTATACACACTCACTAGACTATATATGCACACTGTATACACACTCACTAGACTATATATGGACTCTATATACACACTATAAACACACTCACTAGACTATATATGCACGCTGTATACACACTGACTAGACTATATATGCACACTGTATACACACTCACTAGACTATATATGCACACTGTATACACACTCACTAGACTATATACTCACAATATACACTCTATATATACACTATATACACACTATATATACACTCACTAGACTATATATACTCACTATATACACACTAAACACACTCACTAGACTATATATACACACTATAAACACACTCACTAGACTATATATAGTCACTAAATACACTCTATATACACACAATATACGCTCACTAGACTATATACACACTATATACACACTATATATACACACTATATACACACTATATACACACTCACTAGACTATGTATACACACTATATACACACTATATACACACTATATACACTCACTGGACTATATATACACACTATATACACACTATATACACTCACTAGACTATATATACACAGTCTGCTTAAACTAATAACACACAAACATTTAAATATGTTCATGTTTTTATTGAACACACAGTGTAAACCACATATGTCAGAGTCAAGGCCCGCGGGCCACATCCGGCCCGCAAGAAGGTTTTTTACGGCCCCTGGGATGATCTTGATTTATTATTAGAACCGGCCCGCAGCAAGCCGGCAGCCCGCAGATCTTTTACACGCACCAATACTACATTTCCCACAATGCAAAGGTGACGCACCGAGCAGTAGGCTGCTTCATTTCAATATTTATTGGCACAGCAGTCGTCAGCATCACAGTAAAATTAACTTTCAGATACCCATCAAAAATGGCAAAACGGAAGGTGGATACTGAGAACCGGGGGTTTCAAACAAGGTGGGAGTCGGAGTATATGTTCACGAAGGTAGCTGGAAAACCTGTGTGTCTTCTGTGTGGAGAAAGTGTGGCGGTACTGAAAGAGTATAATCTGAGACGACATTATGAAACGAAACACGCGGACAAAAACAAGAATATGGACATGGAACAAAGGCTACAAAAGGCAGAGGAATTAAAACGAGGCCTCAAATCTCGACAGGCTCTGTTCAAAAAAGCCAAATCACAAGGCCAGGCTGCTGTCAAGGCCAGTTTTATTTTGGCAGAAGAGATCGCTAAATCAGCCCGGCCATTTACGGAGGGGGATTTCATCAAAAACTGCATGATTAAAGTTTGTGACGAAGTTTGCCCAGAAAAAAGGCAACTCTTTTTAAATGTGAGTCTGAGCAGAAACACCATTGCCGAGAGAGTAGACCAGTTGTCCATCAATCTAAAAGAGCAGCTTGTGAAAAAGGGAAAAGATT
The DNA here is from genome assembly GCF_013265735.2 of Oncorhynchus mykiss. Classification (NCBI taxonomy): domain Eukaryota; kingdom Metazoa; phylum Chordata; class Actinopteri; order Salmoniformes; family Salmonidae; genus Oncorhynchus; species Oncorhynchus mykiss. The sequence goes on from NC_048588.1 coordinate 43,513,368, forward strand.
TTATTGCATATTCCTTGGCTGTGGATGAGAGCACCGACATTTCTGACATTGCCCAGTTGTCAATTTTCATCCGCGGCGTGGACTCCAACCTAAGCGTGACAGAGGAGTTTTTGGCTTTACGTCCTATGCATGGCACAACTACGGGGCATGATTTGTATGAAGAGGTGTCAAGATGTGTAAATGAGATGGAGCTGCCTTGGGAAAAACTCGTGGGTTTGACAACCGACGGAGCACCTGCGATGTGTGGACACAGGAGCGGACTGGTGGCGAAGATACGGGAAAAGATGCAAGAGGAAAACGCGACAGGTGAGCTGACAGCTTATCATTGTATCATACACCAGGAAGCGTTGTGCGGTAAAGCCTTGAAAATGGAGCATGTAATGAGCATCATCACGCGCACAGTTAACTTTATCAGAGCCAAAGGTTTGAATCACCGCCAGTTCAAGGCATTTCTGACGGAGTTAGAAACGGAGCATGGTGATTTGCCTTATCACACAGAGGTGCGATGGCTAAGCCAGGGAAAGGTGCTTCAAAGATGTTTCGAGCTTCGTGAGGAGATTTGTCTGTTCTTGGACAGCAAAGGGAAAGACACAACACAACTCCGAGACGAAATGTTTGTGTGAAATGGCTTTTCTGTGTGACATTACGAGTCATCTGAATGCAATAAACTTGCAGCTGCAGGGTCGGGATCGTGTCATCTCTGATATGTACAGTACAGTGAAGGCATTTAAAACCAAACTGACTCTGTGGGAGACGCAGATGCGGAAAGAAAATTTGAGCCACTTTCCCAGCTGCCAGACCATGAAAGAGAAGCTCTCTACCAGTGCGTTCCCGAGCACACAGTTGGCTGATAAAATAGGTATGCTTGCCGCTGACTTTCGACGCCGATTTGCTGACTTTGAAGCACAAAAAAGCAGGTTGGAACTGCTCGGTAACCCATTTGCTGTTGACGTGGAAAGCTCACCACCAAACCTCCAAATGGAGTTGATTGACCTCCAATGCAATGATGCACTGAGGGCAAAATATGCGGCTGTTACGGTGCGTGAATGAGGACCCAAAAGCGAATCAACTTAAACAGAGCTTCTTTAATTACCAAACATAGGTAGGCTCAGATGGACCGGCAGATTCCGACAGGACAGGACAAGGTTACAGCAAACATGACGGCAGTCTGGTTCAGGCATGAATGACACAAACAAACAAGAATCCGACAAGGACAGGAGCAGAAACAGAGAGAGATATAGGGACCTAATCAGAGGGAAAAAGGGAACAGGTGGGGAACGGGGTGAATGGGTAGTTAGAGGAGACAAGGGACAGCTGGGGGAAAGCGGGGGAGAAAAGGTAACCTAACACGACCAGCAGAGGGAGACAGGGTGAAGGGAAAGGACAGAGACAAGACAACATGACAGTACATGACAGTACCCCCCCACTCACCGAGCGCCTCCTGGCGCACTCGAGGAGGAAACCTGGCGGCAACGGAGGAAATCATCAATCAGCGCACGGTCCAGCACGTCCCGAGAGGGAACCCAACTCCTCTCCTCAGGACCGTACCCCTCCCAGTCAACTAGGTACTGATGACCACGGCCCCGAGGACGCATGTCCAAGATTTTACGGACCCTGTAGATAGGTGCGCCCTCGACAAGGATGGGGGGGGGGGGGGGGAAGACGAGCGGGGGCGCGAAGAACGGGCTTGATACAGGAGACATGGAAGACCGGGTGGACGCGACGAAGATATCGCGGAAGAAGAAGTCGCACTGCGACAGGATTAATGACCTGAGAGATACGGAATGGACCAATGAACCGCGGGGTCAACTTGCGAGAAGCCGTCTTAAGGGGAAGGTTCTGAGTGGAGAGCCAAACTCTCTGACCGCGACAATATCTAGGGCTCTTCGTTCTACGCTTATTAGCAGCTCTCACAGTCTGCGCCCTATAACGGCAAAGTGCAGACCTGACCCTCTTCCAGGTGCGCTCGCAACGTTGGACAAAAGCCTGAGCGGAGGGGACGCTGGACTCGGCGAACTGAGATGAGAACAACGGAGGCTGGTACCCGAGGCTACTCTGAAAAGGAGATAGCCCGGTCGCAGACGAAGGAAGCGAGTTGTGGGCGTATTCTGCCCAGGGGAGCTGTTCTGACCAAGACGCAGGGTTGCGAAAAGAAAGACTGCGTAAGATGCGACCAATAGTCTGATTGGCCCGTTCTGCTTGACCGTTAGACTGGGGGTGAAAGCCGGAAGAGAGACTGACGGAAGCCCCAATCAAACGGCAAAACTCCCTCCAAAATTGAGACGTGAATTGCGGACCTCTGTCCGAAACGACGTCTGACGGAAGGCCATGAATTCTGAAAACATTCTCGATGATGATTTGTGCCGTCTCTTTAGCAGAAGGAAGCTTAGCAAGGGGAATGAAATGAGCCGCCTTAGAGAACCTATCGACAACCGTAAGAATAACAGTCTTCCCCGCTGACGAAGGCAGTCCGGTGACAAAATCTAAGGCGATGTGAGACCACGGTCGAGAGGGAATAGGAAGCGGCCTGAGACGGCCGGCAGGAGGAGAGTTACCGGACTTAGTCTGCGCGCAGACCGAACAAGCAGCCACGAAACGACGCGTGTCATGCTCCCGGGTGGGCCACCAGAAACGCTGGCGAATGGAAGCAAGCGTACCCCGAACGCCAGGGTGGCCGGCTAACTTGGCAGAGTGAGCCCACTGAAGAACGGCCAGACGAGTAGGAACGGGAACGAAAAGAAGGTTCCTAGGACAAGCGCGCGGCGACGGAGTTTGAGTGAGTGCTTGCTTTACCTGCCTCTCAATTCCCCAGACAGTCAACCCGACAACACGCCCCTCAGGGAGAATCCCCTCGGGGTCAGTGGAGGCTACTGAAGAACTGAAGAGACGAGACAAAGCATCAGGCTTGGTGTTCTTAGAGCCCGGACGATAAGAAATCACGAACTCGAAACGAGCGAAAAACAGCGCCCAACGCGCCTGACGCGCATTAAGTCGTTTGGCAGAACGGATGTACTCAAGGTTCCTATGGTCAGTCCAAACGACAAAAGGAACGGTCGCCCCCTCCAACCACTGTCGCCATTCGCCTAGGGCTAACCGGATGGCGAGCAGTTCGCGGTTACCCACATCATAGTTACGTTCCGACGGCGACAGGCGATGAGAAAAATACGCGCATGGGTGGACCTTGTCGTCAGAGAGGGAGCGCTGAGAAAGGATGGCTCCCACTCCCACCTCTGACGCGTCAACCTCGACAACGAACTGTCTAGAGACGTCAGGTGTAACAAGGATAGGAGCGGATGTAAAACGATTCTTGAGGAGATCAAAAGCTCCCTGGGCGGAAACGGACCACTTAAAGCACGTCTTGACAGAAGTAAGGGCTGTGAGAGGAGCTGCCACCTGACCGAAATTACGGATGAAACGACGATAGAAGTTCGCGAAGCCGAGAAAGCGCTGCAGCTCGACGCGTGACTTAGGGACGGGCCAATCAATGACAGCTTGGACCTTAGCGGGATCCATCTTAATGCCTTCAGCGGAAATAACAGAACCGAGAAATGTGACGGAGGAGGCATGAAAAGTGCACTTCTCAGCCTTCACAAAAAGACAATTCTCTAAAAGGCGCTGGAGGACACGTCGAACGTGCTGAACATGAATCTGGAGTGACGGTGAAAAAATCAGGATATCGTCAAGGTAAACGAAAACAAAGATGTTCAGCATGTCTCTCAGGACATCATTGACTAATGCCTGAAAGACAGCTGGAGCGTTAGCGAGGCCGAAAGGAAGAACCCGGTATTCAAAGTGCCCTAACGGAGTGTTAAACGCCGTCTTCCACTCGTCCCCCTCCCTGATGCGCACGAGATGGTAAGCGTTACGAAGGTCCAACTTAGTGAAAAACCTGGCTCCCTGCAGGATCTCGAAGGCTGAAGACATAAGAGGAAGCGGATAACGATTCTTCACTGTTATGTCATTCAGCCCTCGATAATCTATGCAGGGGCGCAGAGACCCGTCCTTCTTCTTGACAAAAAAAACCCCCGCTCCGGTGGGAGAGGAGGAGGGGACTATGGTACCGGCGTCAAGAGCTACAGACAAATAATCTTCGAGAGCCTTACGTTCGGGAGCCGACAGAGAGTATAGTCTACCCCGGGGGGGGGGGGGTGGTTCCCGGAAGGAGATCAATACTACAATCATACGACCGGTGTGGAGGAAGAGAGGTGGCCCTGGACCGACTGAACACCGTGCGCAGATCGTGATATTCCTCCGGCACCCCTGTCAAATCACCAGGCTCCTCCTGTGAAGAAGAGACAGAGGAAACAGGAGGGATAGCAGACATTAAACATTTCACATGACAAGAGACGTTCCAGGAGAGGATAGAATTACTAGACCAATTAATGGAAGGATTATGACAAACTAGCCAGGGATGGCCCAAAACAACAGGTGTAAAAGGTGAACGAAAAATTAAAAAAGAAATGGTTTCACTATGATTACCAGAAACAGTGAGGGTTAAAGGTAGCGTCTCACGCTGAATCCTGGGGAGAGGACTACCATCCAGGGCGAACAAGGCCGTGGGCTCCTTTAACTGTCTGAGAGGAATGTCATGTTCCCGAGCCCAGGTCTCGTCCATAAAACAGCCCTCCGCCCCAGAGTCTATTAAGGCACTGCAGGAAGCTGACGAACCGGTCCAGCGTAGATGGACCGACAAGGTAGTGCAGGATCTTGAAGGAGAGACAGGAGTAGTAGCGCTCACCAGTAGCCCTCCGCTTACTGACGAGCTCTGGCCTTTTACTGGACATGAAGTGACGAAATGACCAGCGGAACCGCAATAGAGACAGAGGCGGTTGGTGATTCTCCGTTCCCTCTCTTTAGTCGAGATGCGGATACCTCCCAGCTGCATGGGCTCAGCACCCGAGCCGGCAGAGGAAGATGGTAGTGATGCGGAGAGGGAGGCGACGGAGAGCGCGAGCTCCTTTCCACGAGCTCGGTGACGAAGATCAACCCGTCGCTCAATGCGAATAGCGAGTTCAATCAAGGAATCCACGCTGGAAGGAACCTCCCGGGAGAGAATCTCATCCTTTACCTCTGCGCGGAAACCCTCCAGAAGACGAGCGAGCAAGGCCGGCTCGTTCCAGCCACTGGAGACAGCAAGAGTGCGAAACTCAATAGAGTAGTCTGTTATGGATCGATTGCCTTGACATAGGGAAGACAGGGCCCTGGAAGCCTCCTCCCCAAAAACAGATCGATCAAAAACCCGTATCATCTCCTCCTTAAAGTCTTGATACTGGTTAGTACACTCAGCCCTTGCCTCCCAGATTGCCGTGCCCCACTCACGAGCCCGTCCAATAAGGAGAGATATGACGTAGGCGACACGAGCAGTGCTCCTGGAGTAAGTGTTGGGCTGGAGAGAAAACACAATATCACACTGGGTGAGGAACGAGCGGCATTCAGTGGGCTCCCCAGAGTAACACGGCGGGTTATTGATTCTGGGCTCCGGAGATTCGAAAGCCCTGGAAGTGGCCGGTGGATCGAGGCGGAGATGGTGAACCTGTTCTGTGAGGTTGGAGACTTGGGTGGCCAGGGTCTCAACGGCATGTCGAGCAGCAGACAATTCCTGCTTGTGTCTGCCTAGCATCGCTCCCTGGATCTCGACGGCTGAGTGGAGAGGATCCGAAGTCGCTGGGTCCATTCTTGGTCGGATTCTTCTGTTACGGTGCGTGAATGAGGACCCAAAAGCGAATCAACTTAAACAGAGCTTCTTTAATTACCAAACATAGGTAGGCTCAGATGGACCGGCAGATTCCGACAGGACAGGACAAGGTTACAGCAAACATGACGGCAGTCTGGTTCAGGCATGAATGACACAAACAAACAAGAATCCGACAAGGACAGGAGCAGAAACAGAGAGAGATATAGGGACCTAATCAGAGGGAAAAAGGGAACAGGTGGGGAACGGGGTGAATGGGTAGTTAGAGGAGACAAGGGACAGCTGGGGGAAAGCGGGGGAGAAAAGGTAACCTAACACGACCAGCAGAGGGAGACAGGGTGAAGGGAAAGGACAGAGACAAGACAACATGACAGTACATGACAGCGGCAGTGGGTGCTGCGGAGTTCGCCCGTTTCCTCCCCGGCACAATGCCCCAGCTGCGCATCCAGGCTGCTCAAACGTTGTCTATGTTTGGCAGCACATACCTGTGTGAACAACTGTTTTCTTTGATGAACCTGAACAAAACATCACACAGAAGTCGACTTACTGCTGAACACCTCCACTCAATTCTGAGGATTTCTTCAGCTCAGAGCCTTACCCCGAACATTGATGAACTTGTGGAAAAGATGGGACACCACCAAGTATCACCCTCAACCTCAAACAAGTGAACATTACTGTGCAATCACATATTTAGAGTTTTTACTCAGTTCAAGTTTAAAAGTTAAAATTTAATATTTGTTTTCACTGCATGTTACTTCTCCTTAAACAAAGTGTTGTTTTTGATTAATAGATTTTTGCACTTTATTTTTTTGTATTTCAATCCAATTATATTTTAAAAATATTTCAGTTGAGTGGATGATAGAAAATTGCTATTATTGTTTTTTCTTTGAAGTAAATTTAGCCCACTTTTGCTAAAATAGAAAATATAGTCTACTGATGGTGCCTTGAATACCGGTTTCTTTCATTTAATGTTCATGTTATGGGGATATTTATATAAAGGAAATTTGTCTTTTGTGTCTGTTGAAAATTAAAGATTACTGACAGAGCCATAAGAAAATATTGCTTTATTTATCTGATCATATTGTAATATATTTGTTAGGTTTTCAGTAGGTTCAATTAGGTTCACTAGACTATATGCGTCATTTAAAAAATGTTCAATGAACATTCGAACAGTCCGGCCCTTGTCTTGTAGCTGATTTTTTTATTTGGCCCTCCGTCCATTTGACTTTGACACCCCTGGTGTAAACATTCACAGTGCAGGGTGGGAAAAGTATGTGAACCCTTGGATTCAATAACAGGTCGACTCTCCTTTGGAAGATATAACCTCAACAAAACGTTTTCTGTAGTTACGGATCAGACCTCCACAACTGTCAGGAGGAATTTTGGACCGTTCCTCTTTACAAAACTGTTTCATTTCAACTATATTCTTGGGATGTCTGGTGTAAACTGCTCTCTTGAGGTCATGCCACAGCATGTCAACCGAGTTGAGGTCAGGACTCTGACTCAGTCATCTTTGCAGGACAGCCACTCCTAGGGAGAGTAGCAACAGTGCTGAACTTTCTCCATTTATAGACAATTTGTCTTACCATGGATTGACTTTTAGAGATACTTTTGTAACCCTTTTTCCAGCTTTATGCAAGGCAACGATTCTTAATCTTAGGTCTTCTGAGATCTCTTTTGTCCAAGGCATGATTCACATCAGGCAATGCTTCTTGTGAGTAACACATTTACATTTTGTGAGTTTGTTTTATAGGGCAAGGCAGCTCTAGCCAACATCTCCAATATCATCTCATTGATTGTACTCCAGATTAGCTGACTCCTGACTCCAATTAGATTTTGGAACTGTGAAAGTTTAAATGATGTATTCAATATAGATAAGAAAAATACAATAATTTGTGTTATTAATTTAAGCTAATAACTAACTTGGAAGAAGATGAGATCAAATTTTATGACCAATTTATGCAGAAATCCAGATAATTCCAAAGGGTTCACATACTTTTTCTTGCCACTGTATATACACACTATATACACACTAAATACACACTAAATACACACTCATTACACTATTTAGACACTATATACACACTCATTACACAATATGTATGCACTATATACACACTAACTAGACTATATACACACTAACTAGACTAAATACACACTAACTAGACTATAAATACACACTAACTAGACTATAAATATACACTAACTAGACCTTAAATACACACTAACTAAACTACATACACACTAACTAGACTATATACACACTATACACACACTAACTAGACTATATATACACACTACATACACACTAACTAGACTATATATACACATTAACTAGACTGTATATACACACTATATACACACTATATACACACTAACTAGACTATATATACACACTATATACACACTATATACACACTCACTAGACTATACATACACACTATATACACACTATATACACACTAACTAGACTATATATACACACTATATACACACTATATACACATTAACTAGAATGTATATACACACTATATAAACACTATATACACACTGACAAGACTATATATACACTATGTACAAACACACCAACTAGAGTATATATACACACTATATACACACTTACTAGACTGTAGACACACTAAATACGCACAAACTAGACTATAAAAACACACTAACTAGACTATAAATACACACTAACTAGACTATAAATATACACTAACTAGACTATAAATATACACTAACTAGACTGTAAATATACACTAACTAGACTATAAATATACACTAACTAGACTATAAAAACACACTAACTAGACTATAAATACACACTAGCTAGACTATAAATATACACTAACTAGACTATAAAAACACACTAACTAGACTATAAATATACACTAACTAGACTATAAATATACACTAACTAGACTATAAATACACACTAACTAGACTATATATACACACTATATAAACACTATATACACACTAACTAGACTATATATACACACTATATACACACTATATACACACTCACTAGACTATACATACACACTATATACACACTATATACACACTAACTAGACTATATATACACACTATATACACACTATATACACATTAACTAGAATGTATATACACACTATATAAACACTATATACACACTGACAAGACTATATATACACTATGTACAAACACACCAACTAGAGTATATATACACACTATATACACACTTACTAGACTGTAGACACACTAAATACGCACAAACTAGACTATAAAAACACACTAACTAGACTATAAATACACACTAACTAGACTATAAATATACACTAACTAGACTATAAATATACACTAACTAGACTGTAAATATACACTAACTAGACTATAAATATACACTAACTAGACTATAAAAACACACTAACTAGACTATAAATACACACTAACTAGACTATAAATATACACTAACTAGACTATAAATATACACTAACTAGACTGTAAATATACACTAACTAGACTATAAATATACACTAACTAGACTATAAAAACACACTAACTAGACTATAAATACACACTAGCTAGACTATAAATATACACTAACTAGACTATAAAAACACACTAACTAGACTATAAATATACACTAACTAGACTATAAATATACACTAACTAGACTATAAATACACACTAACTAGACTATAAATATACACTAACTAGACTATAAAAACACACTAACTAGACTATAAATACACACCAACTAGACTATAAATACACACGATACACACTAACTAGACAAAAAAATACACAAACTAGACTATAAATACACACTAACTAGACAATAATTACACACTAACAGGACTATATACACACTAACTAGACTATATACACGCTATACACACTAACAGGACTATATACACACTAACCAGACTATAATTACACACTAACCAGACTATAATTACACACTAACCAGACTATAATTACACACTAACCAGAATATAATTACACACTAACCAGACTATATACACGCTATACACACTAACCAGACTATAATTACACACTAACCAGACTATAATTACACACTAACCAGACTATAATTACACACTAACCAGACTATAATTACACACTAACCAGACTATAATTACACACTAACCAGACTATATACACGCTATACACACTAACCAGACTATAATTACACACTAACCAGACTATATACACGCTATACACACTAACCAGACTATATACACGCTATACACACTAACCAGACTATATACACGCTATACACACTAACCAGACTATAATTACACACTAAACAGACTATATACACGCTATACACACTAACTAGACTATAATTACACACTAACCAGACTATAATTACACACTAACCAGACTATACTTACACACTAACCAGACTATAATTACACACTAACCAGACTATATACACGCTAACCAGACTATAATTACACACTAACCAGACTATAATTACACACTAACCAGACTATATACACGCTATACACACTAACCAGACTATAATTACACACTAACCAGACTATAATTACACACTAACCAGACTATAATTACACACTAACCAGACTATAATTACACACTAACCAGACTATAATTACACACTAACCAGACTATATACACACTAACCAGACTATATACACGCTATACACACTAACTAGACTATAATTACACGCTAACTAGACTATAATTACACGCTAACCAGACTATAATTACACACTAACCAGACTATAATTACACACTAACCAGACTATATACACGCTATACACACTAACCAGACTATAATTACACACTAACTAGACTATAATTACACACTAATCAGGCTATAATTACACACTAACCAGACTATAATTACACACTAACCAGACTATAATTACACACTAACCAGACTATAATTACACACTAACCAGACTATATACACGCTATACACACTAACCAGACTATAATTACACACTAACTAGACTATAATTACACACTAACCAGGCTATAATTACACACTAACCAGACTATAATTACACACTAACCAGACTATAATTACACACTAACCAGACTATAATTACACACTAACCAGGCTATAATTACACACTAACCAGACTATAATTACACACTAACCAGACTATAATTACACACTAACCAGACTATATACACGCTATACACACTAACCAGACTATAATTACACACTAACCAGACTATATACACACTAACCAGACTATAATTACACACTAACCAGACTATAATTACACACTAACCAGACTATAATTACACACTAACCAGACTATAATTACACACTAACCAGACTATATACACGCTAACTAGACTATGTATACACACTATATACAAACTATATACAAACGAACTAGACTATATATACAAACTATATACACACTAACTACACTATATGTACACACTAACGAGACTATATATACATTCTATATACAAACTAACTAGACTATATATACACACTATATACACACTATGTACACACACTAGACTCTATATACACACTATATACATACTCACTAGACTATATACACACTATATACACACTAACTAGACTATAAATACACACTATATACATACTAACTAGACTATAAATACACACTATATACATACTAACTAGACTATAAATACACACTATATACACACTACATACACACTAACTAGACTATATATACAAACTATATACACACTAACGAGACTATATATACATACTATATACAAACTAACTTGACTATATATACAAACTATATACACACTAACTAGACTATGTATACACACTATATACAAACTATATACAAACGAACTAGACTATATATACAAACTATATACACACTAACTACACTATGTATACACACTATAAACTCACTAACTAGACTATGTATAATACTATACACAATTCTGCCTACAAATGTTCGATAGGATTGAGGTCAGGGCTTTGTGATGGCCACTCCAATACCTTGACTTTGTTGTCCTTAAGCCATTTTGCCACAATTTTGGAAGTATGCTTGAGGTCATTGTCCATCTTCACACGGTCCTTTGCTGCTGTTCTGGGATTGATTTACACTTTTCGCACCACGGTACATTAATCTTTAGGAGACAACGCGTCTCCTTCCTGAGCAGTATGACGACTGCGTTGTCCCATGGTGTTTATACTTGCGTACTATTGTTTGTCCAGATGAACGAGCTGTTTAGAGGCACAGTCAACTTATTGTATGTAAACTTCTGACCCAATGGAATTGTGATACAGTGAATTAAATGTGAAATAATCTGTCTGTAAACAATTGTTGGAAAAATTACTTGTGTCATGCACAAAGTAGATGTTCTAACCGACTTGCCACAACTATAGCTTGTTAACAAGAAATTTGTGGAGTGGTTGAAAAACTAGTTTTAATGACTTCAATGTGACATGATCTGTCACATGATCTCAGTATATATTTTCACCTGTTCTGAAAGGCCCCAGAGTCTGCAACACCACTAAGCAAGGGGTACCTCCAAGCAGGGCGGCACTATGAAGACCAAGGAGCTCTCCAAACAGGTTAGGAACAAAGCAGGAAGTACAGGTCAGGGTTGGGTTATAAAAAAACATCAGCAACTTTCAACATCCCACGGAGCACCATTAAATCCATTATTAAAAAATGGAAAGAACACCACAACAAACTTGCCAAGAGAGGGCCGCCCACCAAAACTTACGGACCAGGCAAGGAGGGCATTAATCAGAGAGGCAACAAAGAGACCAAAGATAACCCTGAAGGAGCTGCAAAGCTCCACAGCGGAGATTGGAGTATCTGTCCATAAAACCACTAAGCCGTACGCTCCACAGAGCTGGGCTGTACGGAAGATTAGCCAGCAAACATGTTTGGTGTTCGCCAAAATAGAGCTTTTTTGCCATCAAGGAAAACGCAATGTCTGGCGCAAACACAACACCTCTCATCACCCCGAGAACACCATCCCCATGGTGGTGGCAGCATCATGCTGTGGGGATGTTTTTCATCGGCAGAGACTGAGAAACTGGTCAGAATTGAAGGAATGATGGATGGCACTAAACACAGGAAAATTCTTGTTCCAGTCTTCCAGACATTTGAGCCTGGGATGGAGGTTCACCTTCCTGCAGGACAATGATCCTAAGCGTACTGCTAAAGCAACACTCGAGTGGTTTAATGGGAAACATTTAAATGTCTTGGAATGGCCTAGTCAAAGCCCAGACCTCAATCCAATTGAGAATCTGTGGTATGACTTAAAGATTGCTGTACACCAGCGGAACCCATCCAACTTGAAAGAGCTGGAGCAGTTTTGCCTTGAAGAATGGGCAAAAATCCCAGTGGCTGGAAGTGCCAAGCTTATAGACACACACCCCAAGAGACTTGCAGCTGTAATTGCTGCAAAAGGTGTCTCTACAAAGTATTGACTTTGGGGGGGGGGGGGTGAATAGTTATGCACGCTCAAGTTTTCAGTTTTTTGTATTATTTCTTGTTTGTTTCAAAGGAAAAATATTTTGCATCTTCCAAGTGCATGTTGTGTAAATCAAATGATACAACCCCCCCCCCCCCCCCCTCCCCGAAACACATTTAAATTCCAGGTTGTAAGGCAACAAAATAGGAAGAATACCAAGGGGGTTGAATACTTTCGCAAGCCATGCTATGTTTTGATCATGAAAGTTTACAATCTAGTGTTACTCCAAACAGTTTAGTCACCTCAACTTGCTCAATTTCCACATTATTTATTTCGAGATTTAGTTGAGGTTTAGGGTTTAGTGAGTGTTTTGTTTTGTTCAATACAATGCCTTTAGTTTTAGTAATGTTTAGGACTAACTTATTCCTTGCCACCCACTCTGAAACGTTGGAGCGTTAGCGAGGCCGAAAGGAAGAACCCGGTATTCAAAGTGCCCTAACGGAGTGTTAAACGCCGTCTTCCACTCGTCCCCCTCCCTGATGCGCACGAGATGGTAAGCGTTACGAAGGTCCAACTTAGTGAAAAACCTGGCTCCCTGCAGGATCTCGAAGGCTGAAGACATAAGAGGAAGCGGATAACGATTCTTCACTGTTATGTCATTCAGCCCTCGATAATCTATGCAGGGGCGCAGAGACCCGTCCTTCTTCTTGACAAAAAAAACCCCCGCTCCGGTGGGAGAGGAGGAGGGGACTATGGTACCGGCGTCAAGAGCTACAGACAAATAATCTTCGAGAGCCTTACGTTCGGGAGCCGACAGAGAGTATAGTCTACCCCGGGGGGGGGGGGGTGGTTCCCGGAAGGAGATCAATACTACAATCATACGACCGGTGTGGAGGAAGAGAGGTGGCCCTGGACCGACTGAACACCGTGCGCAGATCGTGATATTCCTCCGGCACCCCTGTCAAATCACCAGGCTCCTCCTGTGAAGAAGAGACAGAGGAAACAGGAGGGATAGCAGACATTAAACATTTCACATGACAAGAGACGTTCCAGGAGAGGATAGAATTACTAGACCAATTAATGGAAGGATTATGACAAACTAGCCAGGGATGGCCCAAAACAACAGGTGTAAAAGGTGAACGAAAAATTAAAAAAGAAATGGTTTCACTATGATTACCAGAAACAATGAGGGTTAAAGGTAGCGTCTCACGCTGAATCCTGGGGAGAGGACTACCATCCAGGGCGAACAAGGCCGTGGGCTCCTTTAACTGTCTGAGAGGAATGTCATGTTCCCGAGCCCAGGTCTCGTCCATAAAACAGCCCTCCGCCCCAGAGTCTATTAAGGCACTGCAGGAAGCTGACGAACCGGTCCAGCGTAGATGGACCGACAAGGTAGTGCAGGATCTTGAAGGAGAGACAGGAGTAGTAGCGCTCACCAGTAGCCCTCCGCTTACTGACGAGCTCTGGCCTTTTACTGGACATGAAGTGACGAAATGACCAGCGGAACCGCAATAGAGACAGAGGCGGTTGGTGATTCTCCGTTCCCTCTCCTTAGTCGAGATGCGGATACCTCCCAGCTGCATGGGCTCAGCACCCGAGCCGGCAGAGGAAGATGGTAGTGATGCGGAGAGGGAGGCGACGGAGAGCGCGAGCTCCTTTCCACGAGCTCGGTGACGAAGATCAACCCGTCGCTCAATGCGAATAGCGAGTTCAATCAAGGAATCCACGCTGGAAGGAACCTCCCGGGAGAGAATCTCATCCTTTACCTCTGCGCGGAAACCCTCCAGAAGACGAGCGAGCAAGGCCGGCTCGTTCCAGCCACTGGAGACAGCAAGAGTGCGAAACTCAATAGAGTAGTCTGTTATGGATCGATTGCCTTGACATAGGGAAGACAGGGCCCTGGAAGCCTCCTCCCCAAAAACAGATCGATCAAAAACCCGTATCATCTCCTCCTTAAAGTCTTGATACTGGTTAGTACACTCAGCCCTTGCCTCCCAGATTGCCGTGCCCCACTCACGAGCCCGTCCAATAAGGAGAGATATGACGTAGGCGACACGAGCAGTGCTCCTGGAGTAAGTGTTGGGCTGGAGAGAAAACACAATATCACACTGGGTGAGGAACGAGCGGCATTCAGTGGGCTCCCCAGAGTAACACGGCGGGTTATTGATTCTGGGCTCCGGAGATTCGAAAGCCCTGGAAGTGGCCGGTGGATCGAGGCGGAGATGGTGAACCTGTTCTGTGAGGTTGGAGACTTGGGTGGCCAGGGTCTCAACGGCATGTCGAGCAGCAGACAATTCCTGCTTGTGTCTGCCTAGCATCGCTCCCTGGATCTCGACGGCTGAGTGGAGAGGATCCGAAGTCGCTGGGTCCATTCTTGGTCGGATTCTTCTGTTACGGTGCGTGAATGAGGACCCAAAAGCGAATCAACTTAAACAGAGCTTCTTTAATTACCAAACATAGGTAGGCTCAGATGGACCGGCAGATTCCGACAGGACAGGACAAGGTTACAGCAAACATGACGGCAGTCTGGTTCAGGCATGAATGACACAAACAAACAAGAATCCGACAAGGACAGGAGCAGAAACAGAGAGAGATATAGGGACCTAATCAGAGGGAAAAAGGGAACAGGTGGGGAACGGGGTGAATGGGTAGTTAGAGGAGACAAGGGACAGCTGGGGGAAAGCGGGGGAGAAAAGGTAACCTAACACGACCAGCAGAGGGAGACAGGGTGAAGGGAAAGGACAGAGACAAGACAACATGACAGTACATGACAGCGGCAGTGGGTGCTGCGGAGTTCGCCCGTTTCCTCCCCGGCACAATGCCCCAGCTGCGCATCCAGGCTGCTCAAACGTTGTCTATGTTTGGCAGCACATACCTGTGTGAACAACTGTTTTCTTTGATGAACCTGAACAAAACATCACACAGAAGTCGACTTACTGCTGAACACCTCCACTCAATTCTGAGGATTTCTTCAGCTCAGAGCCTTACCCCGAACATTGATGAACTTGTGGAAAAGATGGGACACCACCAAGTATCACCCTCAACCTCAAACAAGTGAACATTACTGTGCAATCACATATTTAGAGTTTTTACTCAGTTCAAGTTTAAAAGTTAAAATTTAATATTTGTTTTCACTGCATGTTACTTCTCCTTAAACAAAGTGTTGTTTTTGATTAATAGATTTTTGCACTTTATTTTTTTGTATTTCAATCCAATTATATTTTAAAAATATTTCAGTTGAGTGGATGATAGAAAATTGCTATTATTGTTTTTTCTTTGAAGTAAATTTAGCCCACTTTTGCTAAAATAGAAAATATAGTCTACTGATGGTGCCTTGAATACCGGTTTCTTTCATTTAATGTTCATGTTATGGGGATATTTATATAAAGGAAATTTGTCTTTTGTGTCTGTTGAAAATTAAAGATTACTGACAGAGCCATAAGAAAATATTGCTTTATTTATCTGATCATATTGTAATATATTTGTTAGGTTTTCAGTAGGTTCAATTAGGTTCACTAGACTATATGCGTCATTTAAAAAATGTTCAATGAACATTCGAACAGTCCGGCCCTTGTCTTGTAGCTGATTTTTTTATTTGGCCCTCCGTCCATTTGACTTTGACACCCCTGGTGTAAACATTCACAGTGCAGGGTGGGAAAAGTATGTGAACCCTTGGATTCAATAACAGGTCGACTCTCCTTTGGAAGATATAACCTCAACAAAACGTTTTCTGTAGTTACGGATCAGACCTCCACAACTGTCAGGAGGAATTTTGGACCGTTCCTCTTTACAAAACTGTTTCATTTCAACTATATTCTTGGGATGTCTGGTGTAAACTGCTCTCTTGAGGTCATGCCACAGCATGTCAACCGAGTTGAGGTCAGGACTCTGACTCAGTCATCTTTGCAGGACAGCCACTCCTAGGGAGAGTAGCAACAGTGCTGAACTTTCTCCATTTATAGACAATTTGTCTTACCATGGATTGACTTTTAGAGATACTTTTGTAACCCTTTTTCCAGCTTTATGCAAGGCAACGATTCTTAATCTTAGGTCTTCTGAGATCTCTTTTGTCCAAGGCATGATTCACATCAGGCAATGCTTCTTGTGAGTAACACATTTACATTTTGTGAGTTTGTTTTATAGGGCAAGGCAGCTCTAGCCAACATCTCCAATATCATCTCATTGATTGTACTCCAGATTAGCTGACTCCTGACTCCAATTAGATTTTGGAACTGTGAAAGTTTAAATGATGTATTCAATATAGATAAGAAAAATACAATAATTTGTGTTATTAATTTAAGCTAATAACTAACTTGGAAGAAGATGAGATCAAATTTTATGACCAATTTATGCAGAAATCCAGATAATTCCAAAGGGTTCACATACTTTTTCTTGCCACTGTATATACACACTATATACACACTAAATACACACTAAATACACACTCATTACACTATTTAGACACTATATACACACTCATTACACAATATGTATGCACTATATACACACTAACTAGACTATATACACACTAACTAGACTAAATACACACTAACTAGACTATAAATACACACTAACTAGACTATAAATATACACTAACTAGACCTTAAATACACACTAACTAAACTACATACACACTAACTAGACTATATACACACTATACACACACTAACTAGACTATATATACACACTACATACACACTAACTAGACTATATATACACATTAACTAGACTGTATATACACACTATATACACACTATATACACACTAACTAGACTATATATACACACTATATACACACTATATACACACTCACTAGACTATACATACACACTATATACACACTATATACACACTAACTAGACTATATATACACACTATATACACACTATATACACATTAACTAGAATGTATATACACACTATATAAACACTATATACACACTGACAAGACTATATATACACTATGTACAAACACACCAACTAGAGTATATATACACACTATATACACACTTACTAGACTGTAGACACACTAAATACGCACAAACTAGACTATAAAAACACACTAACTAGACTATAAATACACACTAACTAGACTATAAATATACACTAACTAGACTATAAATATACACTAACTAGACTGTAAATATACACTAACTAGACTATAAATATACACTAACTAGACTATAAAAACACACTAACTAGACTATAAATACACACTAGCTAGACTATAAATATACACTAACTAGACTATAAAAACACACTAACTAGACTATAAATATACACTAACTAGACTATAAATATACACTAACTAGACTATAAATACACACTAACTAGACTATATATACACACTATATAAACACTATATACACACTAACTAGACTATATATACACACTATATACACACTATATACACACTCACTAGACTATACATACACACTATATACACACTATATACACACTAACTAGACTATATATACACACTATATACACACTATATACACATTAACTAGAATGTATATACACACTATATAAACACTATATACACACTGACAAGACTATATATACACTATGTACAAACACACCAACTAGAGTATATATACACACTATATACACACTTACTAGACTGTAGACACACTAAATACGCACAAACTAGACTATAAAAACACACTAACTAGACTATAAATACACACTAACTAGACTATAAATATACACTAACTAGACTATAAATATACACTAACTAGACTGTAAATATACACTAACTAGACTATAAATATACACTAACTAGACTATAAAAACACACTAACTAGACTATAAATACACACTAACTAGACTATAAATATACACTAACTAGACTATAAATATACACTAACTAGACTGTAAATATACACTAACTAGACTATAAATATACACTAACTAGACTATAAAAACACACTAACTAGACTATAAATACACACTAGCTAGACTATAAATATACACTAACTAGACTATAAAAACACACTAACTAGACTATAAATATACACTAACTAGACTATAAATATACACTAACTAGACTATAAATACACACTAACTAGACTATAAATATACACTAACTAGACTATAAAAACACACTAACTAGACTATAAATACACACCAACTAGACTATAAATACACACGATACACACTAACTAGACAAAAAAATACACAAACTAGACTATAAATACACACTAACTAGACAATAATTACACACTAACAGGACTATATACACACTAACTAGACTATATACACGCTATACACACTAACAGGACTATATACACACTAACCAGACTATAATTACACACTAACCAGACTATAATTACACACTAACCAGACTATAATTACACACTAACCAGAATATAATTACACACTAACCAGACTATATACACGCTATACACACTAACCAGACTATAATTACACACTAACCAGACTATAATTACACACTAACCAGACTATAATTACACACTAACCAGACTATAATTACACACTAACCAGACTATAATTACACACTAACCAGACTATATACACGCTATACACACTAACCAGACTATAATTACACACTAACCAGACTATATACACGCTATACACACTAACCAGACTATATACACGCTATACACACTAACCAGACTATATACACGCTATACACACTAACCAGACTATAATTACACACTAAACAGACTATATACACGCTATACACACTAACTAGACTATAATTACACACTAACCAGACTATAATTACACACTAACCAGACTATACTTACACACTAACCAGACTATAATTACACACTAACCAGACTATATACACGCTAACCAGACTATAATTACACACTAACCAGACTATAATTACACACTAACCAGACTATATACACGCTATACACACTAACCAGACTATAATTACACACTAACCAGACTATAATTACACACTAACCAGACTATAATTACACACTAACCAGACTATAATTACACACTAACCAGACTATAATTACACACTAACCAGACTATATACACACTAACCAGACTATATACACGCTATACACACTAACTAGACTATAATTACACGCTAACTAGACTATAATTACACGCTAACCAGACTATAATTACACACTAACCAGACTATAATTACACACTAACCAGACTATATACACGCTATACACACTAACCAGACTATAATTACACACTAACTAGACTATAATTACACACTAATCAGGCTATAATTACACACTAACCAGACTATAATTACACACTAACCAGACTATAATTACACACTAACCAGACTATAATTACACACTAACCAGACTATATACACGCTATACACACTAACCAGACTATAATTACACACTAACTAGACTATAATTACACACTAACCAGGCTATAATTACACACTAACCAGACTATAATTACACACTAACCAGACTATAATTACACACTAACCAGACTATAATTACACACTAACCAGGCTATAATTACACACTAACCAGACTATAATTACACACTAACCAGACTATAATTACACACTAACCAGACTATATACACGCTATACACACTAACCAGACTATAATTACACACTAACCAGACTATATACACACTAACCAGACTATAATTACACACTAACCAGACTATAATTACACACTAACCAGACTATAATTACACACTAACCAGACTATAATTACACACTAACCAGACTATATACACGCTAACTAGACTATGTATACACACTATATACAAACTATATACAAACGAACTAGACTATATATACAAACTATATACACACTAACTACACTATATGTACACACTAACGAGACTATATATACATTCTATATACAAACTAACTAGACTATATATACACACTATATACACACTATGTACACACACTAGACTCTATATACACACTATATACATACTCACTAGACTATATACACACTATATACACACTAACTAGACTATAAATACACACTATATACATACTAACTAGACTATAAATACACACTATATACATACTAACTAGACTATAAATACACACTATATACACACTACATACACACTAACTAGACTATATATACAAACTATATACACACTAACGAGACTATATATACATACTATATACAAACTAACTTGACTATATATACAAACTATATACACACTAACTAGACTATGTATACACACTATATACAAACTATATACAAACGAACTAGACTATATATACAAACTATATACACACTAACTACACTATGTATACACACTATAAACTCACTAACTAGACTATGTATAATACTATACACAATTCTGCCTACAAATGTTCGATAGGATTGAGGTCAGGGCTTTGTGATGGCCACTCCAATACCTTGACTTTGTTGTCCTTAAGCCATTTTGCCACAATTTTGGAAGTATGCTTGAGGTCATTGTCCATCTTCACACGGTCCTTTGCTGCTGTTCTGGGATTGATTTACACTTTTCGCACCACGGTACATTAATCTTTAGGAGACAACGCGTCTCCTTCCTGAGCAGTATGACGACTGCGTTGTCCCATGGTGTTTATACTTGCGTACTATTGTTTGTCCAGATGAACGAGCTGTTTAGAGGCACAGTCAACTTATTGTATGTAAACTTCTGACCCAATGGAATTGTGATACAGTGAATTAAATGTGAAATAATCTGTCTGTAAACAATTGTTGGAAAAATTACTTGTGTCATGCACAAAGTAGATGTTCTAACCGACTTGCCACAACTATAGCTTGTTAACAAGAAATTTGTGGAGTGGTTGAAAAACTAGTTTTAATGACTTCAATGTGACATGATCTGTCACATGATCTCAGTATATATTTTCACCTGTTCTGAAAGGCCCCAGAGTCTGCAACACCACTAAGCAAGGGGTACCTCCAAGCAGGGCGGCACTATGAAGACCAAGGAGCTCTCCAAACAGGTTAGGAACAAAGCAGGAAGTACAGGTCAGGGTTGGGTTATAAAAAAACATCAGCAACTTTCAACATCCCACGGAGCACCATTAAATCCATTATTAAAAAATGGAAAGAACACCACAACAAACTTGCCAAGAGAGGGCCGCCCACCAAAACTTACGGACCAGGCAAGGAGGGCATTAATCAGAGAGGCAACAAAGAGACCAAAGATAACCCTGAAGGAGCTGCAAAGCTCCACAGCGGAGATTGGAGTATCTGTCCATAAAACCACTAAGCCGTACGCTCCACAGAGCTGGGCTGTACGGAAGATTAGCCAGCAAACATGTTTGGTGTTCGCCAAAATAGAGCTTTTTTGCCATCAAGGAAAACGCAATGTCTGGCGCAAACACAACACCTCTCATCACCCCGAGAACACCATCCCCATGGTGGTGGCAGCATCATGCTGTGGGGATGTTTTTCATCGGCAGAGACTGAGAAACTGGTCAGAATTGAAGGAATGATGGATGGCACTAAACACAGGAAAATTCTTGTTCCAGTCTTCCAGACATTTGAGCCTGGGATGGAGGTTCACCTTCCTGCAGGACAATGATCCTAAGCGTACTGCTAAAGCAACACTCGAGTGGTTTAATGGGAAACATTTAAATGTCTTGGAATGGCCTAGTCAAAGCCCAGACCTCAATCCAATTGAGAATCTGTGGTATGACTTAAAGATTGCTGTACACCAGCGGAACCCATCCAACTTGAAAGAGCTGGAGCAGTTTTGCCTTGAAGAATGGGCAAAAATCCCAGTGGCTGGAAGTGCCAAGCTTATAGACACACACCCCAAGAGACTTGCAGCTGTAATTGCTGCAAAAGGTGTCTCTACAAAGTATTGACTTTGGGGGGGGGGGGGTGAATAGTTATGCACGCTCAAGTTTTCAGTTTTTTGTATTATTTCTTGTTTGTTTCAAAGGAAAAATATTTTGCATCTTCCAAGTGCATGTTGTGTAAATCAAATGATACAACCCCCCCCCCCCCCCCCCCCTCCCCGAAACACATTTAAATTCCAGGTTGTAAGGCAACAAAATAGGAAGAATACCAAGGGGGTTGAATACTTTCGCAAGCCATGCTATGTTTTGATCATGAAAGTTTACAATCTAGTGTTACTCCAAACAGTTTAGTCACCTCAACTTGCTCAATTTCCACATTATTTATTTCGAGATTTAGTTGAGGTTTAGGGTTTAGTGAGTGTTTTGTTTTGTTCAATACAATGCCTTTAGTTTTAGTAATGTTTAGGACTAACTTATTCCTTGCCACCCACTCTGAAACGTTGGAGCGTTAGCGAGGCCGAAAGGAAGAACCCGGTATTCAAAGTGCCCTAACGGAGTGTTAAACGCCGTCTTCCACTCGTCCCCCTCCCTGATGCGCACGAGATGGTAAGCGTTACGAAGGTCCAACTTAGTGAAAAACCTGGCTCCCTGCAGGATCTCGAAGGCTGAAGACATAAGAGGAAGCGGATAACGATTCTTCACTGTTATGTCATTCAGCCCTCGATAATCTATGCAGGGGCGCAGAGACCCGTCCTTCTTCTTGACAAAAAAAACCCCCGCTCCGGTGGGAGAGGAGGAGGGGACTATGGTACCGGCGTCAAGAGCTACAGACAAATAATCTTCGAGAGCCTTACGTTCGGGAGCCGACAGAGAGTATAGTCTACCCCGGGGGGGGGGGGGTGGTTCCCGGAAGGAGATCAATACTACAATCATACGACCGGTGTGGAGGAAGAGAGGTGGCCCTGGACCGACTGAACACCGTGCGCAGATCGTGATATTCCTCCGGCACCCCTGTCAAATCACCAGGCTCCTCCTGTGAAGAAGAGACAGAGGAAACAGGAGGGATAGCAGACATTAAACATTTCACATGACAAGAGACGTTCCAGGAGAGGATAGAATTACTAGACCAATTAATGGAAGGATTATGACAAACTAGCCAGGGATGGCCCAAAACAACAGGTGTAAAAGGTGAACGAAAAATTAAAAAAGAAATGGTTTCACTATGATTACCAGAAACAATGAGGGTTAAAGGTAGCGTCTCACGCTGAATCCTGGGGAGAGGACTACCATCCAGGGCGAACAAGGCCGTGGGCTCCTTTAACTGTCTGAGAGGAATGTCATGTTCCCGAGCCCAGGTCTCGTCCATAAAACAGCCCTCCGCCCCAGAGTCTATTAAGGCACTGCAGGAAGCTGACGAACCGGTCCAGCGTAGATGGACCGACAAGGTAGTGCAGGATCTTGAAGGAGAGACAGGAGTAGTAGCGCTCACCAGTAGCCCTCCGCTTACTGACGAGCTCTGGCCTTTTACTGGACATGAAGTGACGAAATGACCAGCGGAACCGCAATAGAGACAGAGGCGGTTGGTGATTCTCCGTTCCCTCTCCTTAGTCGAGATGCGGATACCTCCCAGCTGCATGGGCTCAGCACCCGAGCCGGCAGAGGAAGATGGTAGTGATGCGGAGAGGGAGGCGACGGAGAGCGCGAGCTCCTTTCCACGAGCTCGGTGACGAAGATCAACCCGTCGCTCAATGCGAATAGCGAGTTCAATCAAGGAATCCACGCTGGAAGGAACCTCCCGGGAGAGAATCTCATCCTTTACCTCTGCGCGGAAACCCTCCAGAAGACGAGCGAGCAAGGCCGGCTCGTTCCAGCCACTGGAGACAGCAAGAGTGCGAAACTCAATAGAGTAGTCTGTTATGGATCGATTGCCTTGACATAGGGAAGACAGGGCCCTGGAAGCCTCCTCCCCAAAAACAGATCGATCAAAAACCCGTATCATCTCCTCCTTAAAGTCTTGATACTGGTTAGTACACTCAGCCCTTGCCTCCCAGATTGCCGTGCCCCACTCACGAGCCCGTCCAATAAGGAGAGATATGACGTAGGCGACACGAGCAGTGCTCCTGGAGTAAGTGTTGGGCTGGAGAGAAAACACAATATCACACTGGGTGAGGAACGAGCGGCATTCAGTGGGCTCCCCAGAGTAACACGGCGGGTTATTGATTCTGGGCTCCGGAGATTCGAAAGCCCTGGAAGTGGCCGGTGGATCGAGGCGGAGATGGTGAACCTGTTCTGTGAGGTTGGAGACTTGGGTGGCCAGGGTCTCAACGGCATGTCGAGCAGCAGACAATTCCTGCTTGTGTCTGCCTAGCATCGCTCCCTGGATCTCGACGGCTGAGTGGAGAGGATCCGAAGTCGCTGGGTCCATTCTTGGTCGGATTCTTCTGTTACGGTGCGTGAATGAGGACCCAAAAGCGAATCAACTTAAACAGAGCTTCTTTAATTACCAAACATAGGTAGGCTCAGATGGACCGGCAGATTCCGACAGGACAGGACAAGGTTACAGCAAACATGACGGCAGTCTGGTTCAGGCATGAATGACACAAACAAACAAGAATCCGACAAGGACAGGAGCAGAAACAGAGAGAGATATAGGGACCTAATCAGAGGGAAAAAGGGAACAGGTGGGGAACGGGGTGAATGGGTAGTTAGAGGAGACAAGGGACAGCTGGGGGAAAGCGGGGGAGAAAAGGTAACCTAACACGACCAGCAGAGGGAGACAGGGTGAAGGGAAAGGACAGAGACAAGACAACATGACAGTACATGACAGCGGCAGTGGGTGCTGCGGAGTTCGCCCGTTTCCTCCCCGGCACAATGCCCCAGCTGCGCATCCAGGCTGCTCAAACGTTGTCTATGTTTGGCAGCACATACCTGTGTGAACAACTGTTTTCTTTGATGAACCTGAACAAAACATCACACAGAAGTCGACTTACTGCTGAACACCTCCACTCAATTCTGAGGATTTCTTCAGCTCAGAGCCTTACCCCGAACATTGATGAACTTGTGGAAAAGATGGGACACCACCAAGTATCACCCTCAACCTCAAACAAGTGAACATTACTGTGCAATCACATATTTAGAGTTTTTACTCAGTTCAAGTTTAAAAGTTAAAATTTAATATTTGTTTTCACTGCATGTTACTTCTCCTTAAACAAAGTGTTGTTTTTGATTAATAGATTTTTGCACTTTATTTTTTTGTATTTCAATCCAATTATATTTTAAAAATATTTCAGTTGAGTGGATGATAGAAAATTGCTATTATTGTTTTTTCTTTGAAGTAAATTTAGCCCACTTTTGCTAAAATAGAAAATATAGTCTACTGATGGTGCCTTGAATACCGGTTTCTTTCATTTAATGTTCATGTTATGGGGATATTTATATAAAGGAAATTTGTCTTTTGTGTCTGTTGAAAATTAAAGATTACTGACAGAGCCATAAGAAAATATTGCTTTATTTATCTGATCATATTGTAATATATTTGTTAGGTTTTCAGTAGGTTCAATTAGGTTCACTAGACTATATGCGTCATTTAAAAAATGTTCAATGAACATTCGAACAGTCCGGCCCTTGTCTTGTAGCTGATTTTTTTATTTGGCCCTCCGTCCATTTGACTTTGACACCCCTGGTGTAAACATTCACAGTGCAGGGTGGGAAAAGTATGTGAACCCTTGGATTCAATAACAGGTCGACTCTCCTTTGGAAGATATAACCTCAACAAAACGTTTTCTGTAGTTACGGATCAGACCTCCACAACTGTCAGGAGGAATTTTGGACCGTTCCTCTTTACAAAACTGTTTCATTTCAACTATATTCTTGGGATGTCTGGTGTAAACTGCTCTCTTGAGGTCATGCCACAGCATGTCAACCGAGTTGAGGTCAGGACTCTGACTCAGTCATCTTTGCAGGACAGCCACTCCTAGGGAGAGTAGCAACAGTGCTGAACTTTCTCCATTTATAGACAATTTGTCTTACCATGGATTGACTTTTAGAGATACTTTTGTAACCCTTTTTCCAGCTTTATGCAAGGCAACGATTCTTAATCTTAGGTCTTCTGAGATCTCTTTTGTCCAAGGCATGATTCACATCAGGCAATGCTTCTTGTGAGTAACACATTTACATTTTGTGAGTTTGTTTTATAGGGCAAGGCAGCTCTAGCCAACATCTCCAATATCATCTCATTGATTGTACTCCAGATTAGCTGACTCCTGACTCCAATTAGATTTTGGAACTGTGAAAGTTTAAATGATGTATTCAATATAGATAAGAAAAATACAATAATTTGTGTTATTAATTTAAGCTAATAACTAACTTGGAAGAAGATGAGATCAAATTTTATGACCAATTTATGCAGAAATCCAGATAATTCCAAAGGGTTCACATACTTTTTCTTGCCACTGTATATACACACTATATACACACTAAATACACACTAAATACACACTCATTACACTATTTAGACACTATATACACACTCATTACACAATATGTATGCACTATATACACACTAACTAGACTATATACACACTAACTAGACTAAATACACACTAACTAGACTATAAATACACACTAACTAGACTATAAATATACACTAACTAGACCTTAAATACACACTAACTAAACTACATACACACTAACTAGACTATATACACACTATACACACACTAACTAGACTATATATACACACTACATACACACTAACTAGACTATATATACACATTAACTAGACTGTATATACACACTATATACACACTATATACACACTAACTAGACTATATATACACACTATATACACACTATATACACACTCACTAGACTATACATACACACTATATACACACTATATACACACTAACTAGACTATATATACACACTATATACACACTATATACACATTAACTAGAATGTATATACACACTATATAAACACTATATACACACTGACAAGACTATATATACACTATGTACAAACACACCAACTAGAGTATATATACACACTATATACACACTTACTAGACTGTAGACACACTAAATACGCACAAACTAGACTATAAAAACACACTAACTAGACTATAAATACACACTAACTAGACTATAAATATACACTAACTAGACTATAAATATACACTAACTAGACTGTAAATATACACTAACTAGACTATAAATATACACTAACTAGACTATAAAAACACACTAACTAGACTATAAATACACACTAGCTAGACTATAAATATACACTAACTAGACTATAAAAACACACTAACTAGACTATAAATATACACTAACTAGACTATAAATATACACTAACTAGACTATAAATACACACTAACTAGACTATATATACACACTATATAAACACTATATACACACTAACTAGACTATATATACACACTATATACACACTATATACACACTCACTAGACTATACATACACACTATATACACACTATATACACACTAACTAGACTATATATACACACTATATACACACTATATACACATTAACTAGAATGTATATACACACTATATAAACACTATATACACACTGACAAGACTATATATACACTATGTACAAACACACCAACTAGAGTATATATACACACTATATACACACTTACTAGACTGTAGACACACTAAATACGCACAAACTAGACTATAAAAACACACTAACTAGACTATAAATACACACTAACTAGACTATAAATATACACTAACTAGACTATAAATATACACTAACTAGACTGTAAATATACACTAACTAGACTATAAATATACACTAACTAGACTATAAAAACACACTAACTAGACTATAAATACACACTAACTAGACTATAAATATACACTAACTAGACTATAAATATACACTAACTAGACTGTAAATATACACTAACTAGACTATAAATATACACTAACTAGACTATAAAAACACACTAACTAGACTATAAATACACACTAGCTAGACTATAAATATACACTAACTAGACTATAAAAACACACTAACTAGACTATAAATATACACTAACTAGACTATAAATATACACTAACTAGACTATAAATACACACTAACTAGACTATAAATATACACTAACTAGACTATAAAAACACACTAACTAGACTATAAATACACACTAACTAGACTATAAATATACACTAACTAGACTATAAATATACACTAACTAGACTGTAAATATACACTAACTAGACTATAAATATACACTAACTAGACTATAAAAACACACTAACTAGACTATAAATACACACTAGCTAGACTATAAATATACACTAACTAGACTATAAAAACACACTAACTAGACTATAAATATACACTAACTAGACTATAAATATACACTAACTAGACTATAAATACACACTAACTAGACTATAAATATACACTAACTAGACTATAAAAACACACTAACTAGACTATAAATACACACCAACTAGACTATAAATACACACGATACACACTAACTAGACAAAAAAATACACAAACTAGACTATAAATACACACTAACTAGACAATAATTACACACTAACAGGACTATATACACACTAACTAGACTATATACACGCTATACACACTAACAGGACTATATACACACTAACCAGACTATAATTACACACTAACCAGACTATAATTACACACTAACCAGACTATAATTACACACTAACCAGAATATAATTACACACTAACCAGACTATATACACGCTATACACACTAACCAGACTATAATTACACACTAACCAGACTATAATTACACACTAACCAGACTATAATTACACACTAACCAGACTATAATTACACACTAACCAGACTATAATTACACACTAACCAGACTATATACACGCTATACACACTAACCAGACTATAATTACACACTAACCAGACTATATACACGCTATACACACTAACCAGACTATATACACGCTATACACACTAACCAGACTATATACACGCTATACACACTAACCAGACTATAATTACACACTAAACAGACTATATACACGCTATACACACTAACTAGACTATAATTACACACTAACCAGACTATAATTACACACTAACCAGACTATACTTACACACTAACCAGACTATAATTACACACTAACCAGACTATATACACGCTAACCAGACTATAATTACACACTAACCAGACTATAATTACACACTAACCAGACTATATACACGCTATACACACTAACCAGACTATAATTACACACTAACCAGACTATAATTACACACTAACCAGACTATAATTACACACTAACCAGACTATAATTACACACTAACCAGACTATAATTACACACTAACCAGACTATATACACACTAACCAGACTATATACACGCTATACACACTAACTAGACTATAATTACACGCTAACTAGACTATAATTACACGCTAACCAGACTATAATTACACACTAACCAGACTATAATTACACACTAACCAGACTATATACACGCTATACACACTAACCAGACTATAATTACACACTAACTAGACTATAATTACACACTAATCAGGCTATAATTACACACTAACCAGACTATAATTACACACTAACCAGACTATAATTACACACTAACCAGACTATAATTACACACTAACCAGACTATATACACGCTATACACACTAACCAGACTATAATTACACACTAACTAGACTATAATTACACACTAACCAGGCTATAATTACACACTAACCAGACTATAATTACACACTAACCAGACTATAATTACACACTAACCAGACTATAATTACACACTAACCAGGCTATAATTACACACTAACCAGACTATAATTACACACTAACCAGACTATAATTACACACTAACCAGACTATATACACGCTATACACACTAACCAGACTATAATTACACACTAACCAGACTATATACACACTAACCAGACTATAATTACACACTAACCAGACTATAATTACACACTAACCAGACTATAATTACACACTAACCAGACTATAATTACACACTAACCAGACTATATACACGCTAACTAGACTATGTATACACACTATATACAAACTATATACAAACGAACTAGACTATATATACAAACTATATACACACTAACTACACTATATGTACACACTAACGAGACTATATATACATTCTATATACAAACTAACTAGACTATATATACACACTATATACACACTATGTACACACACTAGACTCTATATACACACTATATACATACTCACTAGACTATATACACACTATATACACACTAACTAGACTATAAATACACACTATATACATACTAACTAGACTATAAATACACACTATATACATACTAACTAGACTATAAATACACACTATATACACACTACATACACACTAACTAGACTATATATACAAACTATATACACACTAACGAGACTATATATACATACTATATACAAACTAACTTGACTATATATACAAACTATATACACACTAACTAGACTATGTATACACACTATATACAAACTATATACAAACGAACTAGACTATATATACAAACTATATACACACTAACTACACTATGTATACACACTATAAACTCACTAACTAGACTATGTATAATACTATACACAATTCTGCCTACAAATGTTCGATAGGATTGAGGTCAGGGCTTTGTGATGGCCACTCCAATACCTTGACTTTGTTGTCCTTAAGCCATTTTGCCACAATTTTGGAAGTATGCTTGAGGTCATTGTCCATCTTCACACGGTCCTTTGCTGCTGTTCTGGGATTGATTTACACTTTTCGCACCACGGTACATTAATCTTTAGGAGACAACGCGTCTCCTTCCTGAGCAGTATGACGACTGCGTTGTCCCATGGTGTTTATACTTGCGTACTATTGTTTGTCCAGATGAACGAGCTGTTTAGAGGCACAGTCAACTTATTGTATGTAAACTTCTGACCCAATGGAATTGTGATACAGTGAATTAAATGTGAAATAATCTGTCTGTAAACAATTGTTGGAAAAATTACTTGTGTCATGCACAAAGTAGATGTTCTAACCGACTTGCCACAACTATAGCTTGTTAACAAGAAATTTGTGGAGTGGTTGAAAAACTAGTTTTAATGACTTCAATGTGACATGATCTGTCACATGATCTCAGTATATATTTTCACCTGTTCTGAAAGGCCCCAGAGTCTGCAACACCACTAAGCAAGGGGTACCTCCAAGCAGGGCGGCACTATGAAGACCAAGGAGCTCTCCAAACAGGTTAGGAACAAAGCAGGAAGTACAGGTCAGGGTTGGGTTATAAAAAAACATCAGCAACTTTCAACATCCCACGGAGCACCATTAAATCCATTATTAAAAAATGGAAAGAACACCACAACAAACTTGCCAAGAGAGGGCCGCCCACCAAAACTTACGGACCAGGCAAGGAGGGCATTAATCAGAGAGGCAACAAAGAGACCAAAGATAACCCTGAAGGAGCTGCAAAGCTCCACAGCGGAGATTGGAGTATCTGTCCATAAAACCACTAAGCCGTACGCTCCACAGAGCTGGGCTGTACGGAAGATTAGCCAGCAAACATGTTTGGTGTTCGCCAAAATAGAGCTTTTTTGCCATCAAGGAAAACGCAATGTCTGGCGCAAACACAACACCTCTCATCACCCCGAGAACACCATCCCCATGGTGGTGGCAGCATCATGCTGTGGGGATGTTTTTCATCGGCAGAGACTGAGAAACTGGTCAGAATTGAAGGAATGATGGATGGCACTAAACACAGGAAAATTCTTGTTCCAGTCTTCCAGACATTTGAGCCTGGGATGGAGGTTCACCTTCCTGCAGGACAATGATCCTAAGCGTACTGCTAAAGCAACACTCGAGTGGTTTAATGGGAAACATTTAAATGTCTTGGAATGGCCTAGTCAAAGCCCAGACCTCAATCCAATTGAGAATCTGTGGTATGACTTAAAGATTGCTGTACACCAGCGGAACCCATCCAACTTGAAAGAGCTGGAGCAGTTTTGCCTTGAAGAATGGGCAAAAATCCCAGTGGCTGGAAGTGCCAAGCTTATAGACACACACCCCAAGAGACTTGCAGCTGTAATTGCTGCAAAAGGTGTCTCTACAAAGTATTGACTTTGGGGGGGGGGGGGTGAATAGTTATGCACGCTCAAGTTTTCAGTTTTTTGTATTATTTCTTGTTTGTTTCAAAGGAAAAATATTTTGCATCTTCCAAGTGCATGTTGTGTAAATCAAATGATACAACCCCCCCCCCCCCCCTCCCCGAAACACATTTAAATTCCAGGTTGTAAGGCAACAAAATAGGAAGAATACCAAGGGGGTTGAATACTTTCGCAAGCCATGCTATGTTTTGATCATGAAAGTTTACAATCTAGTGTTACTCCAAACAGTTTAGTCACCTCAACTTGCTCAATTTCCACATTATTTATTTCGAGATTTAGTTGAGGTTTAGGGTTTAGTGAGTGTTTTGTTCAATACAATGCCTTTAGTTTTAGTAATGTTTAGGACTAACTTATTCCTTGCCACCCACTCTGAAACTATCTGCAGCTCTTTGTTGAGTGTTGCAGTCATTTCAGTCACTGTAGTAGCTGACGTGTATAGTGTTGAGTCATCCGCATACACAGACACTCTGGCTCTGCTCAGTCAGTGGCATGTCATTAGTAAAATTGAAAAAAGCAACAACCTGGGGAATTCCTGATTCTAACTAGATTATATTTGATAGGATTCCATTGAAGAACACCCTCTGTGTTCTGTTAGACAGGTAACCCTTTATCCACATTATAGCAGAGGGTGTACAGCCATAACACATATGTTTTTCCAGCAGCAGACTATGATCAATAATGTCAAAAGCTGCACTGAAGTCTAACAAAACAGCCCCCACAATCATTTCATCATCAATTTCTCTCAGCCTATCTCTCAGCCAAGTGCTGTGCTTGTTGAGTGTCCTTCCCTATAAGCATGCTGAAATTATGTTGTCAATTTGTTTACTGTAAAATAACATTGTATCTGGTCAAACACCATTTTTTCCAGAAGTTTACTAAGGGTTGGTAACAGGCTGATTGGTCGGCTATTTGAGCCAGTAAAGGGGGCTTTACTATTCTTGGGTAGTGGAATGACTTTAGCTTCCCTCCAGGCCTGAGGGCACACGCTCTCTAGTAGGCTTAAATTGAAGATGTGGCAAATAGGAGTGGCAATATCGTCTGCTATTATCCTCAGTAATTTTCCATCCGTATTATCAGACCCCGGTGGCTTGTCATTGTTGATAGACAACAATGATTATTTTCACCTCTTCCACACTAACTTCACAGAATTCAAAAGTGCAATTCTAGTGTTTCACAATTTGGTCCGATATACTTGGATGTGTCGTGTCAACGTTTGTTGCTGGCATGTCATTCCTAAGTTTGCTTATCTTGCCAATGAAAAAGTAATTAAATTAGTTGGCAATCTCAGCGGGCTTTGTGATGAATGAGCCATCTGATTCAATAAATGAGAGCCGAGTTGACTTTTTCCCCCCATAATTTCATTTCAGGTGCCCCAAAGCTTTTAACTATCATTCTTTTAAAAATGTATCTTTGTTTCATTGTGTAATTTATTTTTCTTTTAATTTAGTTTAGTCACATGATTTCTTAATTTGCATTTTTTCAATTCCTCATCAATCCAAGGGGATTTAACAGTTTTTACAGTCATTTTCTTAATGGGTACATGCCTATTAGTAACTGGAATGATCAATTTCATAAATGTGTAAAGTATCAGCGTCTGGTTGTTCCTCATTCATTACACACCACAGACAAGCAAATATTATTTACATCATCAAAATATGAATCACTCAACCACTCAATATCCTCATTGAGGGTAAATATCCTCGTTGAGGGTAAATATCCTTGTTGAGGGTAAATATCCTCATTGAGGGTAAATATCCTCATTGAGTGGTTGAGGGTAAATACCCTGTACTTCACTGGTATAAAATATGTCCGTTTTAGCTGTCTGTGTTGAGTTGTAGACATACAGGTCAGTCTGAATGAAAGTGAAGTCTCTGTTGGGTTGGAGACAGGCTGGTCAGTCTGAATGAAGGTGAAGTCTCTGTTGGGTTGGAGACAGGCTGGTCAGTCTGAATGAAGGTGAAGTCTCTGTTGGGTTGGAGACAGGCTGGTCAGTCTGAATGAAGGTGAAGTCTCTGTTGGGAGACCAGGACCGTTGCCATCTTCCTCTCATTTAAAACCTATTGAGGATATGCCCCTTTTTTTTCAATTTTCACCTGAGCTGAGTTAATAGTGCTCAGTCACACCGCTAGATCCATAGTTATACCCTGCCCTTTTTCAGTCTTTTGGGACATCAGCAACCAATTAATTTCCTCCTCCAGTTAGACTGTTTATTCAGGAGGGATTCATCCTGTTGGACATAGAATATTGAACAGAACAAGGCTAATGGCAATAACTTAATTATGACAAATATGCAGACAGAACCTTATAGTCCCAAGTGTTAAAAATGTAACTCTGTTGGAGTGTTCCCCGTTTAACTCTTAAAGGACCCCCCCACCACCCCAGACGAAGTTGCAGCCAACGTCATTTCATGTCCTAGAGATGAAATGCACGTTTAATAATGTTTAATACTGTAATGGAACCGTAAGCACCTGCTGGCTTTGCTGTGCCGAAGCCTGCCAGAAGACTACCTACCAAAGGTTGCAAGACGACACAATAGTGGGCCGTTTGAATTTGTCACTTCAAGCCCAAATATATCGTACCTTGACTTAAATTGTTGTGCAAAATCACGGGTAAGCTCTGGCCATCGTCTTTCAGTTCGAAAACATGGATTTCTACTGATGTGGGGGTGTTTTAAAGTGTTCAAATGAACTCAATAGCCAAGTGTTTGCATAGCTCTACTATGTAGTTATACGCATCACCTACAGCGTAAAACACCTGATTTTGAAATAAACTGGACTCACTGTAAGAAATGAACGCTGTGGTGTATAGCCTGATTTTCATATTTCCCATGGTTCCTTTTCTTTAAGTGAATTTAAGAGTCACCGCCAATGACTGTATTAGTAGGGTTTACCATCCATGGTTGAATTATTTTCTTTTGAAAGCCTGTGGCTTTCACCAAGTGAGTTCCGATACAAAAGTTTTCATTAAAATGTAACTGACCGTACATTGCATATACTTACTTTGATGGCCTAGTGGTGTTTGGAAACTACTGGTCCACATTATGCTACATTAGGCTTAATCACATAATGCTGGCTTGCAAAGTGATGTGTAATTCCTATTGGAATCCAGCCAGAGTTAGGATATCCAACATAACCTACATTCAGAATGACTGTCAGGGTTCGGAAAAATGAAACAAGAGACTACTTTAACTGGAACAACCATTTCAGCAACGGGTGCAATAAATACAACTAACTCATTGGATTTGTTTAGAAAAATCCTGGGAAATAGGCATGGTTTTGATGTGTGTAACGGCTTTCTTGTGGTGAAGGAGAGTCGGACCAAAATGCAGCGTGTAGATTGCGATCCATGTTTAATGAATGAACGTAAAACACAAATTAATAACAAACACTACAAAACAAAGAACTTAACGAAAACCGAAACAGCCTATACTTGTGTAAACTAACACTGAGACAGGAACAACGACACATAGGACAATCACCCACAGAACACTCAAAGAATATGGCTGCCTAAATATGGTTCCCAATCAGAGACAACGATAAACACCTGCCTCTGATTGAGAACCACTCCAGACAGCCATAGACTTTGCTAGATCACACTATATACAGGTAGCATACCTGTCTGTCATTAGTAAATTTAGTAAACTTTAGTAAATTAAGTTTTTAGCAGGATTTTAGCAGGAAAGGTGAATAAGTTTAAACTAACAAATTGGCAGTTTCACTTTCAACTGGACTGTGTGTTTACAGGCAGTTGGGCATGCCATCATTCACTATGAACTGAACAGCGGGACTTTAGATCATTAGAACAATACACCTGAATGGATTTCTGTAAATATGTAAATACCACGGGAGTCCTCTTACATTTAGGAACATTACAGTCCTATTGATCAAACAACTATGAAAAGGTAGGCTCTCTCTCCCTCAGTTTTGCACATCAACAACTATTGCTAGCCAGAGAAAGACGAGTTAACATCTAACAAAAGAACATTAGATAAACCCTGATGGTCAGCTAGTTGGCTGTCAAAATTGCACTGATAAACGATGGGGAATTGTAGCTTACTCGTCCTTCTGCAGTTTGTCCCAATCAAGCACCCAAAGCTAACTGGATAAAGTTGGCTAGCTTGCTAGCTACTTCCAGACACAAATAAGTGAACACCTCACTCTGACCATTTTACTAGCAGTAGCAGAGCAGGTTAGACTGTTTACATGTTATCTAGAGCGTTCTTGACCATTACTTTCTTTGCCAAAGTTTACTGACACTGGTCATATTCAGAGGGTGTTGAGCATTTTGTAAATTCATCAGTTATACTGCAGTCTGGCACACTCAGACAAGAGTGCTCAGAAATTAGAGTAAATAGCCAGAGTGAACAAAAGAGAGAAAATCTTGACTAGAACCAAGAAATGTGATCATATTACTCCAGTGCTAGCCTCTCTACACTGGCTTCCTGTTAAGGCTTGGGCTGATTTCAAGGTTTCAAGATTTCAAAAGTTGTGTCATACTGTGGCACGTCATTAAATCAGCCATTTTTTCTGTTACTGCAAGTTATTGCTAGTTTGACCACCAGAAGGCGTCTTTGAGAAGCATTTGATAGTGTGCTGTATTTGCATTACCAGATAATTTAAAACCTTTTTTTTGTAATAACATAATATATGGGATTGATTGTAAGATATTTGTCTTAATTAATTTGATTAAGATTATGGTGTTTCTATTCATAGAAAAACAAAAAACCCTCAGGATGGAAAATATGGCACTGTACAACATGATGGTCAGAAAATATGTTGCTGTACAACGTGATGGTCGGAAAATATGGCGCTGTACAACGTGACTGTAGGGAGTAGGCTGCAGGATTGGAGGATTCTAAATTTTGCCTTCATTAGACAACTTTGATCCAATATTTCTGTAAATCATTGATATTTATTCACATAGTAATTTATTAGGCTACTGTGCAGTCTACAATACATACTGTAGTAAACATGGGATAGTGCCTAATTACTTACATAATGGAGAGCAGGCCAGAATGTACTACAGAATGACCGGTGTTATTTCATAGTTATCTTAGCTAGACTACATGATACTAACCTCATTAAAACATATAGGACTATGGGCTAGACTACATGAGGTGTGATACTAACCTTATAGGACTATGGGCTAGACTACATGAGGTGTGATACTAACCTTATAGGACTATGGACTAGGCTACTTGAGGTGTGGAACTATGATTAGAAACAGTTGCAAAAGGGCATGGTTTTATATGTGATAAGCTAATACTGTCACCCATCAGACTATTCTGCAAATCAAACGTTTTACGTGCCAAATACAACAGCTTACTGCTTCCTAACAAACAATGTAGTTCAAGAAATTGAGTTAAGAAAATATTTACTAAATAAAATAAAATAAAACAATCAAATAAAATCTAAAAGTAACACAAAACAAATTACATTACAATACAGAGGCTTTATACAGGGGGTACTGGTACAGAGTCAATGTGGAGGCTATATACAGGGTATTACGGTATAGAGTCAATGTGGAGGCTATATACAGGGTATTACGGTATAGAGTCAATGTGGAGGCTATATACAGGGTATTACGGTACAGAGTCAATGTGGAGGCTATATACAGGGTATTACGGTATAGAGTCAATGTGGAGACTATATACAGGGGGTACCGGTACAGAGTCAATGTGGAGACTATATACAGGGGGTACCGGTACAGAGTCAATGTGGAGGCTATATACAGGGGGTACTGGTACAGAGTCAATGTGGAGACTATATACAGGGGGTACCGGTACAGAGTCAATGTGGAGGCTATATACAGGGGGTACTGGTACAGAGTCAATGTGGAGACTATATACAGGGGGTACTGGTACAGAGTCAATGTGGAGACTATATACAGGGGGTACTGGTACAGAGTCAATGTGGAGACTATATACAGGGGGTACCGGTACAGAGTCAATGTGGAGGCTATATACAGGGGGTACCGGTACAGAGTCAATGTGGAGGCTATATACAGGGTGTTACGGTACAGAGTCAATGTGGAGGCTATATACAGGGGGTACCGGTACAGAGTCAATGTGGAGGCTATATACAGGGGGTACCGGTACAGAGTCAATGTGGAGGCTATATACAGGGGGTACCGGTACAGAGTCAATGTGGAGGCTATATACAGGGGGTACCGGTACAGAGTCAATGTGGAGGCTATATACAGGGGGTACCGGTACAGAGTCAATGTGGAGGCTATATACAGGGGGTACCGGTACAGAGTCAATGTGGAGGCTATATACAAGGGGTACCAGTACAGAGTCAATGTGGAGGCTATATACAGGGGGTACCGGTACAGAGTCAATGTGGAGGCTATATACAGGGGGTACCGGTACAGAGTCAATGTGAAGGCTATATACAGGGGGTACCGGTACAGAGTCAATGTGGAGGCTCTATACAGGGTATTACGGTACAGAGTCAATGTGGAGGCTATATACAGGGGGTACCGGTACAGAGTCAATGTGGAGGCTATATACAGGGGGTACCGGTACAGAGTCAATGTGGAGGCTATATACAGGGGGTACCGGTACAGAGTCAATGTGGAGGCTATATACAGGGGGTACTGGTACAGAGTCAATGTGGAGGCTATATACAGGGTGTTATGGTACAGAGTCAATGTGGAGGCTATATACAGGGTATTACGGTACAGAGTCAATGTGGAGGATATATACAGGGGGTACTGGTACAGAGTCAATGTGCTGGGATACAGGTTAGTTGAGGTAGTTTGTACATGTAGGTGGGGGTAAAGTGACTATGCATAGATAATAAACAGTGAGTAGCAGCAGTGTTAAAAAAGGTGAAGGGGGGGTGTAAATGTAGATAGTCATGGTGGCCATTTGATTAGCTGTTCAGGAGTCTTATGGTTTGGGGGCTGTTAAGAAGCCTTTTGGTCTTAGACTTGGCATTCCGGTACCACTTGCCTTGCAATAGCAGAGAGAACAGTCTATGACTTGGGTGACGGGAGTCTTTGACCATTTTTGAGGCATTCCCTTGACACTGCCTAGTATATTGGTCCTGGATGTCAGTAAGCTTGGCTCCAGTGATATGCTGGGATGTACGCACTACCCTCTGTAGCGCCTTATGGTCAGATGCGAGCAGTTGCCATACCAGGCGGTGATACAACTGGTCAGGATGCTCTCGATGGTGCAGCTTTTTAAAGATCTATGGACCCATGGCAAATCTTTTCAGTCTCCCGAGGGGGAAAAGGTGTTGTTGTGAACTCTTCACGACTGTCTTGGTGTGTTTGGACCATGATAGTTCGTTGGTGATGTGTGACACCAAGGAACTTGAAACTCTCAACCCGCTCCACTTCAGCCCTGTCAATCTTAATAACATAAATGTGAAAATAGTTTTTATTTGGAATGGACCATTACCATGCACCTGTACCCCCACTCCCCCTCTCCGGCATTCGATGTTGCCGGTTTACTAATCACTGGCTCTGACAATCATCATTACACGCACCTGCGCCTCATTATGGACTCAATTACCTCCCCTTTATCTGTCTGTCCCTTAGGTTCATTCCCCAGGCTGTATTGGTTATGTGTTTCATGTCCAGACGCTACTCTTGTTTTGTATCGTTCCATGTTCATTGCATGATTAAACTCACCACCTGCACCTGCTTCTCGACTACCAGCGTCTCCGTTACAGAATTCTGCCTCAACAAATGAAATTAGCAGAAAATCAGAACATCTCCCAGACGGTCGACGAATAGAACATTGTCAACACCCCGACTGACTGGCGCAACTGGTGACGGCTATGTTCCTTCTCCGACTGATGGTGGATGAACCAGGAGCTACTGCCAGGACCGACAGGGGGAGTGGGCCCAATTCCTTCCATCGCCTCCGAATTCGTTACGGTGCTGACCGGTGTATTTATTATGGATCCCCATTAGATGCAGCAAAATTAACTTCTTGGTGACAGGTTATTTTCACGTCCGGATGAAATGCATGCCCAAATTCAACTGCCTGCTACTCATCCCCAGAAGATAATATATGCATATTATTATATTTGGATAGAAAACACTCTGAAGTTCCTAAAACTGTTTGAATCATGTCTGTGAGTATAACAGAACTTGTTTAGCAGACGAAACCCCGAGGACAAACCATTCCGATTTTTGTTTTTGTTTGGAGGTCACTCTCTTTTCAATGGGTTTTCATTGGGAATCCAGATTTCTAAGGGACCTTCTTGTAGTTCCTATCGCTTCCACTAGGTATAAAAAGTATTTCGATATTGGTTGAGGCTATTCCTTTGTGTAATGAAGAAGTACGGCCATCTTGAACGAGGGTCACTTGAAGTGTACTGTTAGTTAGAGGCGCGTGACCAGAAAGCATGCTTCAGTTTGTTTTCTTCCTGTATTGAACACAGATCCTCGCATCTTCAATTTTATCGATTATTTTCGTTAAAAAATACCTAAAGTAGTATTACAAAAGTAGTTTGTTATGAAAAAGTACACGTAACTTTTGAGATATTTTGTAGTCACGTTGCGCAAGTTGGAACTGGTGTTTTTCTGGATCAAACGCAGTTTTACAGATTACAGTTTTATGTCTTTATGTTTGAAGCCTGAAATGTGGCAAAAGGTCGCAAAGTTCAAGGGGGCCGAATACTTTCGCAAGGCACTGTATATGGACGGAATTAATCGAACAAAAGGACCATTTGTGATGTTTATGGGACATATTGGAGTGCCAACAAAAGAAGCTTGTCAAAGGTAAGGCATGAATTATATTTTTATTTCTGCCTTTTGTGTCGCGCCTGCAGGGTTGAAATATGGTTTCTCTTTGTTTACGGAGGTGCTATCCTTAGATAATAGCATCGTTTGCTTTCGCCGAAAGGCCTTTTTAAAATCTGACATGTTGGCTGGATTCACAACAAGTGTAGCTTTAACTTCTTGATGCACCCATCCCGTTACTACATTTTCGTCAACATCCGCTGAATTGCAGAGCGACAAATTCAAATTAAATTACAAAAAATATTACATTTTCATGAAATCACAAATGCAATATACCAAAACACAGCTTAGCTTGTTGTTAATCCACCTGCCGTGTCAGATTTCAAAAATTCCTTTCGCCGAAAACATACCAAGATGTAAGGGCATCTCTCTCAGTAGACAAAACACTACAAACAGCAGACAAGTAGATTGGTCACAAAAGCAATAAAATGAATCGCTTACCTTTGATTTTTTTTATTTTTTATTTATTTTTTATTTCACCTAGTTGAGAACACCTTTATTAGGTAGACCAGATCACCTTTATTTAACCAGGTAGGCTAGTTGAGAACACCTTTATTTAACCAGGTAGGCTAGTTGAGAACACCTTTATTTAACCAGGTAGGCTAGTTGAGAACACCTTTATTTAACCAGGTAGGCTAGTTGAGAACACCTTTATTTAACCAGGTAGGCTAGTTGAGAACACCTTTATTTAACCAGGTAGGCTAGTTGAGAACACCTTTATTTAACCAGGTAGGCTAGTTGAGAACACCTTTATTTAACCAGGTAGGCTAGTTGAGAACAAGTTCTCATTTGCAACTGCGACCTGGCCAAGATAAAGCATAGCAGTGTGAACAGACAACACAGAGTTACACATGGAGTAAACAATTAACAAGTCAATAACACAGTAGAAAAAAAAGAGAGTCAATATACATTGTGTGCAAAAGGCATGAGGAGGTATGGCAAATAATTACAATTTTGCAGATTAACACTGGAGTGATAAATGATCAGATGGTCATGTACAGGTCGAGATATTGGTGTGCAAAAGAGCAGAAAAGTAAATAAATAAAAACATGATGATCTTCAGATGTTTGCACTCACGAGACTCCCAGTTACACAGTAAATGCACTCCACAAGGAGACTGCCTGTTACGCAAATGCAAGTATCTAAGTATCTGACTGAGCGGTGGTAGGCAGAAGCAGGTGCGTAAACATTCATCCAAACAGCACTTTCGTTTTGCCAGCAGCTCTTTGTTGTGCATCAAGCATTGCGCTGTTTATGACTTCAAGCCTATCAACTCCCGAGATGAGGCTGGTGTGACCGAAGTGAAATGGCTAGCTAGTTAGCGCACGCTAATAGCGTTTCAAACGTCACTCACTCTGAGCCTTCTAGAAGTTGTTCCCCTTGCTCTGCATGGGTAACGCTGCTTCCTGTTGTCATTGTGTTGCTGGTTCGAGCCCAGGGAGGAGCGAGAAGAGGGACGGAAGCTATACTGTTACACTGGCAATACTAAAGTGCCTATAAGAACATCCAATAGTCAAAGGTTAATGAAATACAAATGGTATAGAGGGAAATAGTCCTATAATTCCTATAACTACAACCTAAAACTTCTTACCTGGGAATATTGAAGACTCATGTTAAAAGGAACCACCAGCTTTCATATGTTCTCATGTTCTGAGCAAGGAACTGAAACGTTAGCTTTCTTACATAGCACATATTGCACTTTTACTTTCTTCTCCAACACTTTGTTTTTGCATTATTTAAACCAAATTGAACATGTTTCATTATTTACTTGAGGCTACATTTATTGTATTGATGTATTATATTAAGTTAAAATAAGTGTTCATTCAGTATTGTTGTAATTGTCATTATTACAATTAAATAAATAATAATCGGCCGATTAATCGGTATCAGCTTTTTTGATCCTCCAATAATCGGTACCGGTATTGGAGTTGAAAAATCATAATCGGTCGACCTCTAGTTCACACCATGGGGAAGCCATAGGAAAAGGAATCTGGTTGATATCCCTTTAAATGGAGCGAGGTTTCAAAATAAGAGGCACTTCCTCAGGTTTTCGCCTGCAATATCAGTTCTGTTATACTCACA
The DNA here is from genome assembly GCF_013265735.2 of Oncorhynchus mykiss. Classification (NCBI taxonomy): domain Eukaryota; kingdom Metazoa; phylum Chordata; class Actinopteri; order Salmoniformes; family Salmonidae; genus Oncorhynchus; species Oncorhynchus mykiss. The sequence goes on from NC_048588.1 coordinate 43,557,241, forward strand.
AACAATATGTTTACAGTTTTGGAAACTTTAGAGTGTTTTCCTAAGCTGTCTATCATATGCATATTCTAGCATCTGGTCCTGAGAAATAGTCTGTTTACTTTGTTTACTTTGGGAACGTTATTTAAAAAAATAATAATAATAATAGTACCCCCTAGCTTCAAGAGGTGTTAAACGTTAATAATCGATCATACTGAAGTCGGGTCTATCTGTGTTCAATACACGAACACAACAAACCAAGCTACGTTTCAAGTCTTGCGCAACTCTCAACAGTGTTATGCAGTTCCTAGTTGGCCGTACTTCTTCATTTTACAAAGGAATAACCTCAACCAAATTCCTAAGACTGGTGACATCCAGTGGAAGCGGTAGGAACTGAAAACAAGTTCCTCAGAAATATTGTTTGCCAACGAGAACATAGACAGATACCTAAAAAAAAGAAATCTGAATGGTTAGTCCTCTGGGTTTTGCCTGCTACATAGGTTATGTCATACTCACAGACATGATTCAAACAGTTTTAGAAACTTCAGAGTGTTTTGCCCACCGTGAGAAGGAGCAGGCGGATCACCACTGCAGTGAGACTGAGGTGTTCCATCCAGGTGAACGTGTCTGGCTCTCCAACAGGAACCTCCCACCTGCCCTACAAGAAAATGAGCCCCTGGTTTGTGGGGTCAATGAGGTTACGTATAGATTACAGCTCCCCAGTGACTACCGTATCTCACCCTCTTTTCATGTCTCAATTCTCAGGCCTGATGTAACTGGTCCCCTGGTTGTCTCCCACAATACCCCTCCACCTCCCCTGGATGTCGAGGAAGGTCCCGCTTATGTTGTGGAATGGGAGGGGTACTATCCAGAGGAGCGGTATTGGGTTCCCATGGAGGACATTCTGGATCCAAACATCATCTGTGATTTCCACCTTTGCCGTCCGGACCGGCCTGCTCCTCACCCTCGGTGCCGTCTCCCTGGCTGGTGTCCCCCTGCGACTGGGGAAGCACGTCAGTGGTGGGGTACTGTCACCTCTACTCCCGTTCCCAATGTTGCTGGTTTACTGACCACTGGCTCTGACAATCATCATTACGCACACCTGGCACCATTGATAATCACACCTGTGCCTCATTGTGAGACTTACCTGGACTCCATCACTTCACTGATTACCTCCCCTATATCGGCGGCAGGTAACCTTCAAAAAAAGGTTCAATAAAATAAGAAATGTCTGCCTCTCCCTTAGGTTCATTTCCCAGGCTGTATCGGTTATGGGTTTCATGTTTTGTATCGTTCCTTCATTATCAAACTCACCACCTGTTTCTCGACTCCCAGCGTCTCCATCTCCGGGGGAAAATACATGTCATCTATACACTTCAGAATGGAGGACGCTTTTCCCGTGGTTTATTTTCATCCAGGAAGACTATACTCCTGTCGTGAAGAGAAGCAATGTGCTTAATATTTAGGAATGTTGAGAAATAAATATAGAAGGAATATAGAAAGCTGATGAGATCCTCCTCTTTTAGTCACTTTTTTTCACGCAATTTCATAGTCTATAGAAATGTTGCGCAACATGAGCTCTCATGAGGTGTTTGATTAGATTTTCGAAGCCATTTGTATTGATGTCAGAGTGATTAGAGGGACAATACAGTGCTGAGTACCAGGCAGTTGGCAAGTTTGGTAGGTTACTAATGACCAGCAGCAGCATCAGAGTTTGGAGAAGCCTAATTACCGTGACTAAACGGTCACGGTGGAATTTAACTGCCTTCCTGACTCGTGACCGCCCATGTGGCAGTAATATGGATTCAAAACCAATTGGCAGTTCCTTTTGTCTTTACCAGTATAAATCATCAGAAGTCCTCAGACAACTAATAATTAATTCCCAGATAGTGGCTCTACTCAGGCACCTTTTAAGATCAACCATACTCTATACAACCAAGTCTCAATTCAAGACAAGATGTCAACAACTTTCAACCGTTCCCTGTCAGGTAGCTTCTCCATTACCTGAATCTATAAAAAGTCAATCTGAATTGCATATCTTTAACTGGTGTCCCACACTAGATGGACATCAGCAATCTTATAACTGAAGAATATTGTGACAGGCTAGGAACCAATGTCAGTGTTTCTCTGTGCACCCTTATTAGGGGAGGACATACAGGAATGTATAAAAGCACCCCATGGTCATGTTCAGGTGAGAGCTTTGTACCTGGAAGGTCCTGTCTGTGTTTAAGTTGTATGGTGTTGGTGCTGGTAGAGGGAGGGGAGTGCGGAGGAAAAGGAGAGGAAGGGGAGTGGAGAAGAGATGTGTGGAGAGGAAGTGGAGTGGAGAGGAAGAAAATAGGAGAGAGGAAGAGGAGAGGGGAGTGGAGAGGGGAGAGGAAGGGTGGAGGGGAGAAGAGAGAGGAAAGGAAGTCTAGAGGAAGAGGAGAGGAAGGTGAGAGGATAGGAGAGGAAGAGGAGATGGGAGGGAAAGGGCAGTGGAGAGGGCAGAGGAAGGGGAGTGGAGAAGGGAGAGGAAGGGGAGATGAGAGGAGAGGAAGGTGAGTGGATAGGAGAGGAAGAGGAGATGGTAGAGAAAGGGCAGTGGAGACGAGAGGGCAGAGTGGAGAGGGGAAGGGTAGTGGAGATGAGAGGTACAGGAAGGAGAGGAGAGGGAGTGGAAGAGGAGAGGAAGGGGAGTGGAGAGGAAGAAAAGAGGAGGGGAGAGGAAGAGGAGGGGAAAGGGGAGTGGAGAGGACAAGAAGCAGAGAGGAAGGGGAGAGGAGAGGAAGAAAAGAGGAGGGGAGAGGAAGAGGAGAGGAAAGGGGAGTGGAGAGGACAAGAAGCAGAGAGGAAGGGGAGAGGAGAGGAAGGGGAGTGGAGAGGAAGTGGAGTGGGGAGAGGAAGGGGAGATGAGAGGAGGGGAGAAGACTGGAGCCTACTGGTACTGTTTGGGATACATCCTACCCTGTTTGGGATACATCCTACCCTGTTTGGATACATCCTACCCTGTTTGAGATACATCCTGTCCTGTTTGGATACATCCTGCCCTGTTTGGGATACACCCTACCCTGTTTGGATACATCCTGTCCTGTTTGGATACATCCTGTCCTGTTTGTGATACATCCTGTCCTGTTTGTGATACATCCTGTCCTGTTGGGATACATCCTGCCCTGTTTGGGATACACCCTACCCTGTTTGGATACATCCTGTCCTGTTTGGATACATCCTGTCCTGTTTGTGATACATCCTGTCCTGTTTGTGATACATCCTGCCCTGTTTGGGATACACCCTACCCTGTTTGGATACATCCTGTCCTGTTTGGATACACCCTGTCCTGTTTGGATACACCCTGTCCTGTTTGGGATACATCCTGTCCTGTTGGGATACATCCTGTCCTGTTTGTGATACATCCTGTCCTGTTTGGGATACATCCTGTCCTGTTGGGATACATCTTGTCCTGTTGGGATACATCCTGTCCTGTTTGGGATACATCCTGTCCTGTTTGGGGTACATCCTGTCCTGTTGGGATACATCCTGTCCTGTTGGGATACATCCTGTCCTGTTGGGATACATCCTATCCTGTTTGTGATACATCCTGTCCTGTTGGGATACATCCTGCCCTGTTTGTGATACATCCTGTCCTGTTGGGATACATCCTGTCCTGTTGGGATACATCCTGTCCTGTTTGGATACATCCTGTCCTGTTTGGGATACATCCTACCCTGTTTGGGATACATCCTACCCTGTTTGGATACATCCTACCCTGTTTGGGATGCACCCTGTCCTGTTTGGATACATCCTGCCCTGTTTGGGATACATCCTGTCCTGTTGGGATACATCCTGTCCTGTTGGGATACATCCTGTCCTGTTGGGATACATCCTGTCCTGTTTGGATACATCCTGTCCTGTTGGGATACATCCTGTCCTGTTTGTGATACATCCTGTTCTGTTGGGATACATCCTGTCCTGTTGGGATACATCCTGTCCTGTTTGTCATACATCCTGTCCTGTTTTTGATACATCCTGTCCTGTTTGGATACATCCTGTCCTGTTTGTGATACATCCTGTCCTGTTGGGATACATCCTGTCCTGTTGGGATACATCCTGTCCTGTTTGTCATACATCCTGTCCTGTTTGTGATACATCCTGTCCTGTTTGGATACATCCTGTCCTGTTTGTGATACATCCTGTCCTGTTGGGATACATCCTGTCCTGTTTGTCATACATCCTGTCCTGTTTGGATACATTCTGTCCTGTTTGGATACATCCTGTTCTGTTTGTCATACATCCTGTCCTGTTTGGATACATCCGACCCTGTTTGTGATACATCCTGTCCTGTTGGGATACATCCTGTCCTGTTGGGATACATCCTGTCCTGTTTGTCATACATCCTTTCCTGTTTGTGATACATCCTGTCCTGTTTGGATACATCCTGTCCTGTTTTTGATACATCCTGTCCTGTTGGGATACATCCTGTCCTGTTTGTCATACATCCTGTCCTGTTTGTGATACATCCTGTCCTGTTTGGATACATCCTGTCCTGTTTGTGATACATCCTGTCCTGTTGGGATTCATCCTGTCCTGTTTGTCATACATCCTGTCCTGTTTGGATACATTCTGTCCTGTTTGGATACATCCTGTTCTGTTTGTCATACATCCTGTCCTGTTTGGATACATCCTACCCTGTTTGTGATACATCCTGTCCTGTTGGGATACATCCTGTCCTGTTTGTCATACATCCTGTCCTGTTTGGATACATCCTGTCCTGTTTGTGATACATCCTGTCCTGTTGGGATACATCCTGTTCTGTTTGTCATACATCCTGTCCTGTTTGGATACATCCTACCCTGTTTGTGATACATCCTGTCCTGTTGGGATACATCCTGTTCTGTTTGTCATACATCCTGTCCTGTTTTGATACATCCTACCCTGTTTGTGATACATCCTACCCTGTTTGTGATACATCCTACCCTGTTTGGATACATCCTACCCTGTTTGGATACATCCTGCCCTGTTTGGATACATCCTACCCTGTTTGTGATACATCCTGCCCTGTTTGGATACATTCTGCCCTGTTTGGATACATCCTACCCTGTTTGTGATACATCCTGCCCTGTTTGTGATACATCCTGCCCTGTTTGGATACATCCTGTCCTGTTTGGGATACATCCTACCCTGTTTGTGATACATCCTACCCTGTTTGGATACATCCTACCCTGTTTGTGATACATCCTACCCTGTTTGTGATACATCCTACCCTGTTTGGATACATCCTACCCTGTTTGGATACATCCTGCCCTGTTTGGATACATCCTACCCTGTTTGTGATACATCCTGCCCTGTTTGGATACATCCTGCCCTGTTTGGATACATCCTACCTTGTTTGTGATACATCCTGCCCTGTTTGTGATACATCCTGCCCTGTTTGTGATACATCCTGCCCTGTTTGGATACATCCTGTCCTGTTTGGGATACATCCTACCCTGTTTGTGATACATCCTACCCTGTTTGGATACCTCCTACCCTGTTTGTGATACATCCTGCCTTGTTTGGATACATCCTGCCCTGTTTGGATACATCCTACCCTGTTTGGGATACATCCTGCCCTGTTTGGATACATCCTGCCTTGTCAGCAGGATTTGTTTTAAGAAGATTTTCTGAAAGTACCATCTTGTTTCTTGTGTGTCTGCAGTGGTGGAGAAAGTACCCAACTGTCATACTTGAGTAAAAGTAAAGATACCTTAACAGAAAATGACAAAAGTAAAAGTCACCCAGTAAAATACTACTTGAGTAAACGTCTAAAGGTATTTGATTTTAAATGTACTCAAGTATTAAAATTTAAGTATAAATCATCTCACATTCTTTATATTATGCAAAGCAGACGGCACCATTTTCTTGTTTTTATTTACAGATGGCCAGTAGCACACTCCAACATCATTTACAAACAAAGCATTTGTGTTTAGTGAGTCGGTCAAATCAGAGGCAGTAGGGATGACCAGGGGCCTCATTTATAAACACGTTTCTAGATTTATACTTGAATTTAGTCGTGAGACTATTTCCGACAGTGTGCTTATGTTGAATTCATAAAAGACATGGAGAATAAAAACACCTTGCTTACGCAGGTTCTAAGAAGCCTATGCAGGTTCTAAGAAGCCTACGCAGGTTCTAAGAAGCCTACGCAGGTTCTAAGAAGCTTACGCAGGTTCTAAGATGCTTACGTAGGTTCTAAGAAGCTTACGCAGGTTCTAAGAAGCTTACGCAGGTTCTAAGAAGCCTACGCAGGTTCTAAGAAGCTTACGTAGGTTCTAAGAAGCTTACGCAGGTTCTAAGAAGCTTACGTAGGTTCTAAGAAGCTTACGCAGGTTCTAAGAAGCTTACGCAGGTTCTAAGAAGCTTACGCAGGTTCTAAGAACCTGACGCTCTTGTGATCTATAAATCTCAAATTAACGCCACATGAACGTGCCTTACAATCACCATTTTCCCCATATAGAATGATAGCACAAATTAGGGTTTAGCCAGGAATAGCCATGGGCCAAAAGAGAAGAGCTAACTTTTTGAAAGACAAGATCACAGCGATGGTAGCGGAGATTGAAGACCGGCAACACGTTTTTTTCGGTGGACTAAATGATGAGTTGACAAACAGGTAACTTGGGAGTGTGTCGCCACTGCAGTGAACGAGGTGGGGCAGCAAGACAGACCTGTTGCTGAAGTGAAAAAGTAATGGTCTTTAACCTTAAACTGCAAGGGGAAAGAATATCCATACATAACCGTAGCATTAAGGCACCGGGAGAGGGGCCTGTCCCAAATGGACCAGCGCATCACTGGGGAAAGCTGGCACATGCTCCGACGGCGACAGAGAATGTTTAAAAATAAAAGGTGAGTTTCTTCTATTTTGCATATGGTTTGATCCCCATTTTTACATCTTCTATCAGGAACATTGGAAACAGTGAAGTCGGCGTGCGAAACTCCAACTGCATCACGGTAAGTAATTAAGAGAAGGTGAAACTTGGTTGTCAGTAACTTAATATACAAGACATGCTCTGTTTTATTTTATTCACATAGACACGGGGGAAGCTGCGTTGCAGCCCGTCTGCGGGTGAGGGTGTCCCCTCCACCCAGGGATAAAGTGGGTGAGGGTGTCCCCTCCACCCAGAGATAAAGTGGGTGAGGGTGTCCCCTCCACCCAGGGATAAAGTGGGTGAGGGTGCCCCCTCCACCCAGGGATAAAGTGGGTGAGGGTGCCCCCTCCACCCAGGGATAAAGTGGGTGAGGGTGTCCCCTCCACCCAGGGATAAAGTGGGTGAGGGTGCCCCCTCCACCCAGAGATAAAGTGGGTGAGGGTGTCCCCTCCACCCAGGGATAAAGTGGGTGAGGGTGCCCCCTCCACCCAGGGATGAATTGGGTGAGGGTGCCCCCTCCACCCAGGGATAAAGTGGGTGAGGGTGTCCCCTCCACCCAGGGATAAAGTGGGTGAGGGTGTCCCCTCCACCCAGGGATAAAATGAGTGAGGGTGCCCCCTCCACCCAGGGATAAAGTGGGTGAGGGTGTCCCCTCCAACCAGGGATAAAGTGGGTGAGGGTGTCCCCTCCACCCAGGGATAAAATGAGTGAGGGTGTCCCCTCCACCCAGGGGTAAAGTGGGTGAGGGTGTCCCCTCCACCCAGGGATAAAATTAGTGAGGGTGTCCCCTCCACCCAGGGATAAAGTGGGTGAGGGTGTCCCCTCCACCCAGGGATAAAATTAGTGAGGGTGCCCCCTCCACCCAGGGATAAAGTGGGTGAGGGTGTCCCCTCCACCCAGGGATAAAGTGGGTGAGGGTGTCCCCTCCACCCAGGGATAAAGTGGGTGAGGGTGTCCCCTCCACCCAGGGGTAAAGTGGGTGAGGGTGTCCCCTCCACCCAGGGGTAAAGTGGGTGAGGGTGTCTCCTCCACCCAGGGATAAAGTGGGTGAGGGTGTCCCCTCCACCCAGGGGTAAAGTGGGTGAGGCTACCAAATCAGCCAGTGCCAGGAGTGAAGGGGAATGTTTGGCCACAGGTGTCCAGGGTCCGTCCGCGTCTGTGTCCATGTCCTCTGTTTTCGCGTTGACCGCCTCAGTCCTGCAAACCCAGAACGAGTTGAACACATCGGTTGGGCAGATTGTGACTGAACTCGGAAGGATACGCAGGGTTTAATTTACATAATGCAGTCGTTGAACGTTTTCCACAACGTTAATTAAAAGCCTTTGCATATTGTCTGTCATTCTGTTTCTCACCACCAAACTGAGCTGCAGCCTCCCTCTCACTGCATCAGCCGGGGAAGACGCTCCGTTGGGTGGGGGGTTAAGAGGCTCTTGGGGGTCCAGAGGCTCTTGGGGGTCCATTCTAATCTCTTCATCTATTTCAATACCATGGGCTATGTTGAGCTATGTTGAGCTATGTTGAGCTATGTTGAGCTATGTTGGGCTATGTTGGGCTATGTTGAGCTATGTTGAATTATGTTGAGCTATGTTGGATTATGTTGGGCTATGTTGAGCTATGTTGGGCTATGTTGAGCTATGTTGGGCTATGTTGAGCTATGTTGAGCTATGTTGAGCTATGTTGGGCTATGTTGGGCTATGTTGAGCTATGTTGGATTATGTTGAGCTATGTTGGATTATGTTGGGCTATGTTGAGCTATGTTGGGCTATGTTGAGCTATGTTGGGCTATGTTGAGCTATGTTGAGCTATGTGGGGCTATGATGGGCTATGTTGAGCTATGTTGGGCTATGTTGGGCTATGTTGAGCTATGTTGGGCTATGTTGAACTATGTTGAACTATGTTGGGCTATGTTGGGCTATGTTGGGCTATGTTGAGCTATGTTGGGCTATGTTGAGCTATGTTGGGCTATGTTGAGCTATGTTGGGCTATGTTGGGCTATGTTGGGCTATGTTGGGCTATGTTGGGCTATGTTGAGCTATGTTGAGCTATGTTGGGCTATGTTGAGCTATGTTGGGCTATGTTGGGCTATGTTGAGCTATGTTGGGCTATGATGGGCTGTGTTGAGCTATGTTGAGCTATGTTGGGCTATGTTGAGCTATGTTGGGCTATGTTGAGCTATGTTGGGCTATGTTGGGCAATGCTGGGCTATGTTGAGCTATGTTGAGCTATGTTGGGCTATGTTGGGCTATGTTGAGCTATGTTGGGCTATGTTGAGCTATGTTGGGCTATGTTGAGCTATGTTGAGCTATGTTTGGCTATGTTGGGCAATGTTGAGCTATGTTGAGCTATGTTGGGCTATGTTGAGCTATGTTGAGCTATGTTGGGCTATGTTGTGCTATGTTGAGCTATGTTGGGCTATGTTGTGCTATGTTGAGCTATGTTGGGCTATGTTGGGCTATGTTGGGCTATGTTGGGGACCCCCCACATGCCAGTATTATGCGTGTCACCTTTGATTGGGGAAGGAAACCATTCTTAATACAGGCCAACATTTTACATGTAGGTTTGAAATTGCCCCAATGTTGTTGTCAAACAAACTTGCACTAGTAATGGGCACTACAGTTACTGAGATGTCCTCTTGAAATCTGTTCCCATTTTGTTGCGGTGCTGGTGGAAAAGATAGGAATCAGCGTTGCCTCAAAATGAACAAGCTTCAAGGGGACATCTCAGTAACCGTAGGGACAAACTAAAAACTGTTTTCAGCTATTTGGCCAGAATCTTTGAGTGTTCAATTTTCAATCAAATGATAAATATAACATGTTGGTATATGTTGCTTCAAGTTGACCCATTTTAAAACTACATTTAAAACTACATTTTAGTTTTGTATTTTTATTAAATTGATGCAAAGTACAGCACAAGCTTGGATGCATATGTATCCCAAACTGCAAAACCCTTACATTTATTTAATTATTTCACCTTTATTTAACCAGGTAGACCAGATCACCTTTATTTAACCAGGTAGACCAGATCACCTTTATTTAACCAGGGAGGCCAGATCACCTTTATTTAACCAGGGAGGCTAGTTGAACAAGTTCTCATTTACAACTGCAACCTGGCCAAGATAAAGCAAAGCAGTGCGACACAAACAACAACACATGGAGTAAACAAATGCACAGTCAATAACACAATAGAGAAAGTATATATACAGTGTGTGCAAATAAATAGGCCACAGTGGTAAAATAATTACAATATAGCAATTAAACACTGGAGTGATAGATGTGCAGAAGATGAGTGTGCAAGTAGAGATACTGGGGTGCAAAGGAGCAAAAAAAATAACAATATGGGGATGAGGTAGTTGGATGGGCTACTTACAGATTGGCTATGTACAGGTGCAATGATCTGTGTGCTGCTCTGACAGCTGGTGCTTAAAGCTAGAGAGGGAGATATGAGTCTCCAGCTTCAGTGAAATTTGCAGTTCGTTCCAGTCATGGGCAGCAGAGAACTGGAAGGAAAGGCGACCAAAGGAAGAATTGGCTTTGGGGGATGACCAGTGAGATACAGTGCCTTGCGAAAGTATTCGGCCCCCTTGAACTTTGAGACCTTTTGCCACATTTCAGGCTTCAAACATAAAGATATAAAACTGTATTTTTTTGTGAAGAATCAACAACAAGTGGGACACAATCATGAAGTGGAACGACATTTATTGGATATTTCAAACTTTTTTAACAAATCAAAAACTGAAAAATTGGGCGTGCAAAATTATTCAGTCCCCTTAAGTTAATACTTTGTAGCGCCACCTTTTGCTGCGATTACAGCTGTAAGTCGCTTGGGGTATGTCTCTATCAGTTTTGCACATCGAGAGACTGAAATACAGTTTTATATCTTTATGTTTGAAGCCTGAAATGTGGCAAAAGGTCGCGAAGTTCAAGGGGGCCGAATACTTTTGCAAGGCACTGTACATATAGCTGTACCATAGTATTTTCACTGCTACTAAGTTAACCTCAAATTGTTCTGGATCCCAGGTCGTCCCAGTGACTGGCAGACCATCCCTGTCCAGCTGGATCCCAGGTCGTTCGAGTGGCTGGCAGACCACCCCTGTCCACCTGAATCCCAGGTCGTCCCTGTGACTGGCAGACCATCCCTGTCCAGCTGGATCCCAGGTCGTCCCAGTGACTGGCAGACCACCCCTGTCCAGCTGGATCCCAGGTCGTCCCAGTGACTGGCAGACCACCCCTGTCCAGCTGGATCCTAGGTCGTCCCAGTGACTTGCAGACCACCCCTGTCCAGCTGGATCCCAGGTCGTCCCAGTGACTGGCAGACCACCCTGTCCACCTGGATCCCAAGTTGTCCCAGTGACTGGCAGACCATCCCTGTCCAGCTGGATCCCAGGTCGTCCCAGTGACTGGCCATCCACCCCTGTCCAGCTGGATCCCAGATCGTCCCAGTGACTGGCAGACCATCTCTGTCCAGCTGGATCCCAGGTCGTCCCAGTGACTGGCAGACCACCCCTGTCCAGCTGGATCCCAGGTCGTCCCAGTGACTGGCAGACCACCCTGTCCTTTTGGATCCCAAGTTGTCCCAGTGACTGGCAGACTATCCCTGTCAACCTGAATCCCAGGTCGTCCCAATGACTGGCAGGCCATCCCTGTCCACCCGAATCCCAGGTCGTCCCAGTGACTGGCAGACCACCCTGTCCAGCTGGATCCCAGGTTGTCCCAGTGACTGTCAGACCATCCCTGTCCAGCTGGATCCCATGTCGTCCCAGTGACTTGCAGACCATCCCTGTCCAGCTGGATCCCAGGTTGTCCCAGTGACTGTCAGACCACCCCTGTCCAGCTGGATCCCATGTCGTCCCAGTGACCCATTTTTTCCCATTCCTCCTTGCAAAACAGCTCGAGCTCAGTGAGGTTGGATGGAGAGCATTTGTGAACAGCAGTTTTCAGTTCTTTCCACAGATTCTCGATTGGATTCAGGTCTGGACTTTGACTTGGCCATTCTAACACCTGGATATGTTTATTTTTGAACCATTCCATTGTAGATTTTGCTTTATGTTTTGGATCATTGTCTTGTTGGAAGACAAATCTCCGTCCCAGTCTCAGGTCTTTTGCAGACTCCATCAGGTTTTCTTCCAGAATGGTCCTGTATTTGGCTCCATCCATCTTCCCATCAATTTTAACCATCTTCCCTGTCCCTGCTGAAGAAAAGCAGGCCCAAACCATGATGCTGCCACCACCATGTTTGACAGTGGGGAAGGTGTGTTCAGGGTGATGAGCTGTGTTGCTTTTACGCCAAACATAACGTTTTGCATTGTTGCCAAAAAGTTCAATTTTGGTTTCATCTGACCAGAGCACCTTCTTCCACATGTTTGGTGTGTCTCCCAGGTGGCTTGTGGCAAACTTTAAACGACACTTTTTATGGATATCTTTAATAAATGGCTTTCTTCTTGCCACTCTTCCATAAAGGCCAGATTTGTGCAATATACGACTGATTGTTGTCCTATGGACAGAGTCTCCCACCTCAGCTGTAGATCTCTGCAGTTCATCCAGAGTGATCATGGGCCTCTTGGCTGCATCTCTGATCAGTCTTCTCCTTGTATGAGCTGAAAGTTTAGAGGGACGGCCAGGTCTTGGTAGATTTGCAGTGGTCTGATACTTCTTCCATTTCAATATTATCGCATGCACAGTGCCCCTTGGGATGTTTAAAGCTTGGGAAATCTTTTTGACTCCAAATCCGGCTTTAAACTTCTTCACAACAGTATCTCGGACCTGCCTGGTGTGTTCCTTGTTCTTCATGATGCTCTCTGCGCTTTTAACGGACCTCTGAGACTATCACAGTGCAGGTGCATTTATACGGAGACTTGATTACACACAGGTGGATTGTATTTATCATCATTAGTCATTTAGGTCAACATTGGATCATTCAGCGATCCTCACTGAACTTCTGGAGAGAGTTTGCTGCACTGAAAGTAAAGGGGCTGAATAATTTTGCACGCCCAATTTTTCAGTTTTTGATTTGTTAAAAAAGTTTGAAATATCCAATAAATGTCGTTCCACTTCATGATTGTGTCCCACTTGTTGTTGATTCTTCACAAAAAAAAATACAGTTTTATATCTTTATGTTTGAAGCCTGAAATGTGGCAAAAGGTCGCAAAGTTCAAGGGGGCCGAATACTTTCAGCAAGGCACTGTATACCTGCTGGAGCGCTGGAGCTACGAGTGGGTGTTGCTATGGTGACCAGTGAGCCGAGATAAGGCGGGACTTTACCTAGCAGAGACTGGTTATACATAACCAGCAGGAGAATCTCTTACCTCAAGTCTAGACTTTGCGTAGAGAAGATAATTTCCACGTCAAAGTAAAGTTTTATAACTGACTACTTCTACGTGTTTGTGTTTTTGCGTAAGTCATAATTAAGATCAAAATTGATCTTAAGTCCGTTTTATAAATGAGGCCCCAGGGATGTTCTCTTGATAAGTGCGTGAATTGGACAATTTTCCTGTCCTGCTAAGAATTCAAAATGTAGCGAGTACTTTTGGGTGTCAGGGAAAATGTATGGAGTAAAACGTTTTTAGGAAAGTAGTGAAGTAAAAGTTGTCAAAAATATAAATAATAAAGTAAAGATACCCCCCAAAAATCGACTTAAGTAGTACTTTAAAGTATTTTTACTTAAGTACTTTACACCACTGTGTGCGTGTGCATGTCTGCTTTCCTGTGTGTGTGTGTGTGTGTGTGTGTGTTGCTATCCACACTGCAGATGTTCTGACTGAAGGAATCAGAACCACAGACACTGCAGATGTTCTGACTGAAGGAATCAGAACCACAGACACTGCAAGAAGTACTCTCTTTTTCTCTCTCTCTTTCTCTCAGTCACTTTCTCTCCGTCCCTTCAGGGGAATGAGAGGCTGCTGTGTTATAGGAGAGTTATCTGGGGGGTGTAGGCGGGTGGGAGATGCTGTTATAGTCCAGAGGGGAATGCTGCAGGGCCTTCCAGCTCTTCTCTCTGTGTGTTTGACACTGATGGGGAAGGCATCACCACAACTTCACACCTCAACACGGGATGCTGGGAAAGACTCCTCAGGTCAGTCAGCTGGAGAGAGAGACCGACTCACAGGGAGAACTGGTCATAGACTGTAGAATGGGTTTCTAGATTTTCACACAGCGTTTCATTTGAATAAGAATAAATGGTCTCTCTCTATGTAGCCAGGGAAAAATGAGGAGGAGGAAGGAGAGGAGAGTGGGAGGGAGAAGGAGTGAGAGGAGGAAGGAGAGGGGAGGGTAGAGGGGAGGAGAGGAGAGTGGGAGACATAGGAGAGAGAAGGAATGAGAGGAGGAAGGAGAGGGGAGGGTAGAGTGGAGGAGAGGAGAGTGGGAGGGAGAAGGAGTGAGAGGAGGAAGGAGAGGGGAGGGTAGAGGGGAGGAGAGGAGAGTGGATGAGAGAAGGAATGAGAGGAGGAAGGAGAGGGTAGGGTAGAGGGGAGGAGAGGAGAGTGGATGAGAGAAGGAATGAGAGGAGGAAGGGGAGGGTAGAGGGGAGGAGAGGGGAGGGTAGAGGGGAGGAGAGGAGAGTGGGAGAGAGAGGAGGAAGGAGAGGGTAGGGTAGAAGGGAGGGTGGAGGGTAGAGGGGAGGAGAGGAGAGGGGAGGGTAGAGGAGAGGAGAGGGGAGGGGAGGGTAGGGTAGAGGAGAGGAGATGCTCAGTTACTGTACCTGTCTCATCTCTGTGTAATAATCACACCATGCAAAATGAAATGGTTTTTGAGGTTAATGCTGAGCGATACCTCAGTATGGATGTTAGCGATGCAGAAATAGTTTGTGAAGTCATGCTGCTGTGTGAGCGTCCCCCTTTTTAAAGGGGTTTATATGAATGTCTGGCTGTTATAGTGCAAGTGGAATGACGATACTGTACAGTGCCATATCATACATTAGAAAACTAGCCATAATTAGTGCCCGGTAAATAGATGGACCTCCCCAAGCAGTTGTCTTGGGATGAGACGTGTGTCTGGCCTTGGAGAGCAGTTGGAGAGAGAGAGAGGCCTTGGACTGGAAGGCTAAGTTAATCCGTCTTAATGAGAGATTCAGTCTGCAGCCAGCTGGCCACAGTCCATTACACGTGATAAATCAAACAGTCGCCCACACCCACAGACCCAGAGGGCTGCGCAGTTAATCATACCCAGGACAGAGGCATCGTCGGGGGAGAAGAGGCCCGGAGACCCCTGGATGCAGCCTTAGTCCTCACTTGCACACAGCAACTGATTATATCTCTCTCTCTCTCTCTCTCTCTCTCTCTCTCGCTCTCTCTCTCTCGCTCTCGCTCTCTGTCTGTCTCTCTCTCTCAATCTCTCTCTCTCTCTCTCGCTGTCTGTCTGTCTGTCTGTCTGTCTGTCCCCTCAGCTCCCCCCTCAGCTCCTTCCCTCAGCCCCTCCCTCAGCTCCCCCCCTCAGCTCCTCCCCACAGCTCCTCCCCTCAGCCCTTCCCTCAGCTCCTTCCCTCAGCTCCTCCCCACAGCTCTTTCCCTCAACTCCTCCCCTCAGCTCCTTCCCTCAGCTCCTTCCCTCAGCTCCTCCCCACAGCTCCTTCCCTCAGCTCCTCCCCACAGCTCCTTACCTCAGCTCCTTCCCTCAGCTCCTTACCTCAGCTCCTTCCCTCAGCTCCTCCCCACAGCTCCTCCCCTCAGCTCCTTCCCTCAGCTCCTTCCCTCAGCTCCTATGTCCATCCAGTGAAATACTTGAATCTAAGGATAGCCATGGGGCACATTCCAACAGTCAGACGTAATTTACAAACGATGCATTTGTGTTTAGTGAGTCCGTCAGATCAGAGGCAGTAGGGATGACCAGGGATGTTCTCTGTTTAGTGAGTCCTCCAGATCAGAGACAGTAGGGATGACCAGGGATGTTCTCTGTTTAGTGAGTCCACCAGATCAGAGGCAGTAGGGATGACCAGGGATGTTCTCTGTTTAGTGAGTCCTCCAGATCAGAGGCAGTAGAGATGACCAGAGATGTTCTCTGTTTAGTGAGTCCTCCAGATCAGAGGCAGTAGGGAGGACCAGGGATGTTCTCTGTTTAGTGAGTCCACCAGATCAGAGGCAGTAGGGATGACCAGGGATGTTCTCTGTTTAGTGAGTCCTCCAGATCAGAGGCAGTAGAGATGACCAGAGATGTTCTCTGTTTAGTGAGTCCTCCAGATCAGAGGCAGTAGAGATGACCAGAGATGTTCTCTGTTTAGTGAGTCCTCCAGATCAGAGGCAGTAGGGATGACCAGTGATGTTCTCTTGATAAGTGTGTGAATTGGACCATTTTCCTGTCAAATTGTAATAAGTACTTTTTGATGTCGGGGAAAATGTGAGGAAAAAGTACATAATTTTCTTTAGGATTGTAGTGAAATAAAAGTAAAAGTTAGTCTGGAACCATGTAGTCTGGGACCATGTGTAGTCTGGAACCCTGTAGTCTGGGACCATGTGTAGTCTGGAACCCTGTAGTCTGGGACCATGTGTAGTCTGGAACCCTGTTGTCTGGGACCATGTGTAGTCTGGGACCATGTGTAGTCTGGAACCCTGTAGTCTGGGACCATGTGTAGTCTGGAACCCTGTGTAGTCTGGAACCCTGTGTAGTCTGGAAACATGTGTAGTCTGGAACCCTGTGGTCTGGAACCCTGTGGTCTGGAACCATGTGTAGTCTGGAACCCTGTAGTCTGGGACCATGTGTAGTCTGGAACTCTGTAGCCTGGGACCATGTGTAGTCTGGAACCCTGTAGTCTGGGAGCATGTGTAGTCTGGAACCATGTACAATCTGGAACCATGTGCAGTCTGGAACCATGTGTAGTCTGGAACCATGTGTAGTCTGGAACCATGTGTTGTCTGGAACCATGTGTAGTCTGGAACCATGTGTAGTCTGGAACCATGTGTAGTCTGGAACCATGTGCATTCTAGAACATGTGTAGTCTGGAACCATGTGTAGTCTGGAACCATGTGCATTCTAGAACATGTGTAGTCTGGAACCATGTGTAGTCTGGAACCATGTGTTGTCTAGAACCATGTGTAGTCTGGAACCCTGTGTAGTCTGGAACCATGTGCATTCTAGAACATGTGTAGTCTGGAACCATGTGTACTCTGGAACCATGTGTAGTCTGGAACCATGTGTACTCTGGAACCATGTGTAGTCTGGAACCATGTGTAGTCTGGAACCATGTGTAGTCTGGAACCATGTGTAGTCTGGAACCATGTGTAGTCTGGAACCATGTGCATTCTAGAACATGTGTAGTCTGGAACCATGTGTTGTCTGGAACCATGTGTAGTCTGATGTGTGTGTCTTATTTATTACATCGTTTTTTTTGTAATCAACTACCCACAATACCACATAATGACAAAGGAAAAACAGGTTTTTAGTAATTTTTGCAATCTGAAATATCATGTTTATGTATACAGACCCTTTACTCAGTACTTTGTTGAAGCACCTTTGGCAGTGATTACAGCCTCCAGTCTTCTTGGGTATAACTCTACAAGCTTGGCACAATTGTATTTGGGGAGTTTCTCCCATTCTTCTCTGCAGATCCTCTAAAGCTCTGTTGTTATTTTGTTATAACCAACCCTCCAAGCAGTAATTGGGAGAATTTTTTGGGGATAATAATAAGCTATTATCTGATGATAGCGCAACAGTAAACAACAAGAGTAGCATATTTCAACACTGCAGGCGCTACACAAAACGCAGAAATAAAATATAAAACATGCCTTACCTTTGACGAGCTTCTTTTGTTGGCACTCCAATATGTCCCATAAATATCACAATTGGTCCTTTTGCTTTCGCCGAAAAGCATTTTTAAAATCTGACATGTTGGCTGGATTCACAACGAGTGTAGCTTTAATTGAGTATCCTGCATGTGTGATTTAATGAAAGTTTGAGTTTTAATGCGTTTTATTTGAATTTGGCGCTCTGCATTTCCCCAGGCTATTGGCCACTTGGGACGCTAGCGTCTCACCATCCCCAGGAATACAGGGCCAACAGACTAGTTCTTTACTTTCTCCCCA
This sequence comes from Oncorhynchus mykiss, assembly GCF_013265735.2. Classification (NCBI taxonomy): domain Eukaryota; kingdom Metazoa; phylum Chordata; class Actinopteri; order Salmoniformes; family Salmonidae; genus Oncorhynchus; species Oncorhynchus mykiss. Next base: position 43,575,106 of record NC_048588.1, read on the forward strand.
TTCCACTTGCCTCTTCCATTTTGGAGGTAATGCTGCAATTAGTTGGTTGTTATTTTGAGTAGAGCAGACATTTCCATACATTTTTGTTTGCTGCATGTGTAACATAACTCCCCCAGTCCTATTTATGATATCATTTACCTTTTTTAAACATTCTTTTCAAAACTATTTTTTAAATTTTTTTATCAATGAGTATATTTGAGTTTTAACACAATTGTTGTTGTATTATTTGTTCTGTCTTCTCTGGTGGATTAAACTTTCTATGGCTTGTTTTAATTAAAAATAGCAATATTTTGGAGATTATTTTATTTTCAAATAACCGAAAGTGAGAGGTTGTTATCTGAAGGGAAAAAACTCAACTTTGTATGACTGAAGCCTTTAGTGAGAGGTCTAATCCTTTAATATTTCATTATTTCTGCAAATTCATATTCGTATATATATAAATATATAAATAGTTGAATTTAGTCTGGCTTGCCGTTACAAATAAAATTGAATATTTCTTATTTTCTTTCTCATATAATTAAAAAAACAAGTCGCTCGGTGTAGGCAAAACCATAAGCAAATAGGTGAACTGGGATATGACTAAAGAGTTAATCAGGGTAAACTGGGATATGACTAAAGAGTTAATCAGGGTAAACTGGGATATGACTAAAGAGTTAATCAGGGTAAACTGGGATATGACTAAAGAGTTAATCAGGGTGAACTGGAATATGACTAAAGAGTTAATCAGGGTAAACTGGGATATGACTAAAGAGTTAATCAGGGTGATTTCTCCACAAATTGACAGGTATTTTTCTTTCCATGGTAGCAAGATCTTATCTATTGTTGCTAACTTTCTATTAAAATGTATTGCAATGAGATTCTATCTTTCTTTCAGTATATGAATACTGAGAATGTCCACTTTATCATCAGACCATTTTATTGGTAAACTACACGGTAATGTAAAAGTTTTATTTTTTTGTGATCCAATACGTAATATAGTACATTTATCATAATTTTGTTGGTATAATTTGGTAACCTCCAGAGAGGTTAGAAAAAGTATCTAGATCATCGGTGAGGCTGTGGAGGGATCCAGGTTGTGGTTTTGAAAGAAAAGGCTCTTGATATTATTGGTGGATCTGATTTTAATAGCTAAGATTTTGATGTCCATAATAAATAGATATGCCGATAGTGGACAACCTTGTTTTACTCCTCTTGACAGTTTAAAACGTTCTGAGAAGTAGCCATTATTTACTATTTTACACCTAGGGTTACTATACATAACCCATTGTATAAACAATTATTTCACATTTTAATATTCCAGGCATTTATATATAAATTCCAGTCGTACTTTATGAAAATCCTTTTCAAAGTCAACTGGTACACTGGATCTTTCTTCAATAAGTTCCTCCAGTTCTTTTTATTTTTCCTCTGACTTCCTCTGAGCCTCTAAGGTGCAGTTTTTATTGCCAACTATCTGTTCTGTTAGACCTTAAATTTCCTTTGTTAATATATTAATTAATAAATCATCTATAAAACAAAATACATTTAAGTCAAAAGATTAAGAAACTTTTCATGGCCTCCAAAGCCACATTTAAAAGTGTCCTGTACAATAAGGAGATCTACTGTTCCTATGTTATGTAGGAAAAAGTCCGTTATAAATTATTCTGTCCCAGTTAAAAACAAGTTTTCATTGAATAGGCTTTGATTAAATTCCCAGTATCATCACCCTCGTGGAAATTCAGTAAGAGTAATGTATGTGCCAATTATGTGATGGTCCGACCTCATTCTGTCCCCTGTCAACACTTTTTAAACTGTTGGTGCCAGAGAGAATGACATAAGAAAGAAGTCAAGACGACTAGCTTGATTGAGCCTCCTCCATGTATATCTCACTAGGTCAGGATATTAAACCTCCACCATGTATATCTCACTAGGTCAGGATATTAAACCTCCTCCATGTAATTGAATCCATTTTAGAATAAGGCTGTAACTTAACAAAATGTGGAAAAAGTCAAGGGGTCTGAATACTTTCCAAATGCACCGTATATATAAATTCCAGTCCTACTTTATCGAAGGCCTTTTCAAAGTCAGCTATGAGTACCAGGCATGGTTTCTCCATATTGTTTCATTATTTTAATTTAACCCTTATTTAACCAGGTAAATTGACTGAGAACACATTCTCATTTACAGCGACGACCTGGGGAATAATTACAGGGGAGATGAATGAGGCAATTGTAAACTGGGGATGATTAGGTGACCAATAAATACCAGCTTGGGAATTTAGCCAGGACACCGGGGGTTAACATCCCTACTCTACGATAAGTGCCATGGGATCTTTAATGACCTCAGAGAGTCAGGACACCCGTTTAACGTCCCAGCCAAAACACAGCACCCTACACAGGGCAACATCCCCAATCACTGCCCTGGGGAACTTTTTCTAGACCAGAGGAAAGGGTGCCTCCTACTGGCCCTCCAACACCACTTCCAGTAGCATCTGGTCTCACATCCAGGGACTGGCCAGGCCCAACCATGCTTGGCTTCAGAAGCGAGCCAGCAGTGTTATGCAGGGTGGTATGCAGGGTGGTATGCAGGGTGGTATGCAGGGTGGTATGCTGCTGGCTCAACATTCGTCATAGTATTCTATTGGTTCCAGTACTTGTCTTATATTATCTCCAATGTATCGTCCATGTAAAAAAGAATGTCTGATTAGGATGAATAATTTCCAACAATATATTTTTAATTCTATGCACTATTCTAGAATTGTTGCATCACAATACTGAAGCACAAGGGGCCTCACATGTTTTTAATGGACTGGATCTTTATATTAACCACCTGGGTCCTGTTTCTGTAGTAATGAAATCAGACCTTCTTGTTGAGTATCTGATAATCTACCATTTATATAGGAGTGGTTAAACAATGCTGATAATGGTCCTCTGAGTAAATCAAAACAAGTTTGGTATATCTCCACTGGTAAACCTCCACTGGTATACCTCCACTGGTATATCTCCACTGGTATACCTCCACTGGTATATCTCCACTAGTAGACCTCCACTGGTATATCTCCACTGGTATATCTCCACTGGTAAACGTCCACTGGTATATCTCCACTGGTAAACCTCCACTGGTATATCTCCCCTGGTATATCTCCACTGGTAAACCTCGACTGGTATATCTCCCCTGGTATGTCTCCCCTGGTATATCTCCACTGGTATATCTCCACTGGTATATCTCCCCTGGTATATCTCCACTGGTATATCTCCCCTGGTATATCTTCACTGGTATATCTCCACTGGTATATCTCCACTGGTAAACCTCCACTGGTATATCTCCACTGGTATATCTCCCCTGGTATATCTCCACTGGTATACCTCCACTGGTATATCTCCACTAGTAGACCTCCACTGGTATATCTCCCCTGGTATACCTCCACTGGTATATCTCCACTGGTATATCTCCCCTGGTATATCTCCCCTGGTATATCTCCATGTATATCTCACTAGGTCAGGATATTAAACCTCCATGTATATCTCACTAGGTCAGGATATTAAACCTCCTCCATGTATATCTCACTAGGTCAGGATATTAAACCTCCTCCATGTATATCTCACTAGGTCAGGATATTAAACCTCCTCCATGTATATCTCACTAGGTCAGGAGATTAAACCTCCTCCATGTATATCTCACTAGGTCAGGGTATTAAACCTCCTCCATGTATATCTCACTAGGTCAGGGTATTAAACCTCCTCCATGTATATCTCACTAGGTCAGGATATTAAACCTCCTCCATGTATATCTCACTAGGTCAGGATATTAAACCTCCTCCATGTATATCTCACTAGGTCAGGATATTAAACCTCCATGTATATCTCACTACGTCAGAATATTAAACCTCCATGTATATCTCACTAGGTCAGGAGATTAAACCTCCTCCATGTATATCTCACTAGGTCAGGATATTAAACCTCCTCCATGTATATCTCACTAGGTCAGGATATTAAACCTCCTCTATGTATATCTCACTAGGTCAGGATATTAAACCTCCATGTATATCTCACTACGTCAGAATATTAAACCTCCATGTATATCTCACTAGGTCAGGAGATTAAACCTCCTCCATGTATATCTCACTAGGTCAGGATATTAAACCTCCTCCATGTATATCTCACTAGGTCAGGATATTAAACCTCCATGTATATCTCACTAGGTCAGGATATTAAACCTCCATGTATATCTCACTAGGTCAGGATATTAAACCTCCTCCATGTATATCTCACTAGGTCAGGATATTAAACCTCCTCCATGTATATCTCACTAGGTCAGGACATTAAACCTCCTCCATGTATATCTCACTAGGTCAGGAGATTAAACCTCCTCCATGTATATCTCACTAGGTCAGGATATTAAACCTCCTCCATGTATATCTCACTAGGTCAGGATATTAAACCTCCTCCATGTATATCTCACTAGGTCAGGAGATTAAACCTCCTCCATGTATATCTCACTAGGTCAGGATATTAAACCTCCTCCATGTATATCTCACTAGGTCAGGATATTAAACCTCCTCCATGTATATCTCCCTAGGGCAGGGTTTTTAAGCCTCCATATATCCACTAATTCCAATATATCATGATTTCCTTTAATAGCCTGATGTTGATAGTTTGTAGTGTAATTTCCTTTTTACGGTCCCTTGAGGTATTTAAAACTGTATTATCACCTCCCACCATAATAATAGAGTCTCTCCTATTACAGCGCTGATTATTTATTAAATATATTCTCAAAGAAGTTTGGATCATCATAATTTGGTCCGTAAAGGTTAATGATCCAAATCTGTTCATGATCCAATAACACATTTAAAGTCATTAATCTACCTTGAGGATCTGTTTGGACAGTTTGAACATTCGGATAAAAATTATTGGATAATTAAAATCATCACCCTTTTTTGAGTTTCCAGTTCTTTCTCCACACATTTTAATCTATAATAGTTGAATGGGTTTCCTGTAAACGATATATATTACATTCCTTCTCTTTTAGCCAGGTAAATACTGATCTTCTTTTTTTAATTATATGCTAAGCCAATTATAACTGGCAATACTTATTTCACCATTTACCCTAATGAGATACAAGTTTATATTATATGTGTCATAATATATGTTTGTAAATGTACCATTTAAAAAGTACCATATTGATTGAATGTACAGTGCCTTGCGAAAATATTCGGCCCCCTTGAACTTTGCGACCTTTTGCCACATTTCAGGCTTCAAACATAAAGATATAAAACTGTATTTTTTTGTGAAGAATCAACAACAAGTGGGACACAATCATGAAGTGGAACGACATTTATTGGATATTTCAAAACTTTTTTAACAAATCAAAAACTGAAAAATTGGGCGTGCAAAATTATTCAGCCCCCTTAAGTTAATACTTTGTAGCGCCACCTTTTGCTGCGATTACAGCTGTAAGTCGCTTGGGGTATGTCTCTATCAGTTTTGCACATCGAGAGACTGAAATACAGTTTTATATCTTTATGTTTGAAGCCTGAAATGTGGCAAAAGGTCTCAAAGTTCAAGGGGGCCGAATACTTTTGCAAGGCACTGTACATATAGCTGTACCATAGTATTTTCACTGCTACTAAGTTAACCTCAAATTGTTCTGGATCCCAGGTCGTCCCAGTGACTGGCAGACCATCCCTGTCCAGCTGGATCCCAGGTCGTTCGAGTGGCTGGCAGACCACCCCTGTCAACCTGAATCCCAGGTCGTCCCTGTGACTGGCAGACCATCCCTGTCCAGCTGGATCCCAGGTCGTCCCAGTGACTGGCAGACCACCCCTGTCCAGCTGGATCCCAGGTCGTCCCAGTGACTGGCAGACCACCCCTGTCCAGCTGGATCCCAGGTCGTCCCAGTGACTGGCAGACCACCCCTGTCCAGCTGGATCCCAGATCGTCCCAGTGACTGGCAGACCATCTCTGTCCAGCTGGATCCCAGGTCGTCCCAGTGACTGGCAGACCACCCCTGTCCAGCTGGATCCCAGGTCGTCCCAGTGACTGGCAGACCACCCTGTCCATTTGGATCCCAAGTTGTCCCAGTGACTGGCAGACTATCCCTGCCAACCTGAATCCCAGGTCGTCCCAATGACTGGCAGGCCATCCCTGTCCACCTGAATCCCAGGTCGTCCCAGTGACTGGCAGACCACCCTGTCCAGCTGGATCCCAGGTTGTCCCAGTGACTGTCAGACCATCCCTGTCCAGCTGGATCTCATGTCGTCCCAGTGACTTGCAGACCATCCCTGTCCAGCTGGATCCCAGGTTGTCCCAGTGACTGTCAGACCACCCCTGTCCAGCTGGATCCCATGTCGTCCCAGTGACTGGCAGACCACCCCTGTCCAGCTGGATCCCAGGTCGTCCCAGTGACTGGCAGACCACCCCTGTCGAGCTGGATCCCAGGCCTCTCTCTGTCTCTCTCTAGCAACCACAAGCTCAATGGTTCAACAGTCTTACACAACAATAATAGACGAGAACAGCTCAAGGACATACATACATTTTTAAAAAGACACACGTAGCCTACATATCAATGCATACTCACAAACTATCTAGGTCCAATAGGGGAGAGGCGTTGTGCCGCGAGGTGAGTTGTGATGCTGCCTTCGAATCACATCCCAAATGGCAGTAACCTATTGGGAAAGTGCTAGCTACTAAGGTAGGTGACTTTGGAAACAGATAGACAGCTGCCTTTGGAAGCGGGTAGACAGCAGGTAGACAGCAGGTAGACAGCAGGTAGACAGCAGATAGACAGCAGGTAGGCAGCAGGTAGACAGCAGGTAGACAGCTGCCTTTGGAAGCAGGTAGACAGCAGGTAGACAGCAGGTAGGCAGCAGGTAGACAGCAGCTAGACAGCTGCCTTTGGAAGCAGGTAGAAAGCAGCCTTTGGAAGCAGGTAGACAGCAGGTAGACTGCAGGTAGGCAGCAGGTAGACAGCAGGTAGACAGCAGGTAGGCAGCAGGTAGACAGCAGCTAGACAGCTGCCTTTGGAAGCAGGTATACAGCTGGTAGACAGCAAGTAGACAGCAGGTAGACATCAGGTAGACAGCAGGTAGACAGCAGGTAGGCAGCAGGTAGACAGCTGCCATTGGAAGCAGGTAGACAGCAGGTAGACAACTGGTAGACAGCAGGTAGACAGCAGCCTTTGGAAGCAGGTAGACAGCAGGTAGACATCAAGTAGAAAGCAGGTAGACAACAGGTAGACAGCAGGTAGACAGCAGGTAGGCAGCAGGTAGACAGCAGAATTTGGAAGCAGGTAGACAGCAGGTATACAGCTGGTAGACAGCAGGTAGACAGCAGGTAGACAGCAGGTAGGCAGCAGGTAGACAGCAGGTAGACAGCAGGTAGACAGCTGCCTTTGGAGGCAGGTAGACAGCAAGTAGACAGCAGGTAGACAACAGGTAGACAGCAGAATTTGGAAGCAGGTAGACAGCAGGTATACAGCTGGTAGACAGCAGGTAGACAGCAGGTAGGCAGCAGGTAGACAGCAGGTAGACAGCAGGTAGACAGCTGCCTTTGGAGGCAGGTAGACAGCAGGTAGACATCAGCCTTTGGAAGCAGGTAGACAGCAGCCTTTGGAAGCAGGTAGACAGCAGCCTTTGGAAGCAGGTAGACAGCAGGTAGACAGCAGGTAGACAGCAGGTAGACAGCAGCCTTTGGAAGCAGGTAGACAGCTGGTAGACAGCAGGTAGACAGCAGGTAGGCAGCAGGTAGACAACAGGTAGACATTAGCCTTTGGAAGCAGGTAGACAGCAGCCTTTGGAAGCAGGTAGACAGCAGCCTTTGGAAGCAGGTAGACAGCAGGTAGACAGCAGGTAGACAGCAGGTAGACAGCAGGTAGACAGCAGCCTTTGGAAGCAGGTAGACAGCAGCATTTGGAAGCAGGTAAACAGCAGGTAGACAGCAGGTAGACAGCAGGTAGGCAGCAGGTAGACAGCAGGTAGGCAGCAGGTAGACAGCAGGTAGACAGCAGGTAGACAGCAGCCTTTGGAAGCAGGTAGACAGCTGCCTTTGGAAGCAGGTAGACATCAGGTAGACAGCAGGTAGACAGCAGGTAGGCAGCAGGTAGACAGCTGCCATTGGAAGCAGGTAGACAGCAGGTAGACAACTGGTAGACAGCAGGTAGACAGCAGCCTTTGGAAGCAGGTAGACAGCAGGTAGACAGCAGGTAGACATCAAGTAGAAAGCAGGTAGACAACAGGTAGACAGCAGGTAGACAGCAGGTAGGCAGCAGGTAGACAGCAGAATTTGGAAGCAGGTAGACAGCAGGTATACAGCTGGTAGACAGCAGGTAGACAGCAGGTAGACAGCAGGTAGGCAGCAGGTAGACAGCAGGTAGACAGCAGGTAGACAGCTGCCTTTGGAGGCAGGTAGACAGCAGGTAGACAGCAGGTAGACAACAGGTAGACAGCAGAATTTGGAAGCAGGTAGACAGCAGGTATACAGCTGGTAGACAGCAGGTAGGCAGCAGGTAGACAGCAGGTAGACAGCAGGTAGACAGCAGGTAGACATCAGCCTTTGGAAGCAGGTAGACAGCAGCCTTTGGAAGCAGGTAGACAGCAGCCTTTGGAAGCAGGTAGACAGCAGGTAGACAGCAGGTAGACAGCAGCCTTTGGAAGCAGGTAGACAGCTGGTAGACAGCAGGTAGACAGCAGGTAGGCAGCAGGTAGACAACAGGTAGACATCAGCCTTTGGAAGCAGGTAGACAGCAGCCTTTGGAAGCAGGTAGACAGCAGCCTTTGGAAGCAGGTAGACAGCAGGTAGACAGCAGGTAGACAGCAGGTAGACAGCAGCCTTTGGAAGCAGGTAGACAGCAGCATTTGGAAGCAGGTAGACAGCAGGTAGACAGCAGGTAGACAGCAGGTAGGCAGCAGGTAGACAGCAGGTAGGCAGCAGGTAGACAGCAGGTAGACAGCAGCCTTTGGAAGCAGGTAGACAGCTGCCTTTGGAAGCAGGTAGACAGCAGGTAGACAGCAAGTAGACAGCTGGTAGACAGCAAGTAGACAGCAGGTCGACAGCAGGTCGACAGCAGGTAGACAGCAGGTAGACAGCAGGTAGACAGCAGGTAGACAGCAGGTAGGCAGCAAGTAGACAGCAGGTAGGCAGCAGGTAGACAGCAGGTAGACAGCAGGTAGACAGCAGGTAGGCAGCAAGTAGACAGCAGGTAGGCAGCAGGTAGACAGCAGGTAGGCAGCAGGTAGACAGCAGGTAGACAGCAGGTAGACAGCAGCCTTTGGAAGATACTGCATTGTATAGCCTACACACAAACACAGCTTCCAGCTGCCCCCTAGCAGTTTTTATACATTTAACATATTTATTCCTTCTGTTGCAGAATATTTTTCCTCCTGCGACGAAATGGGTCATATAAACAATCGCCATCTGTGCCTGTCACAGACATCTTAACTTCTATAGTTCACCATATATATATCAGTACATACACTACATTACCAAAAGTATGTGGACACCTGCTCTTCGAACACCGCATTCCAAAATCACCGGCATACATATGGAGTTGGTCCCCACTTTGCTGCTATAACAGCCTCCACTCTTCTGGGAAGACTTTCCACTAGATGTAGGAACATTGCTGCTCTAACAGCCTCCACTCTTCTGGGAAGGCTTTCCACTAGATGTTGGAACATTGCTGCTATAACAGCCTCCACTCTTCTGGGAAGGCTTTCCACTAGATGTTGGAACATTGCTGCTATAACAGCCTCCACTCTTCTGGGAAGGCTTTCCACTAGATGTTGGAACATTGCTGCTATAACAGCCTCCACTCTTCTGGGAAGGCTTTCCACTAGATGTTGGAACATTGCTGCTATAACAGCCTCCACTCTTCTGGGAAGGCTTTCCACTAGATGTTGGAACATTGCTGCTATAACAGCCTCCACTCTTCTGGGAAGGCTTTCCACTAGATGTTGGAACATTGCTGCTATAACAGCCTCCACTCTACTGGGAAAGCTTTTCACTAGATGTTGGAACATTGCTGCTATAACAGCCTCCACTCTTCTGGGAAGGCTTTCCACTAGATGTTGGAACATTGCTGCTATAACAGCCTCCACTCTTCTGGGAAGGCTTTCCACTAGATGTTGGAACATTGCTGCTATAACAGCCTCCACTCTTCTGGGAAGGCTTTCCACTAGATGTTGGAACATTGCTGCTATAACAGCCTCCACTCTTCTGGGAAGACTTTCCACTAGATGTAGGAACATTGCTGCTATAACAGCCTCCACTCTTCTGGGAAGACTTTCCACTAGATGTAGGAACATTGCTGCTATAACAGCCTCCACTCTTCTGGGAAGGCTTTCCACTAGATGTTGGAACATTGCTGCTATAACAGCCTCCACTCTTCTGGGAAGGCTTTCCTCTAGATGTTGGAACATTGCTGCTATAACAGCCTCCACTCTTCTGGGAAGGCTTTCCACTAGATGTTGGAACATTGCTGCTATAACAGCCTCCACTCTTCTGGGAAGGCTTTCCACTAGATGTTGGAACATTGCTGCTATAACAGCCTCCACTCTTCTGGGAAGGTTTTCCACTAGATGTTGGAACATTGCTGCTATAACAGCCTCCACTCTTCTGGGAAGGCTTTCCACTAGATGTTGGAACATTTCTGCTGTAACAGCCTCCACTCTTCTGGGAAGGCTTTCCACTAGATGTTGGAACATTGCTGCTCTAACAGCCTCCACTCTTCTGGGAAGGCTTTCCACTAGATGTTGGAACATTGCTGCTATAACAGCCTCCACTCTTCTGGGAAGGCTTTCCACTAGATGTTGGAACATTGCTGCTATAACAGCCTCCACTCTTCTGGGAAGGCTTTCCACTAGATGTTGGAACATTGCTGCGGGGACTTGCTTCCATTCAGCCACAAGAGCATTAGTGAGGTCGGGCACTGATGTTGGGCGATTAGTCCTGGCTCACAGTCTGTGTTCCAATTCATCCCAAAGGTGTTCAATGGGGTTGAGGTCTGGGCTCTGTGCAGGCCAGTCAAGTTCTTTCACACTAATCACGACAAACAATTTCTGTATGGACCTTTGTGCACGGGGGCATTGTCATGCTGAAATAGGAAAGGGACTTCCCCAAAAGTTGCTACAAAGTTTAAAGTATAGAATGTCATTGTATGCTGTAGAGGAGAGGGGTGGAGAGGAGAAGGGTGGAGAGGAGAGGAGTGGAGAGGAGAGGGGTGGAGGGGAGAGGGTTGGGAGAAGAAGATTTCATCTTGTGGCTCTGAGAAACTGGTAGGAGTCCTCTGAGGCCCTCTCTCTCTCCCTCTGTTTCTCATCCTCCTCCAATCTCTTCAAATTCCTCTGCTCTCCGCCCCACACTACTCAAGATCAATTATGATTGAAAAGCTCTCACAGTTCTCTGTACTCTGTTTAAGTTGCTTTATCTGTGATTACACATCAACCCCCCTTCACACTCTCCAGATACAGAGACATTACCTCAGGGAGAGACATTATCATTACCACTCTCCAGAAACAGAGACATTATCATTACCACTCTCCAGAAACAGAGACATTATCATTACCTCTCTCCAGATACAGAGACATTATCATTACCGCTCTCCATAAATAGAGACATTATCATTACTAATCTCCAGAAAACAGAGACATTATCATTACCACTCTGCAGAAACAGAGACATTACCATTACCACTCTCCATAAACAGAGACCCCAGGGAGATACCCAGGTTAGGACAAAACGTATTCACTGTGTTTTATATTGAAGATACCCAGGTTAGGACAAAACGTATTCACTGTGTTTTATATTGAAGATACCCAGGTTAGGACAAAACGTATTCACTGTGTTTTATATTGAAGATACCCAGGTTAGGACAAAACGTATTCACTGTGTTTTTCATATTGAAGATACCCAGGTCAGGACAAAACGTATTCACTGTGTTTTATATTGAAGATACCCAGGTTAGGACAAAACTTATTCACTGTGTTTTATATTGAAGATACCCAGGTTAGGACAAAACGTATTCACTGTGTTTTATATTGAAGATACCCAGGTCAGGACAAAACGTATTCACTGTGTTTTATATTGAAGATACCCAGGTTAGGACAAAACGTATTCACTGTGTTTTATATTGAAGATACCCAGGTTAGGACAAAACGTATTCACTGTGTTTTATATTGAAGATACCCAGGTTAGGACAAAACTTATTTATTTGTGTTTTTGGAAGAAAAAAAATGTTCATGTGACCAGCGTGGTTTTTAGATAACATAGCTGGTCCCTTAGTTTATAATTCTTCCAAATGTATGCAAATATTTATGGTACATTAGAATATTTCTGTCTCAACTTTTACATTTTGTACAATGTTCAACACCAGTTCCAATGAGGCAGTAGAACCACTAAAATTCATAATAAACCCATCGAATCAACGGCATGAACATGTAATGGCAAAAAAACCCACGCTTCATGAATATCTTAAAGAGAAATGTAAAGGAGAAGTCGAGAGGCACCCTCACGGTAACTCCAGTCCACATTTTTGACGCTGTAAACACGTCAACAGAATATTGCCAATCGTTGCCATGACAAATTAGCTAATGTACCAGCAAATGACAAGAGGTACATGAATATTGATCCCAGACAAACACCGTCCCTGCTGCTGTGTCTGCTGTCTACAGTTAGTTATCATGTTGAATGATGTCTATAGTTAGTTAGTTATCATGCTGAATGATGTCTATAGTTAGTTAGTTATCATGTTGAATGATGTCTATAGTTAGTTATCATATTGAATGATGTCTACAGTTAGTTATCATGTTGAATGATGTCTATAGTTAGTTAGTTATCATGTTGAATGATGTCTACAGTTAGTTATCATGTTGAATGATGTCTATAGTTAGTTATCATGTTGAATGATGTCTATAGTTAGTTATCATGTTGAATGATGTCTATAGTTAGTTATCATATTGAATGATGTCTATAGTTAGTTATCATATTGAATGATGTCTATAGTTAGTTATCATGTTGAATGATGTCTATAGTTAGTTATCATGTTGAATGATGTCTATAGTTAGTTATCATGTCTATAGTTAGTTATCATGTTGAATGATGTCTATAGTTAGTTATCATGTTGAATGATGTCTATAGTTAGTTATCATGTCTATAGTTAGTTATCATGTTGAATGATGTCTATAGTTAGTTATCATGTTGAATGATGTCTACAGTTAGTTATCATGTTGAATGATGTCTATAGTTAGTTATCATGTTGAATGATGTCTATAGTTAGTTATCATGTTGAATGATGTCTATAGTTAGTTATCATGTTGAATGATGTCTATAGTTAGTTATCATGCTGATTGATGTCTATAGTTAGTTATCATGTTGAATGCTGTCTATAGTTAGTTATCATGTTGAATGATGTCTATAGTTAGTTATCATGTCTATAGTTAGTTATCATGCTGAATGATGTCTATAGTTAGTTATCATGTTGAATGATGTCTATAGTTCGTTATCATGTTGAATGATGTCTATAGTTAGTTATCATGTTGAATGATGTCTATAGTTAGTTATCATGTTGAATGATGTCTATAGTTAGTTATCATGTTGAATGATGTCTACAGTTAGTTATCATGTTGAATGATGTCTATAGTTAGTTAGTTATCATGTTGAATGATGTCTATAGTTAGTTATCATGCTGAATGATGTCTACAGTTAGTTATCATGCTGAATGATGTCTATAGTTAGTTAGTTATCATGTTGAATGATGTCTATAGTTAGTTATCATGCTGAATGATGTCTATAGTTAGTTATCATGTTGAATGCTGTCTATAGTTAGTTATCATGTTGAATGATGTCTATAGTTAGTTATCATGTCTATAGTTAGTTATCATGCTGAATGATGTCTATAGTTAGTTATCATCTTGAATGATGTCTACAGTTAGTTATCATGCTGAATGATGTCTATAGTTAGTTATCATGTTGAATGATGTCTACAGTTAGTTATCATATTGAATGATGTCTACAGTTAGTTATCATGTTGAATGATGTCTATAGTTAGTTATCATGTTGAATGCTGTCTATAGTTAGTTATCATGTTGAATGATGTCTATAGTTAGTTATCATGTCTATAGTTAGTTATCATGCTGAATGATGTCTATAGTTAGTTATCATGTTGAATGCTGTCTATAGTTAGTTAGTTATCATGTTGAATGATGTCTATAGTTAGTTATCATGTTGAATGATGTCTACAGTTAGTTATCATGTTGAATGATGTCTATAGTTAGTTAGTTATCATGTTGAATGATGTCTATAGTTAGTTATCATGCTGAATGATGTCTATAGTTAGTTATCATGTTGAATGCTGTCTATAGTTAGTTATCATGTTGAATGATGTCTATAGTTAGTTATCATGTTGAATGATGTCTATAGTTAGTTATCATGTTGAATGATGTCTACAGTTAGTTATCATGTTGAATGATGTCTATAGTTAGTTATCATGTTGAATGATGTCTATAGTTAGTTAGTTATCATGTTGAATGATGTCTATAGTTAGTTATCATGTTGAATGATGTCTACAGTTAGTTAGTTATCATGTTGAATGATGTCTATAGTTAGTTATCATGTTGAATGATGTCTACAGTTAGTTAGTTATCATGTTGAATGATGTCTATCGTTAGTTATCATGTTGAATGATGTCTATCGTTAGTTATCATGCTTAATTCCTTCCTTCCCAAATTAACACGGTGATGAGATGTGTGTACTGTGTGTTCTGCTAAGCTCCAGGACTGCATCTCAAATTGTCCCCCTTTCCCTACATAGTGCACTCTTACAGGGACCTAGTGCACTATGTAGGGAATAGGGTGCCGTTTGTGATGTACGCAAGACATTTTCCATGAAGGGAAGCTGGCCTGGCTTATCTCCAAAAGTGCAGTCAGCCGCTGCGAAATTAAATTGTTTTTTTTCTTCAAAATAAAACAAAATCAGATGAGGAGCTCAGGAGATGCTTGTGTTCCATTGAGTCCAGTGATCAGGGACTGTGTGTGTGTGTCTGGTGTGTGTGTGTGTGTGTGTGTGTGTCTGGTGTGTGTGTCTGGTGTGTGTGTCTGGTGTGTGTGTGTGTGTGTGTGTGTGTGTGTGTGTGTGTGTGTGTGTGTGTATCTAGTGTGTGTGTGTTTTTTTTTTTTTAGCTCTACAGCTGAAACGTGGCCCTTGGGTTAACTAAATCCCCTTGTGCTCCCACTGGGCACAGACCTCAATTCAATGTCTATTCCACGTTGGTTCAATGTCATTTCATTGAAATGATGTGGAAGCAACATTTGATTGAACCAGTGTGTTCCCAGTGGGCTTTGTCTCCACACGACTAAGTAAATATTTATAATTATTTCTGTCATCCCAATTTTCTAACAATACTCCAGATTCAAAGGGATGTTACCATCCAAGGACTGTGTGAGAGCTCTGCAGTATCTACCTCTTTCTCTTTTCGGCATACAGGCCCTTTTTCTTAAAACCTTCTAAATATGTTTCTAGAACCTTCTAAATATGTTTCTAGAACCTTCTAAATATGTTTCTAGAACCTTCTAAATATGTTTCTAGAACCTTCTAAATATGTTTCTAGAATCTTCTAAATATGTTTATAAAACCTTCTAAATATGTTTCTAAAACCTTCTAAATATGTTTCTAAAACCTTCTAAATATGTTTCTAGAACCTTCATATTATTGAAACTACCATCTGGCTTATTTATCCCTTTCTCTTCCAGAGGACAGGTTCTGGATCAGTTTGTTAGCTACTGATCAACAACAAGTGGCCGACCAGAGGACAGGTTCTGGATCAGTTTGTTAGCTACTGATCAACAACAAGTGGCCGACCAGAGGACAGGTTCTGGATCAGTTTGTTAGCTACTGATCAACAACAAGTGGCCGACCAGAGGACAGGTTCTGGATCAGTTCAATGAAATAAATATTTCCCCATTAAAAGACAATCAGAACTATTATTTAACGTTGCTCTTTCTGATGTCCTCTTCAAGGATGCAGGAAGCCCACAGCGAGTGGCCAACCAGAGGACAGGTTCTGGATCAGTTTGTTAGCTACTGATCAACAACAAGGATGCAGAGAGCCCACAGCGCCGTTTGATAGCTACTAACGTCAACACTCCTTTTAGAGTTCTGTTGAGAGCCGAGTGTGAATTTAGGGACACTTCGATTCACTCTCTTTCTTTACACACTCTCTTTCTTTACAACATATGTTGGTTGTTGCTGAGATCCAATTTAATTCCAACTGTGCAACCTTGGAGAGAGGCTGTAGTGTATGTTTTTTTTGTATATATATATATATATATATATATATATATTTTTTTTTTTAAACTCTGCTGGTTTCTTAAGAAAAATGTTAGCATGACTTCGTCAGCATTTGAGGACATTCTCTACAGTCAACCAACCCCAGTTTAGGAGAGGTTTTGAAGAGGAGAGGAAAATGCAGCACAATGATTTAAATAATTGGTCAAAACAAGCACTGTGATTTGTTAAGAGGCATTCTAATGAAATAAATTTATTTATTTGTTTATACTGTCATACTGTACTGTGGGCGTACTGTCATACTGTACTGTGGGCATACTGTACTGTGTTTATACTGTCATACTGTACTGTGTTCATACTGTCATACTGTACTTTGGGCGTACTGTCATACTGTACTGTGTTCATACTGTCATACTGTACTGTGTTCATACTGACATACTGTACTGTGTTCATACTGTCATACTGTACTTTTGGCGTACTGTCATACTGTACTGTGGGCATACTGTCATACTGTACTGTGGTCATACTGTACTGTGTTCGTACTGTGGGTGTACTGTCATACTGTACTGTGTTCATACTGTACTGTGGGCATACTGTACTGTGTTTATACTGTCATACTGTACTGTGGACATACTGTCATACTGTACTGTGTTCATACTGTCATACTGTACTGTTTATACTGTCATACTGTACTATGTTTATACTGTCATACTGTACTGTGTTCATGCTGTCATACTGTACTGTGTTTATACAGTACTGTGTTCGTACTGTCATACTGTACTGTGGACATACTGTCATACTGTACTGTGTTTATACTGTCATACTGTACTGTGTTCGTACTGTCATACTGTACTGTGTTTATACTGTCATACTGTACTTTGGGCGTACTGTCATACTGTACTGTGTTCATACTGTCATACTGTACTGTGTTCATACTGACATACTGTACTGTGTTCATACTGTCATACTGTACTTTTGGCGTACTGTCATACTGTACTGTGGGCATACTGTCATACTGTACTGTGGTCATACTGTACTGTGTTCGTACTGTGGGTGTACTGTCATACTGTACTGTGTTCATACTGTACTGTGGGCATACTGTACTGTGTTTATACTGTCATACTGTACTGTGGACATACTGTCATACTGTACTGTGTTCATACTGTCATACTGTACTGTTTATACTGTCATACTGTACTGTGTTTATACTGTCATACTGTACTGTGTTCATGCTGTCATACTGTACTGTGTTTATACAGTACTGTGTTCCTACTGTCATACTGTACTGTGGACATACTGTCATACTGTACTGTGTTTATACTGTCATACTGTACTGTGTTCGTACTGTCATACTGTACTGTGTTTATACTGTCATACTGTACTGTGTTCGTACTGTACTGTGTTCGTACTGTCATACTGTGCTGTGTTTACACTGTCATACTGTACTGTGTTTATACTGTCATACTGTACTGTGGACATCTCAAGTCTTAAGACATATGATGAAATGGGAGAAACTGTCTGTATGGTTCTCTTTCTTTCCCCATACAGCTGAAGAACACTACTGCTTTATCCTCAGACAGCTCATACTGTACTGTGTTCATACTGTACTGTGTTTTATCCTCAGACAGCTCCCTGAGGTATCATTCTGTCTGGAGCCTCTCTGTCTGTCTGTCTGTCTGTCTGTCTGTCTGTCTGTCTGTCTGTCTCCTCTCGCTCTCCTCGCTTTGTCTCCTCGCTTTGTCCGTCCGTCCGCCCGCCCGCCCGCCCGCCCGCCCGCGTCTGTCTCCTCTCGCTCTCCTCGCTTTGTCTGTCTGCTGGTCTCTCTTCCTGATCTCCATCTCCCTCCCTCTATTCCTCCTCTCTTTTACTTTCACCCCTCCCCCATAAGAGTACTACTGTCTGATTTGATGTCAAATGAAGCCTATCGTTAAGCCCATTGAGTCTCTGATATTGTGAGGATGGGGTTCTCTCGGCTAAACAAGGCAAGTGGCAGTTCAAAAGGTGACTGCTATCTCCCTGGCTCTGTCTAATGCCGCTTCCTGTCACTGACAGAGCTTTCTTGGTGTTGTTTTATATCTATTTTCAACAACAACCGTAAAACCGGAGCGGCATTTGACACGTCCCAAACGACAGCCTATCCCCAAAGGGCTCTGGTCTCGAAGTAGTTCTCTGTCATGGGAAATAGGCTGCCAATTGGGACACAGTCCTAGACTGAGGGGGGAGAACACATCTCCATAAAAAAAACATCCAAACACGGACCAAGTGCCTCTGAATGACGCCCGCCCATCCATGTGACCACAAAGCATTCAC